>NC_052307.1:73823564-74133564 GCF_016432855.1 Salvelinus namaycush
ATCGGCAATTTCTCTTAATATAATAATAATACTTGTGTCCTAGTTGTTCTTGTTTGTGGTCACAGACAGTGAGCAGAGCAGTCATCTCTAAATTATGAATCAGTAATTTCAGTCCAGGGAGAGGGTTACTCTCCTTGATCTCTAGAGCAGGTATTCTCAAATTCAGGTGTGTTTGTGTATGTGTATATACATACACAGTACCAGTCAAAAGTTTGGACACACCTATTTATTCAAGGGTTTTTCTTTATTTTTACTGTTTTCTACATTGTAGAATAATAGTGAAGACATCAAAACTATGAAACGCATATGGAATCATGTAGTAACCAAAAAAGTGTTAAACAAATCAAAATATAATTTTGATTCTTCAAAGTAGCCACCCTTTGCTTTTGATGACAGCTTTGCACTCTCTTGGCATTCTCTCAACCAGCTTTATGAGGTAGTCACCTGGAATGCTTTTCCAATAGTCTTGAAGGAGTTCCTACATATGCTGAGCACTTGTTGGCTGCTTTTCCTTCACTCTGCTGTCGAACTCATCCCAAACCATCTCAATTGGGTTGAGGTCGGGTGATTGTGGTGGTCAGATCATCTGATTACAGCACTGAATCACTCTCCTTCTTAGTCAAATAGCCCTAACACAGCCTGGAGGTGTGTTTTGGGGTCATTGGCCTGTTGAATAACAGATGATAGTCCCACTAAGTGTAAACCAGATGGGATGGCGTATCGCTGTGAGATTGTGAGGACCCCCTGCAGTACCTCCGGAGTCCAGATCTCAAAATATTTAAAAACAAATAATAAAACATACTTTTTAATATGAATAATACTAACAATTACAAGTAACCGAAAGGTTGCTAGAACAAATCCCCGAGCTGACAAGGTAAAAATCTGTCGTTTCGCCCCTGAACAAGGCAGTTAACCCATTGTTCCTAGGCCGTCATTGTAAATAAGAATTTGTTCTTAACTGACCTGCCTAGTTAGATAAAGGGTCAAATAAATACATTCTACCAATTTATACAGTGTTCAACTCTATACTGATTCTGTTCCCTAATTATTTTCTTACATAAATGCTTTAAAATGCAACATTTTCTCTTTACCTCATGTCACAATGTGTAGACTTGCAGGATATTAGCTTTTCAGGCTGCAACAACAACACAATCTCTCTGCCCCATGACAAAAATGTGTAGAATTGATGTAAATTAACTTGAACACTGCTAAATGTTCTCTGATCCCAAGAGGCAGGCTTTTAAAATGTTCTTTCCCAGGGCCCGAGACTTGGTTCGTCCAGCCATGCACTGCCGAAGTAAAAGTCCTTGTAAGCTTTTTTTTGTTATTTTTTTTGTTATAAATCTCACTCTAGTTGATGAATTTGCTATCACAAATAGGGTCCCTGGCCCTAAAAAGTTTGAGTACCCCTGATCTAGAGTACAATTCTGATTGCCTTAATGCAGACTGGACTGAAATAACCTGTTGGGACAGGATCTCCTTCCATTATGTCCTCTCATACACTGGTCTGAGATTATGGTCAAAAAAATCATATAAAAAAAGTTTTTCTTGGATTTATGGGCAATTCACAATATACAGTATATTGCTAAATAAGCTTTGTTGTACAATTAAAGTTCAAATACATTGCATTTCAAACAGTCAGCGATAAACAAATGAATTCAGGATTTGTGAAATTATACTAATCCTAAATATAAGCCTTGCACATCCATAAAACAGAATAATAATTTTATCAAAATAGTTTAACCTGCTTTTTTGTAATAATCACTGATCTGTCTTTCAAGTCTGTCTATAAAAAATAACTTTTTTGTTACAAATGTAACCACAACCATGCATAATGCACATTCATTAATAATGACTAACTTGTTGTAGCAGGCATTCTAGATAATTAACACCGGTCTCATAAACACACTCAAGCACAAGCCCATGTGCTAGTGAGTAGACAACTAATCTTTATATTTGAAATTTAGCCTACTTGGATCTGTTTGCTATCTAACAAAGTAGAACAGTTTAATTGTTATGAACACACCTTTCTGTCCGTCTCCAACTGTTTGAACAGCATGCTAGCCTCTCTACTTTGTTCAGATGTTAATCTACTGACCTAACTTATTTCTCAAAATGAGTTGCCAATTTGTTATATAATTGATTTATGAAACACTGACTAGACAGCTAGTATAACAGTCTGGCTAAAATGCTGCTAGCAGTACTGCGCGTGACAAATTGAGGATTAGTTTTCCAGGCATTTGGAATATTGCACAGAAACACATTCAAATGAATGTGATATATTGCCCAGCCCTTAGTGTGTGTGGTGTTTTGGTTTTCAAACTAGGTAGCTTTTCTCCTGATTGCAGCGAGCTAGAGTCACTGAAGGAGATCTGTGCTAGGGGTTGCCAGGAGGGCACCAGGCTCCATCTGCCCCAGCCAGCCAGTCACTCTGTAGACATGACTTCATTTAGCCAGACCCTGTACAAATGATGGCTGGTAATGAGAGTAGTCTAAGTCCCTATTAGAGATGGGAGGCACTCCAACATATTTATTTAGTTAAGTTTCTGTTTGATTTTCAAAATACATTTAGAAAATCAGTGTGTGTGCTAATGGTGCATCATTTCTGCTTACTGGTAGGCTTCTTAATGATAGCCTTTCTTTTTGAAAAGCCCAGTTTGGCTGCTAGAGGAACATATTTGTAGATGCACTAATTTGTCTGGTATCGTTGTCTCCGCACTTGAACCATCTAATGATGGCTTTTTGGCCTGAAACTTGTTTTTTAAACTAGCTAGAACTTGATAGAATCAAGTCCTATTTTGCTATTGAGTGAGTTCCGCCTGTCCTTTCTCAATGAAAAGCGCAGAGACCCTCTTACCTTACTTTCATGAGAGTGAGATGAGTCTAACTGAAGGTCTAAAGCCGTCTATAGTCTGACTCTACATTACTTCACTCACTGCTGCTCTCTAGACAATGTCAGGAACTCCGCTCCGGTAGTTGGGACTAGTCCAGGCAGCCATATTGTTCACAGAACCTAACACCAGCCGCCCACTCCACTGTGCTTTGGAATGAACATTTTTCTGAGTGTAAATTATTTGTATTTGCTGCATGTGTTTATACAGTCCCATATCACGTGTGCGCGTATAGAGAAATCTTTAATCTAGGTAGAATATGCAATCTCGCACTCAATTTGAATCAAACAAGGAATTAGACTAGAATGTAGTAATATAATAGTTAAGTAGTTTTACTGATAGGAAATGTAGTCTACTGTTATTTAGAAATGCATGAAATGTGATGTTTTGTTATGGCAGAGTTGTATTCCATTATTGTAATTTCCTTGACTGAGCCCCACATGGAGAGCTCCCCGTACGGAACAGTGTACCTGTCCCCTCCGCCGGACAACAACTGGAGAAGGTGAGTGGCTTTACAGATACTAGTATTTGTAATGCTGTGTAAAAACAACTAACAAAAAAAGCTGTTTTTAACATAATTGTAATTTTTGATAGACATGGAACACTGGACAGCTACTTTAACGTACTCTGAATCAAGATTGTGGTAATCAGTGGCCCAGTAATACCCTTGTACAGCAGGTAGATTTGCATTAAGCATTGGGTGCATCCCAAATGGCACATTATCCCTTATATAGGGCACTACTTTTGACCAGGGCCAAGGGCTCGTGACTATATAGTGCACTACTTTTGACCAGGGCTTGGGACTATATAGTGCACGACTTTTGACCAGGGCTTTACTTTTTTTTTTTTTTTTTTTTTATCCCATTTTCTCCCCAATTTTCGTGGTATCCAATCGCTAGTAATTACTATCTTGTCTCATCACTACAACTCCCGTACGGGCTCGGGAGAGACGAAGGTCGAAAGCCATGCGTCCTCCGAAGCACAACCCAACCAAGCCGCACTGCTTCTTAACACAGCGCGCCTCCAACCCGGAAGCCAGCCGCACCAATGTGTCGGAGGAAACACCGTGTACCTGGCCCCCTTGGTTAGCGCGCACTGCGCCCGGCCCGCCACAGGAGTCGCTGGAGCGCGATGAGACAAGGATATCCCTACCGGCCAAACCCTCCCTAACCCGGACGACGCTATGCCAATTGTGCGTCGCCCCACGGACCTCCCGGTCGCGGCCGGCTGCGACAGAGCCTGGGCGCGAACCCAGAGACTCTGGTGGCGCAGTTAGCACTGCGATGCAGTGCCCTAGACCACTGCGCCACCCGGGAGGCCCCATAGTGCACTACTTTTGACCAGGGCTCGTGACTACTGTATATAGTGCACTACTTTTGACCAGGGCTTGGGACTATATAGTGCACTACTTTTGACCAGGGCTTGGGACTATATAGTGCGCTACTTTTGACCAGGGCTCGTGACTACTGTATATAATGCACTACTTTTGACCAGGGCTTGGGACTATATAGTACACTACTTTTGACCAGGGCCATCTGAGATGCAGCCATTGTATCTACTCAGAGATGCTCAGTGAAGGGATCAGGTTGCCACGTGGGGCACCCGGGTGGGCCACGCGTCTACAGAGGTGCTTCTGACAGATAGCCTTTTGGTTTAAAGGTCAGACGCTGTCATTCTAATGCTCTACCTGCCGCTGTTGTGACTCATTGCTGTCACAGGGTGAATCCGGCCCACAAGTCTTTGCGGTCCTACTCTGCTTTGCTTAAGTATCTCCAGCTTAAAGGGGAAATCAACACCGTTTGCTGAAAATTTGATAATGGCATGGCTTATTAATGCTCGTTAGGTACCACTGCCGTGTGTGCATGCGTGTGTTTGTGCGTGTGTTCAGTTAAACTGCCTGCCTGGTTTTACCTACCTAGAGAAGGCAGCAGTGTAATTACTGGACAGTTATCTCTCCCTCCAGTGTTTACAAGGCAGTGAATTGCAGCCCTGCAATAAAGGGCTTAGCCGAGCCCCTCCCTCTCCCGCTCTCTCTTCCTCTCTCTCTCTCTCTCTATACAGTTGTGTGTTTTGAATGTTGGCTTGGCCGGCTGCCAGTCGCCCTGCCGCCTCCTCTCACCCCCGTAGAACTGCAGCTTCTGAGGCCCAGCATGGACACACATGGCCTCCATCTTTGCTCTTACTGTACTGTACTGGAGGACAGTGTCATAAAACCTGGTTTCCCCTCCCCAATCCTAACCTTAACCAATAGTGGGGGAAATCCAACTCTGTCCCAAGATCAGTGTGTAGGTCGGCAGGTCCACACCCTCATGTCGTTGTTGACAGACAAAAACAGGTTGGCCTGTGACAACAAACCTCCTGACCGAGCAAACAGATGTTGCCGTGACCTTGTCTTCCCAGAAAGAGCAGGGAGGGAGTGCCATGTGCATCATACACACAGGCATGTGCTACACAAACACAAGGACACACACATTTACTCTGTGGATTTGGGTTGGGATTGATTCACACTGCCTCTTGGCTCCATCACAATTGACCCGTTGTGGGATAGTGATAGCCTAGATAAAATCTGATTGGGTTTGGTTGAACAAGATTAAGTGTTGTTCAAGTTTTAAACTTTTTGACAGAGCCTCTTACTGTTTAACCAAATTGTTTATGTAAAGACATTTCTGAAGCATCGCTAATTACACACATAAACAATAAAACCAGAGAAGGTGGCCCTATGTTTTAGTTGAAAAATAAGGTTATGAATCTGACTGCGTTAGGACATTAAATCAGGATTTCAGTGTATTTATACTTGAGTGTTTTCCTTTTTAAGAATCTCAACGTCTCCCTTGGGGCTAACTTATTAGATCAAATAGGACCATATTTAACTCTTAGACAGTGAACAGTGATGTTTTTGTTTTGGAGCATTCAGCCTCGGCAGACAAACACAACTCTTCCCACTCCCTCTCTTCAGTTACTGCCCTGAACTGGTTAAACGTGTTGACTTGGTAACCAGTGTTTTATGAGTACATCCCTCATTCAGATGGCTGGTAATCAAGTGCTTCCAGAGGCCACCCAATGGATTTTCAGCAAACCAAGCAATATAGAATACATCAGTATAGAATACATCATATGAGCAAAAGTGACTTGGCTAATGATGAATGTCTTTGAGGTCCTCACGTTAAGGCTCTATTTCATCATATTCTTTGGATTGATTGAATGACTCTTGTTTTTGTGGTTGCTGAAAGACATGTCTGTGTGTTATTGATGTCTATGTCTTAATGCTTCTCACTACTGGACCAGAGGCCCTGGTGTCCACCCATGTACTAACCACATGCATTCTTCTCTGACTAACACACTTCCACCCCTCAAGGACAGAGTTGTGTGGCCAGCTTACCGATCTCTCTCTATTGCGTTCTCTCTCCTCTTTTAGGTATTTCTTTAAGATATCTCTCCATATCTCTATCCTTTCCTCGCTCTCTCTCTCTCTCTCTCTCTCTCTTTCTTTAAGGTTTCTCGCCCCATGAAATATAAATGGCATAATTGAACATTTTATTTCAGTCTCTCTCTCCCTCCTCTCTCCATCTTCCTTTCTCACTCAGCATTATTGGCACTAACCCCTCCATGGCTCTGCTGGCCAATCCTAGCCTCCCGCTCCACTCCACAGTGTTACAGGGATATGCTCCCCTCAGTGTTGGCTCTGACCACTGTGTGCACCGCGTGTGTTAAGGTCATATCCGTCCCTCTCTGTTTTTTGGTGCTCTCGGTAGGGTCAAAGGGTGAAGCGAGCTCTGCAATCTGTTCCAGTTCATCTGTGACTCCACTGTTTATAGTTAATATTTTCAGTTGTTGTTGGAGTTTTCCACCACATTGACTGTCTGCTGAACTTGGCGTGATTGGAAGTCTGGCTGGGTTGTGCGTTTTTGATCCTTTCTGGGTCTCGATTCTCATGTCACCACTTAATGTTAACTGATGAAGGAAAACATAACATCTTAAAATCCCAGAAATGTTCTGTACACACACATTTGTTTACATCCCTATTAGTGAGCATTCTTCCTTTGCCAAGGTCATTACACAGGTGCACCTTGTGCTGGGGATAATAAAAGGCGACTTTAAAATGTGTACTTTTGTCATAACACAATGCCACAGATGTCTCAAGCTTTAAGGGACCGTGCAATTGACATGCTGACTGCAAGAATGTCCACCAGAGCTGTTGCTCTAGAATTGAATGTTAATTTCTCTACCATAAGCTGCCTCCAATGTCATTTTAGAGAATTTGGCAGTATGTCCAACTGTCCTCACAACCGCAGACCACGTGTAACCACGCCTGCCCAGGACCTCCACATCTGGCTTTCTCACCTGCGTGCTCGTCTGAAGGGGTTGGGGGGGGGGGGGGGATTTCTGTCTGTAATAAAGCCCTTTTGTGGGGAGAAACTAATTCTGATTGGCTGGGCCTGGCTCCCCATGGCTGCACCCCTGCCCATCCATGTGAAATCCATAGATTAGGGCCTAATGATTTTTTTTAATTTGACTGATAATTCAGTAAAATCTTTAATTGTTGCATTTATATTTCTGTTCAGTATATTTATTTTCCCTCTCAAAGTCACTGTGAAGCTCAAGCTAGTTTGGTGAGACGATCTGGGAGTAATTTGGGTCTGTCTTGTATTTGAAGTGCTTTTCAGTGGTGGCCCCTGCCATCAAGTCAAATGTTATTGGTGGCATACACATATTTAGTAGATGTTAATGTGGGTGTAGGGAAATGGAGAAAGGCCAAGATTGGCTATGAATCCGCTTTCTGTGACGATTGTGTTTTCAATGAGCAACTATTGTGCAACTGCACTGTTTCAGGAAATAACACTGATCACAATTTTTCACACTTTAACAGTGTTACTTTCATCCGCTGTTGTACAAGATGATACAAAACACAGGAAATACAGAATGTTGACTGTACTGGGCTTTTAATATTTTTTATTTAACCTTTATTTAACTAGGCAAGTCAGTTAAGAACAAAGTCTTATTTACAATGACAGCCTACCCCGGACGACGCTGGGCCAATTGTGCACCGCCCTATGGGACTCCCAATCACGGCCGGATGTGATGCAGCCTGGATTCGAACCAGGGACTGTAGTGACGCCTCTTGCACTGAGATGCAGTGCCTTAGACCGCTGCGTTACTCAAGAGTTTTAAAGGACCATATAGTTTAGTCTCCTTCATGTTATGCAGTATGGTAGATACTGGTATCGTGAGCAACAGCACTAATGTGGAGGGCATAGGTCTGCTGCGACCCTGCTTCTCAACTGGTGGATCAGAAGCCACTTGTGGCCGATTCCTTCTGGGTCACAGCAGGTTGTTGACGTTATTCTGTCGGTCACATGTAATCTTGTTGGGTCACTGCACAAAAACATTGGGGAAACACTTAAACTAGGGGAGCGCTAAGTGGAGTGCTAAACTAAGGAAGAATCTCAATTGCATACTCCTCGCGTCCCCTATCCTCGCCGCCTCAAAACCCATTGGATGAGAAAACCAGAGGTCCCTCCCTTCTGACCTTTTCCTCCAATGGCTTGTGAGGAGAGAGGATGCGAGGAGTATGCAGTTGAGTCCCATCCTGTGAATGCACAAGGCAGATGGGGCCATCGACACTGACACGGAGTTCACATGGGCATAATACCAGCAACACATGATTGCACAGTCTAGCATGGAAAATAGACACCCACTGACAAGAATGTATTGCGTCGGAGCATGGTATATGGGTGTCTGCATCAGCTGCAGGCTCTCATGTAAAACAAAGGACGCTTGGGGGGTGTAAGTTTCTGTGACCGACAACAACCTGCTGTGACCCAGAAGGAATCGGGCACAAGTGTCTTCTGATCCACCAGTTGAGAAGCAGGGGTCCCAGCAGACCTTTGCCCTCCACATTAGTGCTGTAAGTACAGATCTAGGATCACCTTCCCGAATCCTAACCTTAACCATTAATGGGGAAAAAACAAAACTGACCCAAGACCAGCACCTAGAGGCAACTTCACCTTACCACAACAAAGTAGAACTAGCTACTTAGCGGTTAGCTTTGCGTCTGCTGACTGTCAGTCCACTGTTGGATGGCTGAATTTCATGCCCACCGGACCTTGGTGTTTGTTGATATAGGCCTTGTTCTATTTTTGACCCTGAGGTTGTGTACTTACATGTGTTGTGGTGGTAGTAGTGCCCATGCCATGTTACATTCTTCAAAGGCCAATGGGAAGTAGTTTCCTCTTTAGATGTTTTCCTTGACCTAAGAAGTTCTCATCTACAGGCTATAAACAGGGACATTTTGTATTGAAACCATCTAGCGTCAGAATGTGTTTCAGTGGGCGGCAGCAGATCTGGGCTGTGGGGTGGTCTGTTCTTCCTAGATAATGGAAAATACATTTGGCGTTTTGGCGTTTTGGTCATTAAGCAGATGCTCTTACACAGATCAACACTGATGAGAAGGCAGCATTCGTTCTGTGAGTGTGTAGTTCTTGGGAGTGTATCGATCTGGTAGTATTTCAGGTCTCTGTCAATAAGGGTCTGGTAGTGGTGGTGGTGTCTGTTTTGTGGCTGTCAGTTTGGATCGGTCACTGTGTTTTTGTAGTTGAATTGATTTGTTAATGTGTCTCCGTTTGACTCTGTGGTCTTGTTGCTGAGATTCAGTCTGAGTCTGGGAGACAGATGCTCCAGTGCTGGTCCATCTCGGGGGAGATAGCAGAGTGGGAAGTGTTTACAGCGCCGGCCACATCTGCACTGCATTACCGCCTAGGCAGGTTGCCTGGAGACGGGCCACAAATCCCCTTAACCCTTTCAGCTCTGTCCGCGCCCCAGAGAGCAGATCAGAGCCCGCTGTCTACACACAGGCTTAGTGTCTCCGGCTGTCATCAAACAGACAATTACGAGAGGATGAAATGCAGATCCAGAGTGTACATAGCAAGTGTTTCTGTGTGTGTGTACATGTCTGTGTTTTTCTTTGGAGGTTTTGTAACCATTAGTATTGTATGGCGGTCTGTATGTATACTGCACGTACGTGTGTGTGTGTCTGTGTGTGTGCTCTGTCTAGTGTTGTGAAACCACTCCAGTGCGTCGAGATGCATTGCAGGCTGCTGGCTTGTCTAAAGCCTGCTTTCAGATCAGTGGGCTTAGAGACCAATGGGGTCAATGCTTTGGGATTGGCAGCGTGGGCCAGGCAAGCACGACAGATATGCAGCTAGGGGAACCGCACCGTTCACACACACACACAGTCCCTGGCTACGTCCCAAATGGCACCCTATTCCCTATGTAGTGCAGTGGTTTTATCATTATCTCTCCTCCAGATTGTTATTTTAGGGTTGTGGTTCTCTCACATCTAAATATGGCTGCCTGACCTGTTAGATCTCTCCGGAGGAGTTTATCAATTTGGTGCAAAATACCCTCTTTTCCTCTTCCTTTCTTTTGGTCTCCATCTCTCGCTCTCCCTTTCTCCCCCCCTCTCTCTTTCTCTCGCTCGCTCCCTTCCCCCTCTTCTCATGGCCTGTTATAGTGGGTGTTCAGTGTGTCTTGTGTGACCCCAGTGAAGAAGGGGTCAGGTTGTGTATTTGGAGCTGGTTTCTCAGTACACTACTCCCCAAGAGGGAGCCATGGTCCCACCAGTGGGGTTTCAGTCCCACCGGTGTCTGGGTAGAGGGGTTCCTTGGCTAGGGCCCTGCACCCTGGGTCTGGAGACTTAGGCCCTGGGCAAGAGGCACTGATGTGTCCCTATGGAGCCCAGCTGGACCGGGGTCAGTCACCGGGGTCACAGGCTCTCTGGCTCTCTCCCTGTCCCACGCCCTCCTCCACCCCCACCTACAGTGCCTTCAGAAAGTATTCACACCCTTTGTACAGCCTAATTTAAATTGGATTAGAATGATATTTTGTGTCACTGGCCTACACACAATACCACATAATGTGAAGGTTGAACCATGTTTAACATTTTTACAAATTAATTTAAAGCTGTATTCAACCCACTTTATGGCAAACCTAAATACTTTAATGGGTAACAATGTGCTTAACAAGACACATAAGTTGCATGGACTCACTCTGTGTGCAATAATATATTTTTATGACTACATACAATTATCTGTAAGGTCCCTCAGTCGGGCATTGAATTTCAAACACAGATTCAACCATAAAGACCAGGGAGGTTTTCCAATGCTTCACAAAGGGCACATATTGGTAGATGGGTAAAAAAAAAAAAAAAAAAAAGCAGACATTGAATATCCCTTTGAACATGGTGAAGTTATTAATTACACTTTGGATGGTGGTATGCTTGTCATCAGCAAAGATTAGGGAGTTTAAAAAAATAATAAATATAAACTAAATGGAGCTAAGCATAGGCAAAATCCTAGAGGAAAACCTGGTTCAGTCTGCTTTCCAACAGACACTGGGAGATAAATTCCCCTTTCAGCAGGACAATAACCTAAAACATAAGGTCAAATCTACACTGGAGTTTACACAAATCTACACAAATCTATACTTCTACAAGAAGACAGTGAATGTTCTTGAGTGGCCTGGTTACAGTTTTAACTTAAATTGGCTTGAAAATCTATGGCAAGACTTGAAAATGTCTGTCTAGCAATGATCAACTTGACAGAGCTTGAATAATTTTAAAAAGAATAATTTAAAAAAGAATAATGTGCAAATATCGTACAATCCAGATGTGCAAAGCCTTTACAGATTTACCCAGAAAATCTCACAGTTGTAATTGCTGCCGGAGGCGATTCTAACATGCATTGACTCAGGGGGTTGAAGACTTATCTAATCAAGATATATTAGTGTTTTATTTTCCATAAATATTTTACAAATGTTACATTTTTTTCTTCCACTTTGACAAAGAGTATTCTGTGTAGATAGTTGATAAGAAATAACAATTAAATCCATTTTAATCCCACTTTCTAACACAACAAAATGTGGAAAAAGTCAAGTGGTGTGAATACTTTCTGAAGGCCCTGTACACACCACCTATCTTTCCATGGCCCTGCTCTCTTCCCAGCCTGGCCTGTTCTCCACAGGGATAGGATCTTACACTGACCTCCCCCGGGGATAGACTAACTTAAAGGCCTTCCTGGGAATGGGATCTTACACTGATCTCCCCCGGGGATAGATTAACAAAAAGGCTCTCCTGGGGATGGTATTTAGACATTCCTGTGCTCTCTCTGTGTGAGTGTGTGATGTATTTTTGATTCTAGAGACCCTTTATCCTCTGCTTAGGTGGTCTGTTTAAGTATTTACCACCACCCACCCATTAACAACAAGCCTCTATTTTGGTTAACGTATGTTAAGATCACTTCCTCTCTCTCACACCAGCTCAGTGTGCCCTCAATGGCACCCTATTCCCTAGGTGCACTGCTTTTGACCAGGGTCCATAGGGCTCTGGTCAAAAGTAGTGCCCTATGTAGGGAATAGGCTGCCATTTGGGGTGCAGAATAAGTCAATGAACCCAGCCGTGCTGTAACTGTACAGTTGTGTAGCTAAAAAAAGACCGTTGACAACAAATGGCATCAGACGGCCAAAGCAGCATGCACCATGCACGCCATCCTCTGAGCAATATTTGACCGCTTTGGCTGTGCGGTTGTGTGATTTGTGGCAACTAATCCTCATATCTGTGTGATTCTGTGGTTCTCCTCTGGCCTCTGTACAGCCTCTAATCGTCTGGCATTGTTATCAAAAGTCTTTTAATTTACAGATTTGTTTGTAACCTCTGGAGGGATGGGGAAAGAAGGATATTGTGTTTTTATTTATTCATCCTTTATTTAACGAGAGATGACACATTGGGACATCTCTTTTCCAAGTGAGCCCTGGAGAAGCAGCATACATACTTTATGGCAAGCCTAAATACTTTAATGGGTAACAATGTGCTTAACAAGACACATAAGTTGCATGGATTCACTCTGTGTGCAATAATATATTTTTATGACTACATACAATTATCTGTAAGGTCCCTCAGTCGGGCATTGAATTTCAAACACAGATTCAACCATAAAGACCAGGGAGGTTTTCCAATGCTTCACAAAGGGCACCTATTGGTAGATGGGTAAAAAAAGCAGACATTGAATATCCCTTTGAACATGGTGAAGTTATTAATTAAACTTTGGATCACCAGTCACTACAAATATACAGGTGTATTTCCGAACTCAGTTGCCGGAGAGGAAGGAAACCACTCAGGGATTTCACCCTTAACAGTTACAGAGTTTAATGGTTGTGATAGGAGAAAACTGAGGATGGATCAACAACATTGTAGTTACTCCACAATACTAACCTAATTTGACAGAATGAAAGATAGGAAGCCTGTACAGAATAAAAATGTTCCAATACTTGCATCCTGTTTGCAATAAGGCACTAAAGTAAAAAAGGGTTATGTTTGGGGCAAATTCAACACTGAGTCCTGCTCTTCATATTTTCAAGCATTGTGGTGGCTGCATCATGTTATGGGTATGCTTGTCATCGGCAAAGATTAGGGAGTTTTTTTAAATGATAAATATAAAGTAAATAGAGCTAAGCATATGCAAAATCCATATGAGACAACACAATGAATAGAAGTTAAAACAGTGCAAAGTGCATAAGAGAGCTTAAAATAACAGGTTTCAAAACATATGCAATATATTGTCAGCAGCCCTCCAATCTGGGATTTAAAATCATCAATCAGAATAAAAAGATCCAGTTTTAAATCCTTTTGTAAAATGTTCCACAATGACGGGCCAGCAAAGCTAAAGCCCCTCCTACCAAACTCTGTTCTTGTGTTGGGAATATTATATCAAATGCATTTCTGTGATCTCAGATGGTAATCTCCATGATTACTGTAGGGTGAATATGAAATATACTGACAGCTGCCCTAAGATGGTCTTGGAGACAAACCAGTACCAGTGAGTCTGTCGGCCATCCTGCTAACTGGGACGGATGGAGAGAGAGAGAAGCACAGGGATGGTGAGGAATGGACTGAGAGAAAGGGAGAGATGGATAGAGACAGAAAGGGAGAGATGGATAGAGACAGAAAGGGAGAGATGGATAGAGACAGAAAGGGAGAGATGGATAGAGACAGAAAGGGAGAGATGGATAGAGACAGAAAGGGAGAGATGGATAGAGACAGAAAGGGAGAGATGGATAGAGACAGAAAGGGAGAGATGGATAGAGACAGAAAGGGAGAGATGGATAGAGACAGAAAGGGAGAGATGGATAGAGACAGAAAGGGAGAGATGGATAGAGACAGAAAGGGAGAGATGGATAGAGACAGAAAGGGAGAGATGGATAGAGACAGAAAGGGAGAGATGGATAGAGACAGAAAGGGAGAGATGGATAGAGACAGAAAGGGAGAGATGGATAGAGACAGAAAGGGAGAGATGGATAGAGACAGACAGGGAGAGATGGATAGAGACAGAAAGGGAGAGATGGATAGAGACAGAAAGGGAGAGATGGATAGAGACAGAAAGGGAGAGATGGATAGAGACAGAAAGGGAGAGATGGATAGAGACAGAAAGGGAGAGATGGATAGAGACAGAAAGGGAGAGATGGATAGAGACAGAAAGGGAGAGATGGATAGAGACAGAAAGGGAGAGATGGATAGAGACAGAAAGGGAGAGATGGATAGAGACAGAAAGGGAGAGATGGATAGAGACAGAAAGGGAGAGATGGATAGAGACAGAAAGGGAGAGATGGATAGAGACAGAAAGGGAGAGATGGATAGAGACCGACAGAAAGGGAGAGATGGATAGAGACCGACAGAAAGGGAGAGATGGATAGAGACCGACAGAAAGGGAGAGATGGATAGAGACCGACAGAAAGGGAGAGATGGATAGAGACAGAAAGGGAGCGCTGGATAGAGACTGAAAGGGAGAGATGGATAGAGACAGAAAGGGAGCGATGGATAGAGACAGAAAGGGAGAGATGGATAGAGACAGAAAGGGAGAGATGGATAGAGACCGACAGAAAGGGAGAGATGGATAGAGACCGACAGAAAGGGAGAGATGGATAGAGACCGACAGAAAGGGAGAGATGGATAGAGACTGAGAGAAAGGGAGCGCTGGATAGAGACTGAGAGAAAGGGCAGGGGAAGGCATTTGTGGCTGTTCCAACTCCATATGGCCCATGCTGCTAAGCCCCAATACAGTATGGGGGGAGGAGGGACACACAGCTTTACATGGAAATGTGTAATAAAGCCGCTGTCATCTGGGGAAAGCAGCTCATGAGTGTGTGTGTACTGTCATAGCATTGCAGAACACCCAGCTGCAGTGTACCTGCTGAACGTGCAGGGTGGGTGGAGTATTTTGTATATATATCCCACTGGCTCCAAAGTCCGTCTTCCTGGAGTGTGTACTTTGCTGGGTGAGTCTAAATACAGCATCCCCCAGTGTGTCTAGGAGCTTAGTGATATGACAGGTTGGTGTGGACCATTTTTATTAGCCTCCCCCCACACTTTTTAATAGAAGGGAGGTGACGATGCAGTGCAAAGTGCCCCTCAGGAGAGAGGCAGAGATCGCCCCCTGTAGGCAGATGGGAGAGCTGCTGGCCTTGGCAACGATGGATCCCATCTAAGAAGAACATGTTTGGACTGGGAAGTTGGCTGTCCCCCTTACTCTGGCCCTGAATCCCAAATCAAACCCTACCCACGGCCCCTAGGCAGTGTACTTACGTAGATTTGAGAGGATTGCATAGGTGTAAACAATATGCCGATCCATCCCCTGGTCTATCAGATGGTGAAATGGATCTCTGACACAAGGGTAATTCCACTGCAACAGAGTGACACTGAGACTCAGATTTTTCACGTTACAATGCATATCAAACAAAAATAAATGATTTAAAGTTAAAACCATACAACTCTATGCACAAGGACTATTAACATTTTCTACAGAACATTTTACAAAAACACATTTACTTGAACAGTGCAGATGCAATGTTTGGTTATGTTTTAAGTTTTGTGCAGTTTGTGCGGTCATTTTGTTCAAATCAAATGTATTTATATAGCCCTTCGTACATCAGCTGATATCTCAAAGTGCTGTACATTCTGTTACCAAACTTTGCATCTGCGCTGTTCTTCAACTAAATGTTTTTGTAAAATCTTCAGTGGAAATTGTTAAAATTGTCCTTGTGTATCGAGTTGTATGGTTTGTTTAACTTTTCAATCATTGCTTTTTGTTTGAAATACATTTCAAAGATGATACATTTAAAATATGAGTATCACTGTGGAATTGCCCACAACCACCATATTTCTTCCATTTCTGACCCTCTCAGATCTACACAAGTGACTGGGGGGAGGGGCTACGGCTAGGGGTTGATTTGGGATTCAGAGCCCACTTCCAGTGAGCTTATCATTGTATTACACACTTTATCAGACCACAATGTGTGAGAGTAGCAACCATGAGTGTCACAGGATGAGCATGTAATTGCTAAATTCAGTAATCTAAATGTAGTCATGGTTGAAAATCACTGGGTTTCTCCTGCGGAGAGTCTATTCTCCTTCAGCTGGTGTCTTCCACTGTCACAGCAGCTGTTCGCTAGTCATCTACAGTGAGGCCTTCAGATTTCTGTTTCTTCAGATGGGGGTTATTTACAGAGATGGAGATTTTGCGTTGGTTTTTAACTTGATTCTTTGCTAATTTTCACAGATACTTGTGTTCATCTCTGCCGTGTGAAAAAGTGTGGATGTAGCCCAAGGGTTGTAAGGAATAGTGATACAATTAATTTGTCAAATGAAAAGGTGAAGTGTTTTTTTCCTGGTTTAACTTAGTTTATGTTCTGATTTGATCTACAGTTGTCTTACAGTACCTGATGCTCTAGGGATATGGCGAGAGGGAGGCGGCAACCGCAGGGTGGCTGGCATCAATATCTCAGGCACCACCTACTGCACATGTGCCCTTGAGAAAGGCATGTAACCTCTAACCTGCTCTAGGGGCACTGCTCTGTGCTTCACCCTGTGCTGCTCCCTCCCAGCCAGTAGTGTAGGACGGCAAGAATAACCACAATCCCCTGTTGTCTGGATCAATGAAGATGTATTGTATAATCTACAGAACTGTGGCACAGCTAGTCCACCTGGTTAGCCATACTTGTGTATAGTGCTCCTGTTTCGTCCCTGGTGAGCAGGGCTGGTCCCCCGTAGTTTAACTCTGCTTGTTGCTTCGCATCAACTCCCAGTTCAATCCCAGTCATCCAACATGGGGTTTCAGTTGAAAACGGTTAACACCGGGCTCTCCACAATCTCATAACGGTCTGTGTACACCCACACACCTGGCACGGTCTGGTAAACTATTGCAAATTAAACCAGAACACTATGCACACAGTGAGTGTCTAGATCAATGCACTTGTTTTGGCAGACACAACTAGTATCCAAAAGCAAGTGTAAAAACAGCACACTGAACAGATTTGAGTTGTGAACATGTTTTACTGGACAGCACAACCAAATGGGCTTTAAACAAGAAATCACCTTTTGTTTCAGGTATCCTGCTTTATAATTGAATAATAATGGCGTTATAACATAAGTGGAATAAGGAACGGTCACTATTCCTCTTGTGTACAGTAGTTAAACTCTCAGCTCATTGCTATGCAATTACCAAAGTATTATGTAACAACATGCTAATAAAAATGTTGCTCAAAGTAATTATAGCTTGATTACACAGGCACAAGAACCATGTCATGTTAAATGTTACTGAGAATGCTAACAGTAACAAAATATGGCTATTAAGTTTCGAAAGGAAACTAAACATCCCAAAACAGCCTTCTTGAATCAACTACAGCCAAAGTAGGTTGAAAATCATGTTAGTTTGTATTCTGCTTAAACTATCCCTTTAAAGATCGTATAATGTGTGTTTGAAACAAGGACATTTACCCTCCGATGGACAAAAAGGTTCAAAGTTCTTTCTGCTAAGCATTCAACTTGCTGTTTGCAAATAGCTTTTGAATTACTCTGCAGTGTTTTCAGGTATCATAAAATGTATTGCATCTTTCGACCTTTTCAGTGGCATGTTTAAAGACTTGTATAGTAGTTGAGCGTCAACTTATCTGTACAAAATGTAATTGGTTAATTGGTTTGACTTGATTATGTACACCTGGGGCAATGGACATTTACAGAATGTTCAGATAGAAATGTATTGTCTTGATCAAATATGACTGTCAGATTGGAATAGTATAGGAAACGGTGTACTCTCTTCATTATATCTTTAACATGCAGTTCCAGATACAGCCTTGTCATTAGTTGAAGGCAGCCAATCCAGTCACTTCCTGAGATCTGTATTCAAATTTGTTTTACATTTAGTTGCTTTCTCAGATCTGAATTTCAATAATTTACAAAAGTAGTCACTTCCTGAGATCTGTAAAAAACAAAATGTATTCAAATAGGTGTAGTCAGTTCCGCCTGAAAAATATTTACTTTCCACAAAGCATAGTTGAATGTCTGATGGACATTGTGTTTTTTAGGGGGTTCCTTTACATACTCCATACGGTTGGACAGTATTGTAGACCGGTTTCCAGACCTGTAGTCAGTCCACTTTAGTAGATCTGTATCCAGCCCCCTCATCCAGATTTCCCTCCTCACCTTAGAATTTCCAAACTTCTCTCTCTCTCTCTCTCTCTCCCCCTACTCTCTCAGCATCCAGGCCTTTTCTGAGCTCAAGTAAACTATGAAATGAGCGTGATGTTTCTCTCTTTCCCTCTCCCAAGGGAGCAGCAGCCGTGGGCCGAGGAGAAACGACCAGGATTTAGATTAATATCACAGCTCAACAGGTGACCTTTGAACTCTTCAGCCTCCTCTCTTGCTTTCTCTCTCACACGGACCAACCACTCTGCCGGACTGCTCTGTCTCTCCTCTCTCTGTTGTAGACTGCCCAAGCCTTCTTCCCATTCTCACTTACTCTCTCACCACCCCCCCTCTCTCTTGCTCTCTCACCCCCCTGCTCTCTCTCCTCTCTCTTTCAATCTCTCATGCTCTCTCATGTCCTCTCTTGCTCTATCTTTTGTATGCCCTCTTCCTCTCCTCAATCACCCTCTTGTTTCACTCTTTTATTTTTTTTGTTCATCTGTCTCTCTCTAGCAAGGCTTTGAGACGCAGAGTTGGAGCACAAGACAGACTACTGTGTCTGTTAGCTTTCACTCCCTCCCTCTACCTCTCTGTCCTTCTACCTCGCTATACTAGTAACACTAATCAGTCTTTTTCTTCTGTCATTGTCACTAACCCAGCTGTAGGACCGTGTGACTGGGTGGGTAAGGCTGTCGCCACCTACCCTGTCGCTGCTGCTGCCACCCATCGCTACCTAACACTGTGCCTCCTGACTCACAGTGGATTTATTCACTACTATTTAGTTTATTTACATTCATCGTTTGGTCTTTCTTTGGACCATCTGTCTGTTTCCTGATGTGATGCTGGTGTTACGATGCTAATTGCAAATGTTACAATGTTTATTTGCATATAAATGACATGTTGTTAATCACCAATGTTATGTCAATTGTTATTGATCATATGCTGTTAATGAATGAATTGACTCTCTGTTATGAACCATACTGAGCTCTAGGGCGTGTTCAGTGGGAGGAAAAAGTTCAAAAACGGGGAGCTACGATCTACCTGTACTTCTCCAATAAGAAACACTTGTTTTTGTTTTCCATTGCAGAGTGCTTTGCTACGGTGTGCCCTAATGAACATTGTGCGGTCTCAGAGAGTTTAGGGACTGCACAGAGAGACATTATTATAACCACCCTGTGAAAGGGGGTGTCTATCTTGAGAAGGATAGTGTGAGAGATGCATTCTCAAGGGGAAGAGAAAATGAGGGATGGGGAGAGAAAGAGGGAGGGAGAGATTTGTCCTTAGAGGGAGAGTGAAGCATAAACACAGCCATTGGAGCTTAATGAAGAGCACTTGAGAAAGCCCTCAGCTATAGCCAGTGAAAGAGATGTGTGTGTGTGTGTGTGTGTGTGTGCATCTGAGAGGGGGGGGTGAGTGTGTGTACGTTTGAGAATGTGTGTGTCGAAGTATAAGTGTGTCGGCAGAGCAGAGTGCGGACCCACCACTGAATGACTGTCTGACCTAGCCGCGAGGCGTCCTCATCCTCTGTCCACCACTGAATGACTCTCTGACCTAGCCGCGAGGCGTCCTCATCCTCTGTCCACCACTGAATGACTCTCTGACCTAGCCGCGAGGCGTCCTCATCCTCTGTCCACCACTGAATGACTCTCTGACCTAGCCGCGAGGCGTCCTCATCCTCTGTCCACCACTGAATGACTCTCTGACCTAGCCGCGAGGCGTCCTCATCCTCTGTCCACCACTGAATGACTCTCTGACCTAGCCGCGAGGCGTCCTCATCCTCTGTCCACCACTGAATGACTCTGACCTAGCCGTGAGGCGTCCTCATCCTCTGTCCACCACTGAATGACTCTGACCTAGCCGTGAGGCGTCCTCATCCTCTGTCCACCACTGAATGACTCTCTGACCTAGCCGCCAGGCGTCCTCATCCTCTGTCCACCACTGAATGACTCTCTGACCTAGCCGTGAGGCGTCCTCATCCTCTGTCCACCACTGAATGACTCTCTGACCTAGCCGCCAGGCGTCCTCATCCTCTGTCCACCACTGAATGACTCTCTGACCTAGCCGCGAGGCGTCCTCATCCTCTGTCCACCACTGAATGACTCTCTGACCTAGCCGCGAGGCGTCCTCATCCTCTGTCCACCACTGAATGACTCTCTGACCTAGCCTTGAGGCGTCCTCATCCTCTGTCCACCACTGAATGACTCTCTGACCTAGCCTTGAGGCGTCCTCATCCTCTGTCCACCACTGAATGACTCTCTGACCTATCCGCAAGGCGTCCTCATCCTCTGTCCACCACTGAATGACTCTCTGACCTAGCCGCAAGGCGTCCTCATCCTCTGTCCACCACTGAATGACTCTCTGACCTAGCCGTGAGGCGTCCTCATCCTCTGTCCACCACTGAATGACTCTCTGACCTAGCCGCAAGGCGTCCTCATCCTCTGTCCACCACTGAATGACTCTCTGACCTAGCCGTGAGGCGTCCTCATCCTCTGTCCACCACTGAATGACTCACTGACCTAGCCGCAAGTCGTCCTCATCCTCTGTCCACCACTGAATGACTCTCTGACCTAGCCATGAGGCGTCCTCATCCTCTGTCCACCACTGAATGACTCACTGACCTAGCCGCAAGTCGTCCTCATCCTCTGTCCACCACTGAATGACTCTCTGACCTAGCCGCGAGGCGTCCTCATCCTCTGTCCACCACTGAATGACTCTCTGACCTAGCCGCGAGGCGTCCTCATCCTCTGTCCACCACTGAATGACTCTCTGACCTAGCCGCAAGGCGTCCTCATCCTCTGTCCACCACTGAATGACTCTCTGACCTAGCCGTGAGGCGTCCTCATCCTCTGTCCACCACTGAATGACTCTCTGACCTAGCCGCAAGGCGTCCTCATCCTCTGTCCACCACTGAATGACTCTCTGACCTAGCCGTGAGGCGTCCTCATCCTCTGTCCACCACTGAATGACTCTCTGACCTAGCCATGAGGCGTCCTCATCCTCTGTCCACCACTGAATGACTCACTGACCTAGCCGCAAGTCGTCCTCATCCTCTGTCCACCACTGAATGACTCTCTGACCTAGCCATGAGGCGTCCTCATCCTCTGTCCACCACTGAATGACTCACTGACCTAGCCGCAAGTCGTCCTCATCCTCTGTCCACCACTGAATGACTCTCTGACCTAGCCGCAAGGCGTCCTCAGCCTCTGTCCACCACTGGCTCAGAATATTAACACCCTGCCTCCCGAGTGGCTCAGTGGTCTAAGGTACTGCATCGCAGTGCTAGCTGTGCCACTAGAGATTCTGGGTTAAAATCCAGGCTCTGTTGCGATCGGGAGACCCATGGGGTGGCGCACAATTGGCCCAGCGTCGTCCAGGTTAGGGGAGGGTTTGGCCGGCAGGGATGTCCTTGTCCCATCGCGCACTAGCGACTCCTGTGGCGGTCCAGGCAAAGTGCATGCTGACACGGTCGCCAGGTGTATGGTGTTTCCTCTGACACATTGGTGCGGCTGGCTTCTGAGTTAAGTGGGCATTGCGTCAAGAAGCAGTGCGGCTTGGTTGGGTTGTGTTTCGGAGGACGCACGGCTCTCGACCTTCACCTCTCCCATGTCCATACGGGAGTTGCAGCGATGAGACAAAACTGTAACTACCAATTGAATACCACAACATTGGGGAGAAAATTAACACTCTCCTCCATCCCCTCCTCCTCCTCCCTCTCTCCTCCTCTCTCTCTCTCTCTCCTCCTCCACAGAACCAACTCGGACTCGGCTCTTCATACGAGTGCCATGAACCCCCAGGACCCCTTTGGCATGAACCAGCAGATGGGCAGAGGGCCCCCCCAGCGCAACGGTGAGAACACACACACACACACAGCATCTGCACACATACAACTATCTGCACACACACGCATGCATACACATCTCATCTACACACACACTTTGCATCTGCACGTGTGCAAACACACCCACTCATACCATTTGCACACACCTGCATACATTAACTCACACACATACACACACCTCACCTACACACACCTCTTTCTTACTGTGCACGTGCGCACACACCTCTACATCTACAATAATTTCCTGAATGGATACAAATAAAGCACGTATAAAACTGCACCCTATTCCCTACACAGTGCACTTCTTCTGAACAGAGCCCAAGGAGCCCAAAGAGATTGGCTATTTAACAGTAAATAAGGGAATTGTTTTCACCCCACAGTTAGCCACGATGATTAACTAGACTGGTAAAATGGTTTACAATTACCAATGGCTTCTACACTATTCCACTAGCTACAGTAGTGCTGCCGTGTCGATACCATGTCTCCCAAAATGATGTTTACATTTTACCATTGTGACGCGCAGCCATGCGTATCCACTTTCTATGCCCATTGTGCAAGTTCTGGAATGTTTCAAATATGTGGAACTGGTTGGAGGTTCTTGAGGAGAGGTTGTGCGATAACATTAATTGTAATCAATGTAAACAGATGGTGTAAACAGGAAATAATTTAAAATCTTTCTACAACATCTAAGGTTTATAACAAATTTGAAACCTTACTGAGACATTGTAGAAAGATATGAATTGATTTCCTGTCTACACTGTCAGTGTGCCTTATTAAAATATCTAAGTGGTGATAGAAGAGTTTATGTATGGTTGGTTGGGACAGTCCTGGGCCTGTAGAGACTCCTCTCTTTCACTCCTGTCTTCCTTTCCTCCATTCCTCTCTCCTCTGTGTCTACATCTTTAGTTTTTCCCCTTTACCTTCACATCACTACTTATTCTATATCATCCTCTCTTCTTTCTCTTTACCCTCCCTCACTTTCCTCTGTGTGAGTCTTTTCTTTCCATTCTCTCTCTCCTTCTCTTGTCTTTCTATCATCTCTCCCCTCTCTTTCTATCCCTCCAACTCTCCCTCCATTCCTCCCTCCCTCCATTCCTCTCTCATCTGTGTGTGTATTTAAAATGTTCTCCCTTCCATCCATTCCTCCCCTTACCCCTCTCTGTTAAGAGTGACAGACAGTGGAATGTGTCGTGTTAATGCATTATCAGCGAGTGATGTCTTAATGTTGGAGAGATAGAGAGACTTGGATAGGCTCCTATGGTCCCAGAATGGATTACCACTCTATTTGTTTAGCCAACATGTTTAAACAGGATATTGGCAGGTGAGTCCAGCTGTGTATTGACAGGGGTGGTGTTTTAAATTGAAAGGCAAGTGTTTTTTTTACTTCAATAGAGTGATCAGGGATGTGCAACTATAGTTTTCCTTCACAGAAAATACATTAGTGCTACACATTCAGCAGAAAATACATTAGTGCCACACATTCAGCAGAAAATACATTAGTGCTACACATTCAGCAGAAAATACATTAGTGCTACACATTCAGCAGAAAATACATTAGTGCTACACATTCAGCAGAAAATACATTAGTGCTACACATTCAGCAGAAAATACATTAGTGCCACACATTCAGCAGAAAATACATTAGTGCCACACATTCAGCAGAAAATACATTAGTGCTACACATTCAGCAGAAAATACATTAGTGCCACACATTCAGCAGAAAATACATTAGTGCTACACATTCAGCAGAAAATACATTAGTGCCACACATTCAGCAGAAAATACATTAGTGCCACACATTCAGCAGAAAATACATTAGTGCTACACATTCAGCAGAAAATACATTAGTGCTACACATTCAGCAGAAAATACATTAGTGCTACACATTCAGCAGAAAATACATTAGTGCTACACATTCAGCAGAAAATACATTAGTGCTACACATTCAGCAGAAAATACATTAGTGCTACACATTCAGCAGAAAATAGCTTCGTTTTCATCAGATGACAACAGAAGTGCAACGCTTTTTGGCTGAAAGCGACACAAGTAAATGAGTTTTTTTTTTTTTTTTTTAACTATGCATGGCCATGTTATTAATGTTTATCATTTAAAGAATGTAGTCAGCTGCATTTCTTAATGTTTTGCTTAAAGTTAACCTTTAATTTTCCTGAAGAAAAGTAGGCTGGCTACACCAAGAGAAGTACCGGAGAAAAGTAGCTACACATCAGTCAGAGCGCTGTCTGCTGATAGAATGCCCGTTCGTGAATTCTCATCCGAGTGGAGAAGAGCAACTGAAGCACATTTGTCTGATGCCGAGCAGAAATTACAAGAAACATTTTAGATCTGGCAGCAAGATTTCTTAAGCAAATTATACTTTTTTTCCTTTGTGAAAAACGCTGAATTCTGCGTTATCTAAGCAAATGGCTTAATTAATAAGGTCACTGGACATCATATAGTGTTTGCTTTCTGCTGTGTTTGAGAAGTCAAAGCCCTTTGGATGAGTTATCTGTACAGCTGCCAGTGCTTGATTTCCTTGCGTTTTTTTTGTCCTCTCCATTCTTGGCCTGTATGCTCCTCACCCCTTTTCTCAGAGCAGAGCAGGTAGGCCCATTGCCCTAGCGACTCCAGACTCCACACAGACACAGCGTGTACACATGCTGCTCCAGAGCCAGTACTGTTCTTCCTTCAGACAAGCATGTGTCAAAACTTTGCTCATTTGCGCAATGTGTCTCGTTCACCTTTACTTGTAAATGTCCAAACTCACCAAAAATGACATGACACTCGGTAGCTCCTACCTATTTATGTATAACTTTATGAGCTGGATTGCCTGTCTTTGCAATTTGTTTATTTTCATTTGCTCGTTAGCATATTTAGCTAGTAGCTTCTGTGGAAATTCGCTATTACGTGTGCTAATTTTGTTAGCATTCTGGTGCTAGAATTTTTGTTCTAAACTGGTAATATCGTAACTCCCGGGATTAGAGAAGGCCGGTAGAACTCCATGAAAATCTGGATACCGCCCAACCCTAGTCCAAATATGTATGACACCTTGAAATGAGGGGACTAGATGCATATAAAGTGCTTTTATTTCCAAACAATAAAACGGATATGTATGAAAATACCCTCAAATAAAAGGTAACATTCTCTACTGTCGTCTCAAAACATTTGATCTCAAATCCAAAATACTGGAGTATGGAGACAAATTAAACGTTTTAGCTTTGTTTCCCAAATAAATAAGGAGGAGTGTATGGGACACCATTTGTTGTGAAGGAATATCATGACACTGTGTGTGTGTGTGTGTGTGTGTGTGTGTGTGTGTGTGTCAAGATGCATAGGCCTACGTTTGTGTGTCCATGCCATGTGAAGACGCAGCAGAGAGCGTAGGACAGATGGAGTGTAATTGACTACAGAGCAAGTAGAGACATGCCTTTCTGTAGTACTAGAGCAGTGTTTGTCTAATACCGGAGTTGGTTGAGATACACTTTTGGGTTGCAGGCAATCATAGCCATATGTCGCCAGTATTCCCACTATTCCCATGGGGTTGAGACTTAAGAATGGGCTGCGGCTTTATAAAAAAAACTTTAAAAAACGTATTTTGATGATCTAGAAGATCACTAAATGCACCGACTGTAAGTCGCTCTGGATAACAGCGCCTGACAAAAAATTGTGTGGTAAATGGTCAAATGCAAATACTTGGGAACTACTGGTGCAACCGTTGCGGCTCACTGCTGCCCCTGCAGGTGAGTGAAGGGTAGTACGTTGCAGCGTACAGTGTCCTATGAGGCCCAGAGGGCGTGTCACCTGTCAGGAGGGTTACAGTGAGACTCTGAGAGGTGGTAAGCCAGTGTCTGATTAAACTGGCCAGTCTGATTACCAATCTCAACGTCCATCCCGGCAGGCAGACAGACGTGAGTCAGGGCTATGCATGGGAACGTTCAGTAGTTGCGTTCATTAGGCACCAAACATGGACTGAAACAGGAAAACACTACCTGGACTTTGTAAGAAACACTCAATATTTTCTTGTTGCAAAACATTTTGCTACGTTGTGCCCTAATGAACACGACCCACGACAAGGGCACATCTCCAGTCTGCAGTGGATGCAGAGGGTATGCTGCTTTAAGTCACTGATTGGTTTAGACCTGGGAACACGTATTTGTGCACTAGCCATCCAATCAGAAGGGGAAAACTTGGACTATGGGCTTAAAGGACGGGAGTTGTGCCCCTTAGAACTGATCCCAAACCAACATTTCATTGTCTTCTTCTGGTATTTAATTATGTTGTGCTATCAGTACAAGCCTTGAGCTCAAATCCTTACTACAGTGATTCTGTCCCACAGTAAGAGTTGGGACGGCAGACAGACATTTTTTGTCCCAGTGGTCTCGTTTCACTCCGTGGCATCTCTCCAAGAGGTCTCTGTGACTGGTCACATTTGAGAGGAAATTAAGGGACGTTGGACTCCCGCCCATTGCCTTCTCTCCCTGCCGGTTGGCTGAGTGGAGAGCTGGGCATAAAGTCGTGGACCGTTCAAATAGAAATATGCCATGTAGGACAAACATGCATCTCTGATGTGAACAAGGAATTACGTTAACTGCTCTATTCATGACATTTCTATCTGAAACGGTCCACAAAGTTTGTCTACTGAACGTGGCCCAGGTTCTTGAGAAAGGGGAAGAGGGAGACAAAATGACAGAAGAAGAGGGAAAGAATGGGGGAGGACGATGGTAGGAAAAGAGGAAGAGAGAATGCAGGAAAGTAAAGAGAACAAGAAGGCAGAGGGAAAGAGACAGTTATTAGAGGCTTTGAGAGAGAGAATATGGCAGAAGGGTTAGAAGAGGGAGAGGCAGAGTGAACTAGGAAAAAAAGAGAAGTAAACAGAAAGAGGGGAGGATCGGATGCCTGGCAGCCAGCCTGCAGTGTGTGAGGAGAGTGGAAGAGAGAGAGAGTGAGAGAGAGTGAGGAAAAAGAAAGAGGTTCTGTTCTCAGTGGGATCTTTGTGGCGAGGGAAAAACAATGGTCCTCTCTTTATTCTCACTGGGACTGTGGTCACTTAGCCAATTAAAAAAAAAAAAAACCTCTTTCTTCCGTTCTCTCCCACCATCCCCCTCTCTCTCCCACCCTCCCCCTCTCTCTCCCGCCATCCCCCTCTCTCTCTCGCCATCCCCCTGTTTCCCAGGACTGAGATCACAACACACATTCTATCTCTCTCGCCATCCCCCTGTTTCCCAGGACTGAGATCACAACACACATTCTAGGGGTTCACCTTGTATAACTTAAATCAGCACGTTGTTACCGTACTACAGTACTATATATACTTTATTTATTTGACCCCAGTGAGTCTATAGATTTTTAGAAAAGACAACCGGAATTGATGTTGGACACAGGAGGCTGCTGAGGGGAGAACGGCTCATAGTAATGGTCAGAACGGCGCAAATGGAATGGCATCAAACACCCGGAAACCATGTGTTGGATGTATTTTATACCGATCCAATGATTCTGCTCCAGTCATTGCCACAAGCCCGTTCTCCACAATTAAGGTGCCAACAACCTCCTGAAATGTTGGACAATAATAATAAGACTGTATAATATGATTCTTTGTCCTGAATAGCAGCATATTCCCTACATAGTGCACTCGTTTTAAACTAAGCCTTATGGACTTTGATCAAAGGTAGTGCACTACATAGGGGATAGGGTGCCATTTGGGAGTCATATTATATAACATGATTCCTATGTTAAACCCAGCTGCCTTGTTTTAAGAAGTGGTAATATATTCATATTGAAGGTAAAATGCCTGCTGCTGATGTCCAACGGGTTGATTATTTTGTCAGTGAAGTGAACACAGTGGGCCGGATCTGAGCAGCTGGTGAAAGTATGTGATTGTCTAATGTTCCTCTGCTTTCTTCACCCCTTCCCTCTCTCCCCCTCCTTTCTCTTGCTCTCTCTCTCCTCTCCTTTATCTGATCTCTCTCTCCCTCTCTCTCTCCTGCGGGGGCCGGAGTGCAGCCAGTGTGAACGAGGCCGAGGTGGACGGCTCTGGAGATGGTGAGTTGAAACTCCTCCCCCCTCTTCCTCATCCCTGATTCCATCTCTCCCAACACAAGTGTAGAAGAGGCCTTCTGCTGCCCCCTAGCTCCCACACCCCTAGATCTCTGGCCATAATGTGTGTGTGACGGTGCTTGCCACTGGATGTGTTGCTGCCTGCTATATGTACAGATGTGCGTCAGCGTAAAAGACGTGCTTCATTCACAGCATCGTTGACCTTTACAACCCAATACAGGAATGGACACACACACTGCCTAGGAATCCTGCATGCAGATCCCCAGAGTCATTGTGTGTGTCTCAAAATGCATGCTATCGTGCTCCGTGCACGGGAGGGTTGGAGTATGCGTCCAAATCAAAGTAGGCGAAATGGCGCATGGAGGGCACTTCAAAATATGTAAGAAACAGAGTACGCATTTGAGAAGCATGCATCGATGCAAGCTTCAAAGAAAATGATGCAACCACGTAAAGAACGATGCAACATTTCTTGAAATCAATGTCGGCCATTATTTGAGCTGAAGCGAGAGAAAATACACTCAAACTTCAGAATTAAATGTTGCCTTTTCACATCTCATATGTTGCCTGACGACAATATTTAATCTTGATATGTTAATAAATACATGCTGTGTTAATTTTGGCATGTTTACCTGCCTACGTACCGTAGATCGCAAGCCCATAAGTCAATAGGGCTAACTACTAGTACTGTTAGCTAGCCAGATAGTCACGAATAATTGTTAGCTAGCTACCGATGAAGAATTTAGGTCATTTTTGCCTGTTTAACTAGCTGTCTAACTAGATTATTACGATTCACATATCTAGCTGATAATTAGGAAGAAAAACGTTTGCTTTTTCTTGGGGAGGTGCAGCGTGAGGTAATACAGTAGGGGGAGTACTAGTGCTTATCAAATGTAATGTGTTATGAATTCTCCGTACTCGTCCTCACAAGAACGTACTCAAGACAATGTGGTTGGAGAATGCACACAGAGCATGAGAGTGTGGAGCACGGTAGTATGCATATTAAGAAACACCCATTGTGTCCGAACACTTGATTACCTCTAGTCTAGATTTTTCTGCAGTCTTTTGATCTTTCAATAGGTGGGAATAACTAGAGATGTGTGTGAGGAGTTGATTATCTCTAATCTCTTTCTCCCCCCTCCTCTCTCCAGTGTTCTCCTTCCCATCCCTGTCTAATGAGGAGGGTCTGATGGGTGTCAGCAAGCCCCTGCCAAAGCAACTGTGGGAGGCCAAGAAGGTGAGTTTGTGTGTGCATGAGTGTGTAATTTCTCATTGGTTGGAGAGAGGGACACGGGGGGTTGATTAAGACATAATGACAGACATGGAAACCTTTTGGGATGAGATAATGCTGATGGGAAAAGCTGCAGTACTAATGAATGCATGCTTCCAATACACATCATTCATGTTCTAGAACCATAACGCTTTGACTGTTGACTAAATATTCCAGTAGTTAGATTAGTCATTTTGAGATTCCATCACTCTTTTTGCTTTTGATCAGTTTAATCACCTAATTGTTTCTCTATTATAGGTTCAATCCCTCTCATCACGGCCCAAATCCTGTGAAGTGCCTGGAATCAAGTGAGTCTTCAGGATCCATCTTCCATCCACTCATACAGGGCACTGTGTTTAAACAACAATCAGTCATCATTATGAACCAAGTTGTTTGTGATTCTCAATGACAGCTGTCTGAGAGGGAGAAAGACTGGGATGTGATCCATATATGGTGTGTGTGTGTGTGTGTCAACATTGTGGATGTGCGTGTCAACATAGTCTGTCAACATTGTGTGTGTATGTGTCAACATTGTTGATGTCTGTATCAACATATTCTTTCAACATTGTGTGTGTTTGTTGGGTCTAGCAGTGCAGTACAGTGGGCTGCTGGTCACTACTATAGAGCAGTGAGTCAGTTATCTCACTGAGGGCTTGAATGAACAGGGATGCAAATGTTCACTTGCTGGTACATTTAAAGGGGAAGTCCACTAACAAACATGGTAATCCACGCACAAACATTACTTCTCACCAATGCTATTATTGATAACATTTATTTAGTATATTTCACAAACAATGCCCTAGCCACACAACAAAAAAGGCCGTAACGCCGCCCAAAAGTATGTCACAGATGTTACATTCCCTCCCTTTTAGCACATTGATGTTTATTGTCATGAGTCTTGTTCAGAACTTAGAGGTTTTCCCTTAGATAGGCCAGCTTCAAAGTCGAAATTGGCTATATTGTAAAAATTGATTCATTTAAGGTTAAGGTTAGGCATTAGGGTTAGCGGTGTGGTTAACGTTAGGGTTAGGTTTAAAATCAGATTTTATTACTTTGTGGCTGGGCCATCTAGTGACCGCTCTGCAGAGCTGCTTCCAGAACAACATAACACGCTAACCTGCTCCCCTCTACCCATCCAGATGCATATTAAACCTTTTGAATGAAGTTCCCCTTTTAAAATCCGCTTCATAATTAGTTTTCTCTCCCCTCCTATCCTCAGTATATTCCCGTCTCCAGAGCAGAATGCGGGCCTCTCCAACTACCAGGGCTCGTTGAACACGGGTGGTTCCCTGCCAGACCTCAGCAACCTGCACTTCCCCTCACCGCTGCCCACACCCCTGGACCCGGACGACGGGCACCACGGAGGGGGGGGATACCACCCCAACCTGAGCGGGGGCAGCAGCACAGGCAACCTGCCCGCCGCCATGATGCACCTCGGCATAGGGAATCACCAGGGAGGCTGGACTGAAGGAGGTGGGTGTTTGGGGTGGAGGGTGACAGGGTGTGTGGGGGGTGGTTTTTTCTCAGTTAATCTTTCCTCGCATCCTCTCCTCTCACCTCCTCCAAACTCATTGGATAAGAAGCTCAAAGGAGAAGGACCGTGGACCTTTTCCTCCAATACGGTTAAGTAAAGGCCTGGAGATGGGTGTGAATGTATTTACTGTAGGAGTGTGGGGATGTGTCTTTTGTCTGTGTGCACTCATGCGAAACCAGGCACAGACACGTACATACATACAGTATGTAACTAACCATACAGATGCTTAGAGGATGTCCACAATCACCACAAAGTAATGTAATGGATTAAATATGGATTAAAATGGATTAAATATTTGTTTTTTAACCCATCTATACACATTACCCCACAATGACAAAGTGAAGAAATGTTTTTAGTCATTTTAGCAAATGTATTGAAAATGAAATACAGAAATGTCTCATTTCCATAAGTATTCTCACCACTGGGTCAATACATGTTAGAATCAGCTGTGAGTCTTTCTGGGTAAGTCTATAAGAGCATTCATTGCACACCTGCATTGTACAATATTTTCCCATTCTTTTTTTCTAAATTCTTCAAGCTCTGTCAAATTGGTTTTTGAATCAGAAACATTCCATGTTGTCTTGGTAAGCAACTCCAGTGTAGATGTGGTCTTGTGTTTTATGTTATTATCCTGCTGAAAGGTGAATTTGTCTCCCGGTGTCTGTTGATTAGCAGACTTAGCCAAGTTTTCTTGTAGGATTTTGGCCTGTGCTTAGCTCTACTCAGTTTAGTTTTATCCTAAAAAACTCCCTAGTCCTTGCTGATGACAAGCATACCCATAACATGATGCAGCCATCACCATGCTTGAAAATATGAAGAGTGGTACTCAGTGATGTGTTGTGCTGGATTTGCACCAAACATTCAGGACATAAAGTTAATTTCTTTGCAATTTTTTTTTGCAGTTTTACTTTTTAGTCCCATATTGCAAACAGAATACAAATATTTTGGAATATTTGTGTTCTGTACAGGCTTTCTTCTTTTCACTCTGTCATTTAGGTTAGTATTGTAAAGTAACTACAATGTTGTTCCATCCTCAGTTTTCTCCTATCACTGCCATTAAACTCTAACTGTTTTAAAGTCACTATTGGCCTCATGGTGAAATACCTAAACGGTTTCCTTCCTCTCCGTCAACTGAGTTAGGAAGGACGCCTGTATCTTTGTAGTAACACCATCCAAAGTGTAATTAATAACTTCACCATGCTCAAAGAGATATTCACAATGTCTTCTTTTTTTGTTTTTGTTTACCCATCTACCAATAGGTTCCCTTCTTTGCAAGGCATTGGAAAACCTCCCTGGTCTTTGTGGGTGAATCTGTTTGAAATTCACTGCTCAACTGAGGGACCTTACAGATAATTATACAGAGATGAGGTAGTCATTATAAAAAACCATGTTAAACACAATTTAGAATCCATGCAACTTATTATGTGACTTGACAATCTTTACTCCTGAACTTATTTAGGCTTGCCATAACAAAGGGATTGAATACTTATTGACTGAAGACATTTCAGCTTTCCATTTTCAATTATGTATGTGCAGATGCTGTGTGTGTTCTCACCGGTGCGCTGGGGGGGCCCTCGGCCCATCTGCTGGTATATGTGAAAGGGGTCCTGGGGGTTGGGGTTCATGGCACTCGTGTGAAGAGCCGAGTCCAAGTTGGTTCTGTGCAGGAGGAGAAGATGGATGGAGGAGGAGAGAGAGAGGAGAAGAGGGTGTTAGTTTTCTGACCCAGTGGTGGACAGAGGCTTTTTATAGGGATACAGCCTGAAATTGGCCAGGGCACTAGAACAGTCTGCAGCACCTGGCCTCACCCTACTAGAATCTGAAGTCAAATGTTTACTGTTTGCTGATGATCTGGTGCAAGGCTCCAGGCGAGATCAGAGAGTCATACAATGGTGGGCCCGCACTCTGCTCTACCTACACACACACGCACAGACCCTCTCTCTCTCTCTCTCTCACACTCCCATTCACACACACATCTCTTTCACTGGCTACAGCTGAGGGCTTTCTCAAGTGCTCTTCATTAAGCTCCAATGGCTGTGTTTATGCTTCACTCTCCCTCTAAGGACAAATCTCTCCCTCCCTCTTTCTCTCCCCATCCCTCACTTTCTCTTCCCCTTGAGAATGCATCTCTCACACTCTCCTTCTCAAGATGGACACCCTCTTTCACAGGGTGGTTATAATGTCTCTCTGTGCAGTCCCTAAACTCTCTGAGACCGCACCAGGTTCATTAGGGCTTACCGTATCAAAGCGCTTTGCAACGGAAAACAAATTTGAATTTGGAAACATTTTGAAAAACATAATTCTACTTTGACATTTTGGCATATTGTATGTAGACCCGTGACAAAATCTGAATTGAATCCATTTTAAATTCCGGCTGTAGCACAACAACATGTAAATACATTCTGAAGGCCCTGTATGTGTTCCTGTGTGGCTTAGTTGTTAAGAATGTGGAAGCAGCAATACCAAGTTCATTTCCCAACTCGTCGGGGCATGGACTTTAAATTGTCGAAAGCGTTCCACAGGGATGCTGGCCTATGTTGGCTGGATGTCCTTTGGGTGGTGGACCATTCTGTTGAGTGGGAAAAACCCAGCAGCGTTCCAGTTCTTGACACAAACTGGTGCACCTACAACCATACCCCATTCAAAGGCACTTAAATCCTTTGTCTTGCCCATTCACCTTCTGAATGGCACACATACACCATCCTTGTCTCAATTTTCTCACGGCTAAAAAATTCCTTCATCTACACTGATTGAAGTGGATTTAACAAGTGACATCAGTAAGGGATCATATCTTTCACCTGGATTCACCTGGTCAGTCTGTGTCATGGAAAGAGCAGCTGTTCTTAATGTTCTGTACACTCAGTGTAAATCAGTGTGTCTCTGTATTCTGTGCTGGGTTTGTGCCTGGGGAGGAACCACTCTGTAGGCTAGTGGAAAGTGCTCAACTTTATTTTCTTCAAAAGACAATTGTTAAAAGGGTGATCCAAGCCGTGGACCGATCGCCAATAATACATTTAAAAAAAGGACCAGCAAGCCAAGACCTTTGGGTGTTTTCTGAACCACATATTATTTGCATTAAAGGCCCAGTGCTGTCAAAAAAAGGGATTTTCCTGTGTTTTATATATATTTCCACACTGTGGTTGGAATAATATTGTGAAAATTATGTTAATAGCCTTTTAGTGTAAGAGGGGTTTGAAGAGACTGCCTGAAATGTCAGCCTGTTTTGGTCTGCCTGGTGACATCACCAATAAGAAAGATTTCCAAACCTCTGCCAATAGCAGCTAGTTTTCAGTTTACCCCTCCTCTCAGACCACTCCAGACAGCCCTAGCAAAATTCTTGCTTAGAAATTGCTCTTTGCTATGAAGCTATTTTTGTTTATTTTTGACAATTTTAATGTAAAACAATCACAGTAAGGTACTTGTTACCCAGAAATGATAAAAACGGCTGCATTGGGCTTTAGGTGAATCCTGTCTGGCCCCCTTTTTGATTTCCACACTGTAGTGGAAATGGAAATAGATTTATGATTGGAAGTTGGAAGTGAGCTTCTCCAACCAGAGTAAAGTGAATATAGAGGGATGTCTTTATCCAACCCTCCTCCCTCTGAAATCTACCACTATCTAATCACTCCTCTCGTTCTCTGACCGTCTCGCTCTCTCTCTCTGACCGTCTCGCGCTCTCTCTCTCTGACCCTCTCTCTCTCTGACCCTCTCTTTCTCTGACCCTCTCTCTCTCTCTCTCTGACCGTCTCGCTCTCTCTCTGACCGTCTCGCTCTCTGACCCTCTCTTTCTCTGACCCTCTCTCTCGCTCTCTCTGACCGTCTCTTTCTCTGACCCTTTCTCTCGCTCTCTCTGACCCTCTCTCTCGCTCTCTCTGACCCTCTCTCTCGCTCTCTCTGACCCTCTCTCTCGCTCTCTCTGACCCTCTCTCTCTCTCTCTCTCTCTCTGACCGTCTCGCTCTCTCTCTGACCGTCTCGCTCTCTGACCCTCTCTTTCTCTGACCCTCTCTCTCGCTCTCTCTGACCGTCTCTTTCTCTGACCCTTTCTCTCGCTCTCTCTGACCCTCTCTCTCTCTCTCTGACCCTCTCTGATTGTTGGGATATTAACAAATGGGGTCCTGTGTGTGTGTATCTGGGTTGGGATTGGAAAACCGTTTGCATATATAACGTCCACATCACATTCTCTTGTGTCTCACAAGACTCCTTTTACCCAAGCAGCACTGTTCTCTGCTCCTTGCAGTTTATTTCAAACCAATGATGCTTACCTTTATTTAATCAGGCAATCTGCACTTCAAACAATAACAAAGCGTCACCCTGACACTTTTTTGGTTAAACAGCTAGTGTTGGGGCTGGATGAATGTAACCACTCAAATTCATAGAGAGCGCTATGGATGCAAGGACTGAACATCCGTGATCTCAAAATGATGCTATACAGTGCTTGTTTTCAATTAATTTGTTTACAAACAATGTAGTAAAATAAGCTTATTTTAAGCTTATTGGTCTGAATGTGTGACCTCGGTTCTTATGTGTGACTCAAACGCCTTCTGTCCCTTCCTCCTTTCTTCCAGGTCTCTCGTCCTCTCTGAGCAATCCTTCCATCCAGAACTCTCTCCAAAACTCCCAGCTGCACTCGTCCCTCAGCAATCCCTCCATCCACTCGTCCCTCCGTCTGACGTCCCTCTCCAACCCTCCGCAGGGAGCCATGAGCAGCTCGCCTCGCCGCCGCCCGGCTCCCATCAGCCCCCTCACTCTGTCACCCGGCACCGAGCAACGGCGGGGGCTTTCCAAGCAGCTGTCTCCCACAATGTCGCCCTCACTGTCCCCCATCACACAGGTACACACACACACAAACTCAGGGGGGGAAAGAAATGTCCTCTCACTGTCAACTGCGTTTATTTTCAGCAAACTTAACATGTGTAAATATTTGTATGAACATAACAAGATTCAACAACTGAGACATAAACTGAACAAGTTCCACAGACGTGACTAACAGAAATGGAATAATGTGTCCCTGAATAAAGGGTGGGCTCAAAATCAAAAGTAACCGTCAGTATCTGGTGTGGCCACCAGCTGCATTAAGTACTGCAGTGCATCTCCTCCTCGTGGACTGCACCAGATTTGCCAGTTCTTGCTGTGAGATATTACCCCACTCTTCCACCAAGGTACCTGCAAGTTCCCGGATATTTCTGGGGGGAATGGCCCTAGCCTTCACCCTCCGATCCAACAGGTCCCAGACGTGCTCAATGGATTGAGCTCTGGGCTCTTCGCTGGCCATGGCAGAACACTGACATTCCTGTCTTGCATGAAATCCCGCACAGAACGAGCAGTATGGCTGGTGGCATTGTCATGCTGGAGGGTCATGTCAGGATGAGCCTGCAGGAAGGGTACCACATGAGGGAGGAGGTCTTCCCTGTAACGCACAGCATGGAGATTGCCTGCAATGACAACAAGCTCAGTCCGATGATGCTGTGACACACCATGACGGACCATCCACCTCCAAATCGATCCCGCTCCAGAGTACAGGCCTCGGTGAAACGCTCATTCCTTCGACGATAAACACGAAGCCGACCATCACCCCTGGTGAGACAAAACCGCGACTCGTCAGTGAAGAGCACTTTTTGGCAGTCCTGTCTGGTCCAGCGACGGTGGGTTTGTTTCCACAGGTGACGTTGTTGCCAGTGATGTCTGGTGAGGACGAAACAGTTCTATTTTTGTTTCATCAGACCAGAGGACATATCTCCAAAAAGTAGGATCTCATAGAACATGTCTCCTTCCTGAGCAGTATGACGGCTGCGTGGTCCCATGGTGTTTATACTTGCGTACTATTGTTTGTACAGATGAACGTGATACCTTCAGGCGTTTGGAAATTGCTCCCAAGGATGAACCAGACTTGTGAAGGTCTACAATTTTTTTCTGATGTCTTGGCTGATTTCTTTTGATTTTCCCATGATGTCAAGCAAAGAGGCACTGAGTTTGAAGGTAGGCCTTGAAATACATCCACAGGTACACGTCCAATTGACTCAAATTATGTCAATGAGCCTATCAGAAGCTTCTAAAGCCATGACAACATTTTCTGGAATTTTCCAAGCTGTTTAAAGGCACAGTCAACTTAGTATATTTACACTTCTGATCCACTGGAATTGTGATACAGTGAATTCTAAGTGAAATAATCTGTCTGTAAACAATTGTTGGAAAAATGACTTGTGTCATGTACAAAGTAGATGTCCTAACCGACTTGCCAAAACTATAGTTTGTTAACAAGAAATTTGTGGAGTGGTTGAAAAACGAGTTTTAATGACTCCATCCTTAAGTGTATGTAAACTTCCGACTTCAACTGTATGCGGGTCTTTCGGAGGGGTTGGGTTAAAGCTGAAGTCTAATTTCGGTTCGACCTTGCATACAATTGACGAATAAATTGATCTTAATCTAATTTTAACTCCGCAAGCTACATTTGTCCATTTTCATTCGATCAGTACGTGATGACAGAACTCATCACAATTATTAAACCAAGGCTTCTTACTAAACTTTATAGAAAATAAATGTTAGCATGCTCATTCTTGCCTTCTTGCATTTCCTGGATGATTTTATACTAATTAACTTATATATTAATGTGCTTAACTTGCAGTGCCTTGCAAAGGTATTCAGACACCTTGGTTTTCTTCACGTTTTGTGTTAAAAGTGGGATTCATTTTTTGGTTGTTTTTTGTCAACAATACACACAGTGATCTATGTTTTTATTAATAAGTAATATATTCTATAACAAATATAGTTGTTGCATATGTATTCAGCCCCTTGGTTTAGTAACGAATCAAATCACAAATAAAAAGTTACATGGACTCACTGTAACTCACTGAAATAATGGGGATTGACATGGTTTTTAAATGACTAACCCATCCTCTCTCCCTCATTCATACAACATCTGTAAGCTCCCTCAGTCAAGTTTTGAATTTCAAGCACAGATTCAAGTACTAAGTCCAGGGAGCTTTTCAAAAGACTCATAATAAAGGGCAGTGATTGGTAGATGGGTAACAATAACAAATCAGACATTGAATATCTCTTTAAGCATGGTCAAGTTAATAATTATGCTGTGGATTATTTATTAAACCACAAAGATACATCAAAGTTAGTCATTCTTCTGAACTGAGCCGCAGGACAGGAGTGAAACTGCTCAGGGATGTCACCATGAGGCCGTTGGTGATTTTAAAATAGCTGCAGAGTTCAATGGCTGTGATGAGAGAGAACTAAGGATAGCTCAACAATATCGTAGTGACTCCATAATAATAACCTCAATGACAGTGAAAAGAAAAAAAACGAATATACAAGATATGCACTAAAGGCACTAAAATAAAACTGCAAAAATATATAGTCAAAGAAATACACTTTTTGGCTTAAATGCAAAGCCTTATGTTTGGTGCAAATCCAACACAACACATCACTGAGTAATTGCCTCCTTATTTTCAAGCATGGTGATGGCTGCATCATGGTATGGGTATGTTTGACATCGGCAAATGCTGCAGAGTTTTTCAGGATAAAAGAAACGGGATATGGCTAGGCAAAAATCCTAGAGCAAAACCTGCTTCAGTCTGCTTTACACCAGACACTGGGAGAGGAATTCACCTTTCAACAGGACAATAACCTGCAACACAAAGCCAAATCTACACTGGAGTTGCCTACCAATAACACAGTGAATGTTTCTAAGTGGCCAAGTTAGTTTTGATTTGAAATCTGCTTGAAATACCGTGGCAAGACTTGAAAATTGCTGTCTATCCATGATCCCCAACATCTTGACAGAGCTTGAAGAATTTAGAAAATAATATGCAAATATTGTACAATCGAGATGTGCAAAACTCTTAGACTTACCCAAGAAGACTCACAGCTGTAATTGCTGCCAAAAGTGTTTCTAACATGGACTCGGGGAGTAAATACTTACTTACTATCTATTTTATTTATTACATTTTTGTTCATCTTAAATGTTAGAATTTTTCTTCCACTTTGACATTACAGTATTTTGTGTAAATTGTTGACAAAAAATGACAAATCCTTTTTAATCCCACTTTGTAACACAATAAAATGTGAAGAAATTATATTCTTAAAACCTGATTAGCATACTCATTGTTTGCCTAAGCATTTCCCAGTGGATATTAAACTAATTAAACTTATAGTAATGTGTTTAACGTATAGTAACTTATAGTAATGTAATTAACTTATATTAATTAACTTAAAACGCCTTTCCTACCACTATACTTGTCGTTCTTCGGTCTTTCAAATTGTAGCTGCTCGCTGACAGCAACCAGCTGTCAGAGTTTGAGAGTTGCGTGCTAAACGGATTTCTTGCTGGCCAACAAGTAGGTGATATTAAGCTCGAACTGTGTGCATAACAGCATGCGATAAGATACACGAACTAGCAAAAGAACAGCTTTGGGAATTAAGGTTTCTTCTTAAAATAATTTTTTATAAAAATACAAATGGATTTAAGTTTAAATTTAGATGGATTTATTTACATTTAAGAAGTGTTTTATTTATTAGTACATTTTATAGACTGCAGATGACCTTTTATCATGATGCTTTGTCGCCCAAGTGGACCATTGGCGTGGATGATTGACTAGCCCACATGGTGTCCAAATCCTCCCTGGTCCGTGGGCCAGTGAGAATGTCAAGCCCTTTCTTCCTGTAACCAGGAAAGACCCTTGAGGTTAGAAATCCCTTGTTGGGAGGGCAACCTGGCAGCTTCATGTATAGTGTATTTTTGGGGAAAGTCCTCAGTGGTGTAAGGCTAACCTGATACGCAGCCAAATACTAGTGCATATTTTGATTACTCTAATTGCATCCCTCCGTTCTCCTTTTCTTAAATCTGACATGACCCCTCCCTCTAACCCCCCTCCCACCCTCTCTCCCTCTAACCCCCCTCCCACCCTCTCTCCCTCTAACCCTCCCTCCCACCCTCTCTCCCTCTAACCCCCCTCCCACCCATCCACCCTCTGACCCTCGCTTCCACCCTCTGACCCTCGCTTCCACCCTCTAACCCTCGCTCCCACCCGTCCTCCCTCTAACCCTCCCTCCCACCCTCTCTCCCTCTAACCCCCCTCCCACCCATCCTCCCTCTGACCCTCGCTCCCACCCTCTCTCCCTCTAACCCCCCTCCCACCCTCTCTCCCTCTAACCCCCCTCCCACCCTCTCTCCCTCTAACCCTCCCTCCCACCCTCTCTCCCTCTAACCCCCCTCCCACCATCTCTCCTGCTAACTCTCCCTCCCACCCTCTCTCCCTCTAACTCTCCCTCCCACCCTCTCTCCCTCTAACCCCCCTCCCACCCTCTCTCCCTCTAACCCCCCTCCCACCATCTCTCCTGCTAACTCTCCCTCCCACCCTCTCTCCCTCTAACCACCCCCTCTCCCTCTAACCCCCCTCCCACCCTCTCTCCCTCTAACCACCCTCTCTCCCTCTAACCCCCCTCCCACCCTCTCTCCCTCTAACCCTCCCTCTTTCCTTTCGTCTTTTTTTCAGGGGGTTGCCTTGGACACCAACAGCTTGCCAATGGAGCCTCCCCCTCCCTACCCTCTCTACCAACAGCTACACCAACAGTCCCAGCATTCAATGGGGCAACAACAACAACGCCAGCAACAACGTCATCATCATCATCAACAGCAGCAGCAGCCAGTGTCCCCTCTGCAGAACATCTCTCTGGACTTCAACTCTGGTGTAAGTGTTTGTCTGTGTGTCTGGATATGTCTGTGTTCTTAAGCCAAATGCATATCAAAAAACTGTCTAGAGAAATGTACTACAGCCTAGATTAGTTGAAAAATCATCCCTGTGAACGGTGTATCCATTTAGGGAAACACTTGTATATGTAGATAGTATCTCTGAGTCTATGCCCCAATGTTGTATGTCTCATACACTTCTGTTGCTGGCCTAGTGTCTAATGTCAGAGACTGTTGGCGTGCTCTGATAAGGAGACAGGGATATTATTCTGCTTCAGTACCACTCCACACACACACACACACACACACACACACACACACACACACACACACACACACACACACACACACACACACACACACACAGCCACTAGACTCAATCATTTCCTGGAACCCAAATGTTATTTGTCTAACTTTGTAGTCTGTGGTTGATAAACACCAAATTCGTGGAAGTAAGGAAGCAGACCCAAATTCTAAAGAACTAAAAACATCCTTGGTTGCATCACAAATGGAACCCTATTCCCTACACAGTGCACTACTTCTAACCAGAGCCTTATGGGTGGGGCTCAAAAGAAATGCACTAAATGGTAGCGCTCAAAATAATGCACTACATGGTAGCGGTGCTCTATTAGAGCGATTCGTCGCCAGTTAAATGTAACTAACTTGGTAAATCACTGCATTAGACCTGGTAACTAAACTCTCAAAACACTGTCCACTCTGTCGTCTCCTAATCCATCTCTTCTCTCTCTTCATCTGTCGTCTCCTAATCCATCTCTTCTCTCTCATCTGTCATCTCCTAATCCATCTCTTCTCTCTTCATCTGTCTTCTCTCTCTTCATCTCCATCTTTCACTCCCCCATATCTCTCTCCACTTTTCTCTCTCCATCTCTCCCTCTTCTTCCCACAGCATAACAACATGGCGGTGTTCTTCAATGACCCGTTCATGGACCCACAGTTCTCCAGTCGCCAGGCCAAGGCACTGTCCTACCAGGTAAACCACCGGGGAGAAGGCTCTAGAGAAGGATCCTCCGGAAAGGACTTCATTCCTTCATTCACAGTTAGTATCTGAAGTTTTTTTTTAGTTCAGTGATGGGTTTAGGCCTGCCAAAGTGAATTAAAGGGATAGTTTACTCAAAAATGGCACAAATCACATCAGCACTGTTTTTGCACTGTTCAGAAAGTGCTTCTTCTTGAAAACTTGACTGCTGACAAGCACAACATTTTGGGACTGTATTAACAGTGGACTAATGAGCAAAATATTAAATGATTGTTTGAGAACTATCCCTTTAAAATGTCTTAATTGATGGGTAGAAGTTTTAGGGATGTAATTGTGGCGACCAGATATTTGTAGTTCTATGAGATATGTGCTGTGGAGTAGTGAACCAAGTCCGCTCAAGAGTATGCTTGGTTTGGTCATTGGTTGGTCATTTGGAATGGTTGTTTGTCATTGATTGGTCATCTGTAATGGTTGTGTTTGACCTTTGCCCCCCCCCCCCCCCCCCCCCATCACCACCATCTCTTTTCTCTCTCTCCCCTCCCATCCATCCTCTTCCTCCTCTATCTCTTCCTGCCTCCTCTTCAGTTGGACCAGTTCAGCATGTTGGAGAGTGCCATGAGCCAAATTGCAGGGGGTTCGTGTTTCGACCCGTCCGCGCCCTCTTCCTCACCCCTGTACTGCTCACAGGCCGCCCTCATGGGCCTGGGTGGGAGCCACGGCAACTTGCAGGACCAGCTGCAGCAGATGAGACCCAACAACAACTACAACTGCAGTGGAGGGGTGCCTAATATCATACTGACTGGTAGGTGGAGGGGTGCCTAATATCTTACTGACTGGTAGGTGGAGGGGTGCCCAATATTTTACTGAATGGGTAGGTGGAGGGGTGCCCAATATCTTACTGAACGGGTAGGTGGAGGGGTGCCCAATATCTTACTGAATGGGTAGGTGGAGGGGTGCCCAATATCTTACTGAATGGGTAGGTGGAGGGGTGCCCAATATCTTACTGAATGGGTAGGTGGAGGGGTGCCCAATATCTTACTGACTGGTAGGTGGAGGGGTGCCCAATATCTTACTGAATGGGTAGGTGGAGGGGTGCCCAATATCTTACTGAATGGGTAGGTGGAGGGGTGCCCAATATCTTACTGAATGGGTAGGTGGAGGGGTGCCCAATATCTTACTGAATGGGTAGGTGGAGGGGTGCCCAATATCTTACTGAACGGGTAGGTGGAGGGGTGCCCAATATCTTACTGAATGGGTAGGTGGAGGGGTGCCCAATATCTTACTGAACGGGTAGGTGGAGGGGTGCCCAATATCTTACTGAATGGGTAGGTGGAGGGGTGCCCAATATCTTACTGACTGGTAGGTGGAGGGGTGCCCAGCATCATACCGACCCGGTAGGTGGCGGGGTGCCCAGCATCATACCGACTGGTAGGTGGCGGGGTGCCCAATGTCATACCGACTGGTAGGTGGAGGGGTGCCCAATGTCATACCGACCCGGTAGGTGGAGGGGTGCCCAATGTCATACCGACCCGGTAGGTGGCGGGGTGCCCAGCATCATACCGACCCGGTAGGTGGCGGGGTGCCCAGCATCATACCGACTGGTAGGTGGCGGGGTGCCCAGCATCATACCGACTGGTAGGTGGCGGGGTGCCCAGCATCATACCGACTGGTAGGTGGCGGGGTGCCCAGCATCATACCGACTGGTAGGTGGCGGGGTGCCCAGCATCATACCGACTGGTAGACCAGGGAGTGTGTGTGTGGCTGTGAGGAGTGGAAGTTTCAATGACTTGAGTCACTAACTTCATCCGTCTCTCCTTCTCTCCCCCACTTTCTCTTCCTCCTCTCTTTATCCTCTCTCTCCTGTCCGTTCTCCCTTTTTCTCCCTGTCCCCCCCCCCATCCCTTTCTCCATCCCTCCATAGATGACTCCAACCCCAGTCATTCCAAGGACATCAGCAGTGCCATGTCGGCCGACAACATGGCTGACTGTTTCGACTCGGAGGTGAGCTTCCCACTGGAGGATGAGCTGCGCATCGAGCCCTTGAGCCTGGACGGTCTGAACATGCTCAGTGACCCCGACATGGTGCTCTCTGACCCATCGGTGGAGGACAGTTTCCGCAGCGACAGACTGTAATCGGGCACGCACACATACACACACAGACTGTATAGGCCAGGTAGCGTGGGTTAAACCTGGTTAAACTTGAATGATCCCCACCTCCCTCACATACTCATGGCATGCATATCCAGCAGCATGCGTATGCTATTTTTTAAGGCATTTACACACACACACACACCCTATTTCAGAGGAATAGACTTGTGTACAATCACTGTTTACTTGGGCTTCACATGTAAATGCCACACACACGCTCATACCTACATTGTGCATAGTCATTTGGAACAGATGGATTGATGTACCATTGATTGATATCCTTCTTTTTTTTACCAACATTACATCAGCACTGAGCATTACAATAACGTTCCTATAACGTTCCTATAGTGTTCCTCCACCTGTATACAGTTGAAGTCGGAAGTTGACATGCACTTAGGCTGGAGTCATTAAAACTCGTTTTTGAACCCTCCACAAATTACCTCCACAGATGTAAGGACATCTACTTTGTGCATGACACAAGTAATTTTTCCAACAATTGTTTACAGACAGATTATTTCACTTATAATTCACTGTATCACAATTCCAGTGGGTCAGAAGTTTACATACACTAAATTGACTGTGCCTTTAAACAGCTTGGAAAATTCCAGAAAATGTTGTCATGGCTTTAGAAGCTTCGATTAGGCTAAATGAGATAATTTGAATCAATTGGAGGTGTACCTGTGGATGTATTTCAAGGCCTACCTTCAAACTCAGTGCCTCTTTGCTTGACATCATGGGAAAATCAAAAGAAATCAGCCAAGACCTCAGAAAAGACCTCCACAAGTCTGGTTCATTCTTGGAGCAATTTTAAAATGCCTGAAGGTACCACGTTCATCTGTACAAACAATAGTACGCAAGTATAAACACCATGGGACCACGCAGCCGTCATACTGCTCAGGAAGGAGATGCGTTCTGTCTCCTAGAGATGACGTACTTTGGTGCGAAAAGTGCAAATCAATACCAGAGCAACAGCAAAGAACCTTGTGAAGATGCTGGAGGAAACAGGTACAAAAGTATCTATATCCACAGTAAAAAAGAGTCCTAAATCGACAACCTGAAAGGCCACTCAGCAAGGAAGAAGCCACTGCTCCAAAACCGCCATAAAAAAGCCAGACGACGGTTTGCAACCGCACATGGGGATAAAGATCGTACTTTTTGGAGAAATGTCCTCTGGTCTGATGAAACAAAAATAGAACTGTTCGCCATAATGACCATCGTTATGTTTGGAGAAAAAAGGTGGATGCTTGCAAGCCGAAGAACACCATCCCAACCGTGAAGCACGGGGGTAGCAGCGTCATGTTGTTGGGGTGCTTTGCTGCAGGAGGGACTGGTGCACTTCACAAACTAGATGGCATCATGAGGTAGGAAAATTATGTGGATATATTGAAGCAACATCTCAAGACATCAGTCAGGAAGTTAAAGCTTGGTCGCAAATGGGTCTTCCAAATGGACAATGACCCCAAGCATACTTCTAAAGTTGTGGCAAAATGGCTTAAGGACAACAAAGTCAAGATATTTGAGTGGCCATCACAACGCCTTGACCTCAATCCTATAGAAAATGTGTGGTCAGAACTGAAAAGGCGTGTGCGAGCAAGGAGGCCTACAAACCTGACTCAGTTACACCAGCTCTGTCAGGAGGAATGGGCCAAAATTCACCCAACTTATTGTGGGAAGCTTGTGGAAGGCTACCCGAAACGTTTGACCCAAGTTAAACAATTTAAAGGCAATGCTACCAAATACTAATTGAGTGTATGTAAAGTTCTGACCCACTGGGAATGTGATGAAAGAAATAAAAGCTGAAATACATTATTCTCTCTTATTCTGACATTTCACATTCTTAAAATAAAGTGGTGATCCTAACTGACCTAAGACAGGGAATTTTTACTAGGATTAAATGTCATGAATTGTGAAAAGCTGAGTTTAAATGTATTTGGCTAAGGTATATGTAAACTTCCGACTTCAACTGTATATTAGCTGTGCAGTGTCCAGTCCTTCAGCTCAAAGACCGCTGGCCCCCCCCACCAGCCTTCCTCTGCCCAGCTGCTGCCACAGCCTCACACCAGCACACACACAGCCATCTGACTCTGCCACAGGGCCCTTACTGACTGCCACAGACTGAGAGGGCAACAGGTGTCTTCAACAGAGAGGGTGGCTGCAGGACAATCCGTACTCATTGACAGTGCTTAGTGCTCGGATCCTGATCCTTCATGGGTTGTCCTCCTCACTGCCACATTTGCTCCAGAAGTTCTGGACCAGAGCTGGTCAAATCAGAGCAAGACAATTGGATTATGTTCCAGAGCAAAAGGAACTGTTCTAGAACAGGAGTTTTGCTCTGGAACATTTTGGAACCCATGTTCTAGAACAGGACATGTATTCTGGAGCAAGAGGATCACATGTTCTAGAACACAACATGTATTATAGAAAATGTTCAATGTTCTAGAACAGGACACATTGTGGAACAGGTGGAGACTACCTTCTAGAACAGGACACATTCTCAAGCAGGAACATCTCACGTTCTAGAACATGGGGATGCTGTTTCCTAGAACAGCAGTTGATGTTCTTGGACCCTGAGAGGGTCTGCTCGGGGGTTCTGTCTGTCTCCAGTTCATACTGCTGCGCTCAATCTGTGCTCAAACAACACTGCAGACATGGCAACACCCATCACCAAGACACATTGGTTACACAAAGCCATAGGAACACCCTTGCCAGGGAAACCCACGTCATGGTAACTGACCGATCGCCATGCTGAGCAGCACCGGGAGAGTTTACACACAACAACGGCCGTTCCTCCTGGCAACATGCAACTGAGGAATTTGCACCTGGTGTTTAAGGCAGAGCCAGCACTGGTACCGTTCTACTACTATGCTAATACCTTGTTAGCACAGTGCTGGTATGGTTCTAGTACAATGACACCAGTACATCCCCTGACAGCCATGTTCCCCTCTGTGGCCCGGCCCAATGACAGCCCTCTACGTGGCCGTACACCCAAACTAACAATCATGGTAGAAATGAAGAGGAGGGATCGATTTGTCTATCATTCTGCACAGAGCATTATTTTTCAATGTCTTTGCTATATACAGTCCTGGTATATTTTTCTGTAAAAAGTTTGCCACATATATAATATGCCTCGCTTTAAGTGCAGTCTGACTAGAATGTATTTTTCAAACGAGACAAAAAGGGCAAACTGTTTACAAGGATAAGATTTTAGTATGTACAATTATACTTAATATGAGGATACGTTTGAATTTGACATTTTGGTATAATTGTAAAAGAAAAAGATCAATTGTGTGTGTATATATATATATATATATATGTCACAATGATTCAATCAGAGTGGATGCAACTCCCCCACCACTGTCTTTTGGACTCAAATGGGCTGAACCGCAGGCCGACTGGTTTCTCCCTGCCTCTGGATACGGATATGCAGAACTCTCACACCACACGGGAATCTCAGAGAGCTGGGACAACCTTTTTACTTGTTTATCTACTACTATACATCTATATCCATTAATACTCTTTATTACATGTTTTGTACTGACTTGTAATGCAGCTCGTGTTGAAGTATTTGTGAGTTATGAACCTTGGGACACCGTAGGGAGGCTACAGCCAGTAGTTTACTGTGGATGGTTTACTTCCTCGAAAGTCTGTTCTGATTGACTTACATACAGTAGCCAGACCCTCCCATGAACCCACTCGGCGCTACAGCAACGACCCCTAAGATGGTTGAAAGTTTAAAGGCCAAAATGATGTAACGATTGACAGCAGCCTGTAACAGTAACACTGTGGACATGAAACACATTTAACATTGCCTTGTGTGACATTTTTGCACTACGCTTTTCCCATTCTATAGATTTAAATGTATGGCAATGTGATATTTTTACTGCTACATTTGGTCTATTTTTATGTGACAGAAAACCCAAAGATCATGTTTAAAGGTCTACTTGCTGAAGCCATAGTGTAGAAATGCAGATACAACTTCAGGTGGTGGATTGTTTCATTTGCACAGAAAGATAATGTGTATAATGATTTGCAGTGTTTCAAAGAGATTCAACATGACTATTGAACACAAGTCATGCTAAGCCTTTTCTAAGAGATTTCCAATATGTTGAATGACAGAACTAGCATTGGAACCTATATGCTCAAGTTCTGCCAATGGTCTTTTTTCTTTTGTAGTATGCATGCATATTCACTTTGAAAGTGAATGACAGTTATTGCAGTATCATCACGGCCCATATATATTAATGCAGCGTCTCAGAGTAGGAGTAATGACTTGGGATCAGTTTTGCCTTTTAGATCACAATGGATGAGATTACATGGACAGGGAGGACCCACCACTAGCTCTGTCTAGTTAGTCCTCTCTCTCACCGGGTATGCATGTGTGTTTTATGGCACGGTCGAATGATGCGCGTAATCAATGCAACCTGTTGAACAGGTAAACACGTTAATGTTATGCAAATGATTTTTTTTATACAATATAGATTACGATTCCCTTTCACGAGATTTTGTACTGTTTGTGTAATACTGAGCAAGAGCAATGTTACATGTGTTCAATGTGTCCACAGCCAATACGTAATGGAGGGAGGATATATAGGTCCTGTGCTTTTTGATTGACAAGAGGAAGGGATTGGACGTATCTGTGTCCATATATGGGCATTTCCCAAACAGGCACAGCTACAGACATTTTGATTTGTCATCTTGCATTAGTTTTCTCGCCATACACCCGACTGTTTTGTAGTTGGTACAGTAACTGCAGTGTTGTAATTTAATTTAATTTGTGTTTTTTAGTCACTGTCGGAGAGTAGTTGCAACGGTCTGCGAAAAATTGGAGCATGGTGTGTGTGTATGCTGCAATCCTTGTGTGAGTAATGGCGTGCTTCTGTTGCTTGGTCACTGACGTCCTTTCTGGTCTCATTATAAAATGTTTAAAGAACTTAAACCATGACGTAGTCAGTGGTCCAGTTGGGGATTTGGCTTTACCAGATTGTTTATATAACTGACAGTTTTCTATTCAATTTCCATTATAGTACATCTAATTTTTATGTGAAGGTGAGTGGTTCAGTGTAACCCATAGTCTCGGGTGGGATCTATTCTGATGGGTCGTATTCCTTAGCCACGGAACAGAACAACACAGACTAAAACATCGAGGGCCTACCTGGACTCGTCAATAATTAATTTCTGTTTTCTGTTGTAAAATGTTTTCTGTTGTGTGCCCTAATGAACATGACTCTGTATGATCATCCTGAGTCTATCAGTAGTCACCCACCCTCGTCCTGAAGGGCTACTACGATGTGACTGGGCTTTTGTTCCAGCCAAGCACTAAACCTGTTTCAGCGAATTAACTCAATAACTCACTCTGTTGAATGTGATAGTTGTTTTATACCAGCTCTTTAACAATTGATTCAATGTCTCGTTGAATCACGGCCGTTCTACGCACATGGGTAGCCAATATACGCAAATGTGTGCCGCGACGCAGTTTATAACTCCATTACGCAGGATCCCAAATTTGCGTAACTAATTGCGTTTCTGTATAGGTATGTAAGTTATAAATTATGATTTAGTGATTGGCTGGAGCAAAAGCCTGCAAACCGACCAAGGCTGAAACCAATTGTAGCTTTCGACCAGGCCACCCCTGTAGTGTTCTGGCCTTTTTGTCTAGAGACAGGAAGTGGCTGACCCCAGTCCTCCTTCCACTTCCTTTGCGAAGTCTTTTACCTACTATACTGCCTTACTTCTCTGAACTTTAACCTCTGTCCTCTTCGAATTTTGACTTATGTTTCTGTACTTATACTGTGACTTTCTCCCCCGCTATATCACTATTTTCGTCTTTTCTTTTTTTGTTATTCTAGTCTTTTATGATCCAATAATGAGCTAATATTGTTGATGTCATCGTTATTCACTTCTGTTGAAGGATTGAAAAATGTCTCCTTTGTTTTTGTTAGGTATCTTACTTTTTGGGGTGGTTACCTTTTTTTTTTCTTTTTTTTTAAATGTACAGTTCTATTATTTAAAGAATGTTTGTTGTCCACTGGTGTTAATACTTTTTTGTAATATGTCATTTGAATTTATTTTTTTTAATAACATTTTACTACTCCACAAATCTTTTTTTGGTTTGTGACGTATGTTTTAGTGCTTATCTTTTGATTTAATATAAACAATAAAACCCTATACTGTGTATCAAATGATGGTCGTGGTCTCATTTTGTTCCTGTTAGAAAGACTGCAGGCACAGATTTATGGTCACATTACGGTTATGTAGATCCAGCTATATGCCTCAATGTATAAGATCTGTAAATTACAGTACATGGTGCTTGTCTTTTCCATTTCCCCCCCCCAAAAAATGGTTGTGTAGATCCAGCTACAGTGCATTCGGAAAATATTCAGACCCCTTGACTTTTTCCACATTTTGTTATGTTACCGCCTTATTCTCTCCTCATCAATCTACACACAATACACTATAATGACAAAGCAAAAACCGTTTTTTAGAATTTTTTTGCTAATTGTATTGAAAATAAAATACAGTTCACATTTACATAAGTATTCAGACCCTTTACTCAGTACTTTGTTGAAGCACCTTTTGGCAGCGATTACAGCCTCATCTTCTTGGGTATTACGCTACAAGTGTGGCACACCTGTATTTGGGGAGTTTCTCCCGTTCTTCTCTGCAGATCCTCATGCTCTTTCAGGTTGGATGGGGAATTTTGCTGCACAGTTATTTTCAGGTCTCTCCAGAGATGTTCGATCAGGTTCAATTCCGGCCTCTGACTGAGTCACTCAAGGACTTTAATAGACTTGTCCCCGAAGCCACTGCTGCATTGTCTTGGCTGTGTGCTTAGGGTCGTTGTCCTGTTGCAAGGTGAACGTTCGCCCCAGTCTGAGGTCCTGAGCGCTCTGGAACACGTTTTCATCAAGGATCTCTTCGTACTTTGCTCCGTTCATCATTGCCTCGACCCCGACAAGTCTCAGAGTTCCTGACAATGAAAAACATCCCCACAACATGATACTGCCTCCTCCATGCTTCACCGTAGGGATGGTGCCAGGTTTTCTCCAGTTGTGACGCTTGACATTCAGGCCAAAGAGTCAAATCTTGGGTTCATCAGACCAGAGAATCTTGTTTCTCATGGTCTGAGTCCTTTAGATGCCTTTTTGCAAACTCCAAGCGGGCTGTCATGTGCCTTTTACTGATGAGTGCCTTCCGTCTGGCCACTCTACCATAAAGGCCTGATTTGGTGGAGTGCTGCAGAGATGGTTGTCCTTCTGGAAGGTTCTCCCATCTCCACAGAGGAACTCTGGAGCTCTGTCAGAGTGACCAACGGGTTCTTGTTCACCACCTTGACCAAGGCCCTTCTCCCCCGATTGCTCAGTTTGGCCGGGCGGTCAGCTCTAGGCTCTAGGAAGAGTCTTGGTGGTTCCAAACTTCTTCCATTTAAGAATGATGGAGGCCACTGTGGTCTTGGGGACCTTCAATGCTACATACATTGTTTGGTACCCTTCCCCAGATCTGTTCCTCGACACAATCCTGTCTCTGAGCTCTACGAAAAATGTATTCGACCTCATGGCTTGGATTTTGCTCTGAAATGTGCTGTCAACTGTGGGACCTTATATAGACAGGTGTGTGCCTTTCCAAACAGGTGTGTCCCTTTCACAAACTCTGTCCTACACAGCTGATTCAACTCATCAAGCTTTGATTATTTTAATCAGCAGTGCTAGGGCAAAAAACAAAACGTGCATGCCTGGGAGGCCACCGGACCGAATTTGGGAAACCCTGGTATAGTAGATAATAGTGTACGGACTGGCGCGAAAAGATAGCAACCTGTCTGTCCCACAGAGGTAGTAAGGCTCTGGATGGGTAGAACCTGTTTTCGCATGGACATTGCCATTAAGGGCTTCTAGCTCTTTAAAGTAGTAAACTGTCTGGGACTTTCTATGGGTTAAGGAAGGATCACATAATTCCCCCGATGACCGGGATGGAATTATGTGACCCCTTTCTTATTCCATAGGAAGTCTTGCCCAGTTGATTACTTCAAAATGGGGAAAGTCCTCTATGGCGCTGCCCCGGCTTTGTGGAACTAGAGCTGTGTAAGTCTATGGATCAGCCATTACAGTTCTAACTTCAGTCACTAGGTGGAGGCAGTGCTTTATAACTTTTGAAGTGATTGCTGCTGGTTAGCCTTTTCAAATATTCTTCCCAGGTCTGTTTATCACTTAAAGACATAAACAGATCTGCTACTCTCCCTGCTTTCTTCCCTCTCTCTTTTCTCCCTCCTTGTCATTCCATTAAATATGAAAGCTGTTATTTGCAGCAGTGTTTGACATCTCTGTCCTTGTTTAAGCCCATGCAGAATTAATGTCCACTCAGCCCTTTCCCTGTAATCCTTGAAGTCTCCATGGGTCGTTAAATTATGGTAGGGCTCTGATCAGACCTTTCAAATACTTTTGCTGAGCTTGCCTGGCAGGCTATAGCCAACGCTAAAAGTTCAAATTGTATTTTAACCCAGGTCTGGCTCTGATGGCTGCTATAGGACTCTATGGGTAATTACCCATCCAACACACAGGCCAAACCATCCATGATGACACGGAGAGAGGGAAGGGAAGGAAGGGGACAAAGAGAGATCTGGAGTGTGATATTGGATAGATAATTATGACGAAGGGGACATTTACTGCACTGTAGGGGGCATGGACAGAGACTACACACACACCACAGTGCTGAGAGGATGGGCAGTGTAACGACCAGCCAGAGAAAGAGAACAGGAGTGTACAGCCTGTAGTAGTCAAGACCTAGATCAGGGCACAGGCAGCCTCTGACGTGTGTGTACAGGCCAGCTGGTGGGAACTTGGAGCCGGAGGAGTAAATTACCTTTTTGTTATTTTTACAAGCTCATTTAAATCATTTTGAGTAAAGGGGGCTGACTGTGGTTAGACCACGTCTTCATCTGCAGCAGCACAACACTGACCCTGAACTGGGGTGAGATTTCAGCCTCTGTTTGTATTTCTTGGCCAGATTTTCACTTAGAAGTTGGAACGGATTATGTGTCTCAATGGGACTTCCTGGTTTGAAATAGGTGAAATATATTCATGTTTTGTTGTTTTGATGCATTACAAGACCTAAAGATCTAAATGCCTCAACTCTCTCTCTCTACACATCTCTTTCTACATCTCTCTCTGTCTCTCTCTACATCTCTCAATTCAATTCAAGGGGCTTTATCGGCATGGGAAACGCGTTTACATTGCCAAAGTAAGTGAAATAGATAATAAAAAGAAGTGAAAAAACAATATAAAATGAACAATAAACATGACAATCACAAAAGTTCCTAAGGAATAGAGACATCTCTCTCTGGGGGGGGGGGGGGGGGGGTGTCCTGCAGGTCTGGGAGAGTGTCTTTCTGGGGGGGGGGGGGTGTCCTGCAGGTCTGGGAGAGTGTCTTTCTGGGGGGGGGGGGGGGGGGGTGTCCTGCAGGTCTGGGAGAGTGTCTTGCTGGTCTGGCCGGGGTGTCTATTGATCTGTTGCTCCTGTGTGAAGTTTTGGGGCTGCGTTTGAGAGTGATGTCCTTTAGGGTCCGGGCAAAGGTGGGCACTGCTGCCTTGTATAGGTGGACCTGGTCATAAAGGCTGTTCAAGTCCAGGGGGAAGTGGTGGGCCAGGTAAACATTTGGTTTTGAGGCACAGTCATAGGAAATACTTGCATTTACCTGCTGTATGGTAGCATGGTGGAAGTATTTTCGTGGTAGCAGGGTGGAGATAACCACTTGTGCGTTTTCTATCACTTCCTTTCCTGCTGAGTGACCCTAGTTGGTCCTCAGACAGAAGGTCTAGGGCGTGCTGGGTGTTTGGACACCAGAGTTTAGACACACTGTGTTTTTTTCTTGTATATATTTCCTGTTTGAGTCCATACGGAGTACAATCTGTGTCTTGTGTATGTCCACAGTGGGTGTGGGGGTGCTGTCAGGAGGGCTATCAGAGTGGTTGACAGAGGGGGTGGGATCCCCTGGGCTCGGGGTTCTTCATATGTCTGTCCCGCTGTGATGTCGATGCTATGATCAGGGTCTGTGGTGGACTGTTCTGCTATGGTGTCGAGACTTTTGTCAGGAGCTAAGGTGGGCTGCTCTAGATCTCAATCACTCTACATCATTCTCTTTCCACATCTCTCTCTCTCTCCACATCTCTCTACATCTCTCTCTCTACATCTCTCTCTCTCTCTCTCCACATCTCTCTCTCTCTCCACATCTCTCTCTCTCTCTCCACATCTCTCTCTCTATATCTACATCTCTCTCTCTCCACATCTCTCTCTCCACATCTCTCTCTCTCTCCACATCTCTCTGTCTCTCTCTCCACATCTCTCTCTCTCCACATTTCTCTCTCTCTCTCTCCACATCTCTTGCTCTACATCTCTCTCTCTTTCCACATTTCTCTCTATACATCTGACTCTGTCTACATCTCTCTCTATATCTCTCTCACTTAATCTCTGCATTTCTCTCCTCTTCTTCTCACTTATCATTTCTGCCCTACAGTCTTCTTAACTATGTCCTCCACTCTTATCTCTGCCCTACACTCTTCTCATCTCTGTCCTACTCTCTTCTCATCTCTTCTCTCCCTTATTCACACACCTCCACATCTCCCTCCCTGATATGACCTCTCTTTTCATTTTTCCCCCAGGCGTTTCTATGCTTGTTAACTGACTGTGAACCTCTGGCCCATGGACAATGGGGGGCTTAGCTCTGTGCTAATTTGATTAGTGTCTGTGGAGAGCTTCCCAGGCCTATGGCTACGACTGTTGTTACCACTGTCCACCTCTACAAAATGAATAGAAGTTATCTTCTATTCTATCCAGTCTTCACTCTTCCATGGTACTTTGTGTCCTTCTACTACTTACCTATTCAGTCGTAAACAATTGCGTTCCCTGCCCCGTCTGTCTGTCTGTCTGTTTGTTTGTTGTTTCCCACATGTTTTCCTGGTGTTTATGTGGCTCGGTGTATCCTGTTGTCCCTGTGCTGTTTGTCAGACACCTCTACAGGGAGACCACAGAGAACACACCACATTACACAGGCCAGGTGGGATGCTTGGTCTTGTTCATTAGGCACCAAACAGAAGAAAAAAAACTGATTGAAACAGGGAGGGATTCCCTTGACTTGTCTAGTAGAAAATGTTCTTTTGTTTTCTGTTGCAAAACGTTTTAAAATATTTCTGTTGTGTGCCCTATTGAACACGGCTTTGATATTTACTCTGGCTCTATGTCGTTCTAGTCTAACTGGTACTAAATTAAACTCTTCAGGGGTGGTTGAAATGTTCTCAGCATTGCGGACAAAAATGTAAGGTAGATGAGCAGATGATTCTCCTATCAAGTGGAGTTTAGTGAACAGTGTCTTGTCTAAGTGGTATATTTCAACCAGTAATGTTCTTAACATTTCATCTGTCTGAACAGAGCCCAAGGGAGGTACCGTTCCAGTTGTAATGGAATGAATGATAACAATCCCACTTACTGTCTGATACGCCCAACATTCCTCTTTAAAGAGAAGTAGTACTGAACATTGAGCTGTGTGTGTGTGCAGCATCTCTACATCTTTCTCTTCCTACCTAACCTCTGCTTTGCTTTGATCATATCTGTTTATCTGACCTGCTGTGTCAGCCCTGTTATCAACACAGCAGAACTGCAGTAAGAAAGGTAGGTTGTGTTCATAAGGCACCAAACAGACGAAAACACACCTAAACATGGAGTGACTAGCTGGATTTGTCTAGAAAGATACACTAATTTTTGTTTTGCTACGGTGTGCCCTACTGAACACTACCCCGGACATTACTGTGATTAATTCTCCTCTACTTCAGGCTTTAAACCAAGTAACAGGATTTATGGTTAGTGTTTGAAAAAGAAAGATATCCACCACTAATTGACTATGGGGTGTGTGGTGGCCCAGCAGTTTTGTTTGAACTTGACACTTCACTTCAAATGTCTTGGCTGTTAGTGTACATGACTTCCTGTAGGCTGATACACACACACAGACATGCACGCATGCGTCAGAGAAGTGCTTCGGTGAACTATGCCCAACTGATGAGCAACCTTGCCTGAGACCTGAAGACTTGTGTTAGCTCCCAGAGCTTTAGTTAATTGGGATAACACAGCCTTCTAGCTCAGTTGGACACACACACACATCCCCTGGTCCGCCCCTCATGTATCGCTCCTTAGATCTCTACCCGTCATCTACCTAGTCAGCTGCTCTCCCTCTGTAACCTCTCTGGCACATTCAAAGGAAAACCGGATTTAAGAAATTTAATTTTGCTGCACATCTGACGCAAAGCCATCCACAAAACAGACTCCTTAGTTACCATTCTGTATCTAGGCCTGTGACCCCTATTAATAGAACACAGAGGATCTGTCCCAAATGGTACCCTATTCCCTATTTAGTACACTCATTTTGTCCAGGGCTCTTAGGACCCTAAGGGCTCTGGTCAAAATAGGGTGCCATTTGGGATGCAGACAGAGACTTGGATCACACTAAAGTCCCAGCTATGTTGTTGACTGCTGTAGTGCGCCTGAGACAGAAATAGCCTTATATCCTAACCACCACACTAGGATAAGCAGTTAAAGGAGAAGTTCACTTGTAATGGCCAAATCAAACTCAAATCAACCCAAGTATTTGGTTTGGCATTACTCAAAGGTCATTTACATGCACCTACCATTCCCATAGATGTTTAGCTAGCAGTGGATTAAGTTATCTGAAGTTTGCAGTGGTTGGGTAAAGAAAACCGAACAATGGTTTACAGTATTTCCTGGCCCATAGACTACAGTTAGGTTGAGGAATCATCTTCCATTAAGTTGTAAAATAGTGAACATCCCCTTTAACTACTCCATTGTATTCCCTGAAATGAAGAACTGTCAAACCTCAAGTTCTAAATCTGTTTTGATCCTTGATATTGTGTGAACCAGTGGTTGTGTTTCTCAAGACCGGTGTGGTGTTCTGGTATTCTGTTTCATGATATTATTTGGTGCCAAGGGGCTGGGGAATTCTTACTCTGGTATTACAGCAGTCACATCTGCTGGTATGACCAGAACAGCTAGTGTCCTTGTTTATCAAAGTGATTTTCCATTGCTTTTGATTGAATCAACGTTGAGTTGTTAAGTACGGGGTGGCAGGTAGCCTAGCGGTTAGAGTGTTGGGCCAGAAACCGAAACTTTGCTGGTTGAAATACCCGAGTCAACAAGGTGAAAAATCTGTCGGTGCCCTTGAGCAAGGGGGCGCCGTACTGCTATGGCTAACCCTGTAAAACAGCACGTCACTGCACCTATCCGGTCGATGTGACAATAAAACGTATTTATATACTGTTTATAGACCTGCTTACAGACAGTCTCCTGTGAAGGCATGTCCACTGCTGTAATTGCATATACTGTACAAACGTGTATATATATACACTGATTTACATTGAGTGTACAGAACATTAAGAACACCTGCTCTTTCCATGACACAGACTGACCAGGTGAATCCAGGTGAAAGATATGATCCCTTACTGATGTCACTTGTTAAATCCACTTCAATCAGTGTAGATGAAGGGGAGGAGACAGATTAAAGAAGGATTTATAAGCCTTGAGACATGAATTGTTTATCTGTGCCATTCAGAGGGTGATTGGACAAGAGACAATATTTAAGTGTCTTTGAACGGGGTATGGTAGTAGGTGCCAGGTGCACCGGTTTGAGTCAAGAACTGTACTGCTGCTAGGTTTTTCCCGCTCAACAGTTTCCTGTGTGTATCAATGGTCCACCACCCAAAGGACATCAAGCCAACTTGACACAACTGTAGGAAGCATTGGAGTCAACATGGGTCACCATTCCTGTGGAACATTTTTGACAACTTGTAGAGTCCATGCCCCAACGAATTGAGGTTGTGCTGACGGCAAATGGAGGGGTGGGTGCAACTCAATATTAGGAAGGTGTTCTTAATGTTTTGTCTGCTGCGCACACACACACACACACACACACACACACACACACACACACACACACACACACACACACACACACACACACACACACTGTACAGTACATATATCAATGCAGCCACATACACATTTTGATCTCTCACTCAAATGCAAGACAACTGACTCACCCTGCAGCTGTGTTTACTGGCCTATGGTGTTTGTGTTGAGATGTCCAGCGGTGGCCTCCTCTTCTCACACACACACACACACTATCTCTGACTACTGTTCATTCATGTAAACACAACTCCGCAGCATCAGAGCTATATCATCCGAGCAGCACTCTGGTTTATTTTACTTCCAGTAAAATCCCTAAATCTCAACGTGGGACAGCTGTCTGGGGCGATGGGAGATGGACAGGGGTTAAATGTGTTGTTTGTTTGACGTCCCGTGCAAAATAAACACAATAAAGCAATGTTCCGCGCAGCTCACCTAGATCAGAGGCAGACATGGTGCCCTACACACAGACACACAGAGAGAAGTACACACATATTAGAGGGACTCTTAGCCAGATGTTGTGCAAAGACACCCCAACAGTTATTATTGTTGTGTGTTCTGCCCCTTTCATTTACTGTATAACAAATACATTTGGGGGTGATTTCCTGGACACATGGCCTACTCTTATGCTAAAAAGCATACTCAATGGTGTTGAGTCTATATGCTTAACCTGTGTCCTGGAAACCAGCCCCGGAGGTTCCTCACTACATAACACAATGTTTTGGTTTGTTTATATGGTAATGGGAGCGGTTGTAAAATGAAACGGATGTTTTATTGATGCTTGGTATTTACTGTGACCTAACAGGAGCATTCACCTTCTGCTTTCTCCCTGTCTTAAAAACTGACCGTGAACTTAACATGGGGGTTACGTTTGATTAATAACCTCTATTGTGATGTTGATGTTGCCCGTCACGTTGCCAGGGCTTGCTCGTGTGTCGCTAGATTAGAGAAACCCATTAGATTTATCCCCACGCACGCTAAAGGGTGGGAAATAATTTTTGTTTTGTCCTTTCCCATACCTTAGCATTATGAGCTGTATAATTCTCCAATACCTTCCACCTCCCTGCCAGCATAAATCACTGTTGTTATTCCATTTTCCCAGCTACTTTATTTGACGGACTTGATGAACCCCATCTGTCAAGCGTCCGCAGCCTTTGTCAAGCGTGTGCACGCAGCAGCAGCCCATTACCTGAGAGATCCATCAATCACGTGTGTTGCCCAGGCGACAGCACGGCGGCCATCTTGAGAAAGAAGCAGGAAGTGCCTCAGGGGCCATAATTGGTCCCTAATTGGCCTTGTAGTGGAGGCGTGTGTGTCAGCCAGGTCATGTGTCCAAGCCTTTTCTCATACTCACTCACACTCTCACCGTGGCTCACCCCACTGGGCACAGACGTCAACTCAACGTCTAAATTCATTGAAATGACGTGGAAACAACGTTGATTCAACCAGTGTGTGCCCAGTGGGATGCTATGCTTGGAACACAGCAAGTGTCATCCACATGTCTCTATGCGGTGATAAATCAGTTTAGTGCTGCCCTTAGAAGCTGTCCGCCGATTGGTGCTTCAGGTACACACACACACACACTCTTATGTAACGCTGTGCACCCAAACTAATGATTACTGTCCACACTTGGCTGTCAGTAGAATGTTAATCAGACAGTGCTATCCATCTCTCTGGTCTCTGTTAATATCTCAGACTATCCTTAACAAGGACATGAATATGGGGAACGTATGGGACTGCCATGGAAAATCTCCCTGCGAGACAGGACACGTCCATAGATGCCAGGGAGACTACTCAGCTAATCATTATAATTCAGCAGAATCCCTCCATGCTGTTGGAGCTGCAAGACCAAAGTTGTGTTCATTAGGCACCGAACTTAAGAAAATGTACTGAAATGGGGAGGGACTACCTGGCCTTGTCTAGTAAGAAATGCTGGCTGTTGCTGTGTTCTTTTATCGTTGTCGTAAATTGTTATTGTAATCATCTGTTTCATAACGGCTACCATGGGTATGAAGTCGACATTCTGTACATGGAGAGGCTGCACAGCTAATCTCACCTTTGGGACAAATTTGTAGTGAATGTCATGTTTATAGATTTTTCCCTCTTTGTTGTGATTTCCCATAGCTTTTCTCTACAGTGCATGATTTACCCTGTCCCTCAGTGTCCTAGTAGATACAGGTTCTGTCTAGCAAGGCCATGCTAAACAAGATAACAGTGGGATAGTTGACATTTCTAACCAGGGGTGCTTGGTTTCACTTGACTATAAAAGGAAATGGATGTTGGCTCCACAGTCACACTCCTGTAGACTACTACACAGTCTACTGATCCAAGTTGTCTGTGTGATTCAAGACTGAGTTAGCCTGCTGAGCTAAAGTCTAAGAAGCATTGGGAGCTGAATCTTCAGGTCTCTGCATGGTTACTCATCGCAGGAGCCTATTTCGGCTTCGAGAACCACCTCTGTCACACTTGTAATTGGGTCTGCAGAATCTTACTGGATTCCATTGATGACATGACAGCAATTAACTATAGGTGCATTCATGAATTAACTCTGGCTGTCTACTCCGATGTCAGAGCACTCTCGTCTAAGTGTGCCAGAGCACAGAATAAAAACTGATGAATTTATGAACGAGCAACACCCATTGAATATGACCGGTGTCAGCAAACATCGGCAAAACAACTGAATTAAATTGTTGCCAGCAGCACAGTTAGTCACCAACGCTCTAGATAAAATGAACACTGCCTAACCAGCTCTGCTAGGGCGAGTAAAACGGTCAGAGTGGGGCGTTCTCTCATTTGTGTCTGGAAGGAGCTAGCCAACTTTAGCCTGTTAGCTTGGGTGCTGACAAAACACTGAATTTACGAATGCCCAGAGCGCACTCTGGCACTCCAGAGTGTAATTGCAAAATGTATTTAAAAAGAATTGCATTGACAGTCAAGCTCCCACAGATAGGCCTGAGATAAGATTGCATTCCATTGGGATCATCTTTTGGCGTGGTTAGACTGTTTTGCTCTGTTATGGCTACATAGCTACTGATGGTAGCTCAAGGTCACTGTCTAAAGGTTGTGTTCATTAGACACCAAACGGAAGAAAACGGATTGAAACAGGGAGGCATTACCTGTTCTGTTTCAGTTGAAAAATGTGTTAGAACGCTTCCCGTTGTGTGCCCTAATGAACACACCCTTAGTTTTCCCGCTTTAGTAATAGATTAGAGCGCTGTGTGGTTGGTGCAGATAGCTCTCTGTAGGTTTGGGTCAGGGTGAGGCCATGTTGTTTCTTGATGATAACTCTGTCATGGAGATTGTTCAAACTTCAGTCCTGGAAAGGACATGCGGGGGTGAACGTGCTGTAGGAAATGACAGATTATCGTCCCTGCTTTGTCCTGACTTGTCAAATGTCACTGTGACGTGCTACATTTTCAAATCCTATAAGTGATTGGCCATTTTCACAAAATGTTTTACTTTCGAAAGTACAAATAGTAGTTACAGCAGCAGGAGATGCCTTAGGCGTAAATTACACCCAGGCCAGAAATAGGAAAGAAGCCCAGATGATTTCCCAGAGAGAGAGAGACATGAAGTGAATGAGCTATAGGTGTCTTGACTTGCAGATGAAGATAATGTTCAAGTCCCGGAGGTGTCAGCCAGGCAGCACTGAGCTGCTGAGAGGAGAGCAGAGCAGAGCACTGAGGAGGAGGAAAGGGTTGAAGAGGGGAGACACTGGACACTGGGTGTGTGATGAGACCTATGGGGAGGAGGTGTGTGATGAGGCCTATGGGGAGGAGGTGTGTGATGAGGCCTATGGGGAGGAGGTGTGTGATGAGACCTATGGGGAGGAGGTGTGTGATGAGGCCTATGGGGAGGAGGTGTGTGATGAGGCCTATGGGGAGGAGGTGTGTGATGAGGCCTATGGGGAGGAGGTGTGTGATGAGACCTATGGGGAGGAGGTGTGTGATGAGGCCTATGGGGAGGAGGTGTGTGATGAGGCCTATGGGGAGGAGGTGTGTGATGAGACCTATGGGGAGGAGGTGTGTGATGAGGCCTATGGGGAGGAGGTGTGTGATGAGGCCTATGGGGAGGAGGTGTGTGATGAGGCCTATGGGGAGGAGGTGTGTGATGAGGCCTATGGGGAGGAGGTGTGTGATGAGACCTATGGGGAGGAGGTGTGTGATGAGGCCTATGGGGAGAGACGGGCAGTCTGGGACTCATTGTCAGAGAGACGGATCACACGTCACTCCCCATGTTCTTTTCTCCTATCACTTTTTTACTGGACATTGGTACAAGCGCATGGCAAAAATAGGATACTTTCACTAATAGCCAAAGAGATCATTTAAGTGGCATAGGCCTTTATGCAATATAGGTTCAAAGAGCAAACAGTTTGAAAGGCCGCTTGTAGCCATGTAACCTACAGGTCAAGAAGAATGCAGAGCAGGACTTTTGTGTCTGACAGCTACAGTAGCCTGCCACAGACAATATACACAGTAGGCTTGCTACAGGTAACTGTCAGAATAAAGGAAACACCAACATAAAGTGTCTTCATAGGGTGAGCCAACAGAACAGCTTCAAAGAGGGGTCTCAAAGGAGTATAGGGGCTTTAAAGGGTGTGTGTCTCAGTCACCAGATCTCAACCCAATTGAACACTTAAGGGAGATTCTGAATCAGTGCCTGAGACAGCGTTTTACATCACCATCAACAAAATGAAGGAATTTTTTAATTTTGGAAGAATGATGTCACATCCCTCCAATAGAGTTCCAGACACTTGTAGAATCAATTTGGCATCATTCTTCCACAATAAATTCCTTCATTTTGTTGTTTTGTTGATGGTGATGTAAAACGCTGTCTCAGGCACTGCTCCAGAATCTCCCATAAGTGTTCATTTGGGTTGAGATCTGGTGACTGAGACACACACCATTTAAAGCCCCTATGCTCCTTTGAGACCCCTCTTTTAAAGTCACTGAGATGTCTTCTTCTACGCGCTTAGAAAACAGGTTATCTACAACCTAGAAGGGTTGTCCCCATTGCGGAACCCTTTGAAGAAACCTTTTGGGCTCTAGGTAGAACCCTTTCCACAGAAGGTTCTACATGGAACCCAAAAGGGTTAACCTATGGCGACAGCCGAAGAACCCTTTTGGAACTCTTTTTCTAAGAGTGCAGCCATGGTAGGCAAAAAAATGGGCAACTGGGTATTTTTATACATGACCCTAAGCATGATGGGATGTTAATTGCTTAATTAACTCATGAACCACATCTGTGTGAAAGCATCTGCTTTCAATATACTTTGTATTCCTCATTTACTCAAGTGTTTCCTTTATTTTGACAGTTATGTGTACATAACCCAGTCCCCTACTCTCTAATCATTTCAGACACACAGACTAAAATAGCAGATCATTCGATTCCTGTTTTTTGTTTTGTTGCGGGGCTACTAAGCGATAGCACTCTCGATTGGACGCGCTGAGTGAAAGGGGGAGTGTTTACTACATTTTCAATGGAATGCAGCATAGGGGAGCGGGCCTCAGGTGTAGGCAGCATGCTGAAGCGATAACTGGATACGCTCAGATATGAGAAGCTTTTTTTTCTTTTCGGCGAGTTTATTTTTTGACAAGCTGATCCCTATTGGTGAACTATAACTAAAGGGTGGTTGTCGCTTGCGGGATTGACATTATTTATTGACAGCGTTCTATTCTATCTGAAAAGGCTTGCGTGTGTAGGATATTCACAAAAGGACGGGGCCCTAAACAACTTGTTTCAATTCAGAGAGAGAGAGGGACAGGGCTACCTACCTGTCCTGTTGGTTGCTGGTAGCGGCGTATCAAAAGGATATTATTTTCCGGCTGCAAGTGGAACAGACGTTGACTCATGAAGAATACAGAGGAGTAGCCTAGTCCTCATGAAATTTTATTTGCTTAGCATATCTATTTGTTCGTAATGCTCCACCAACTTGTAAGAGCTCGTTCAAAAAAAGTTGCTTAAATGGGAAAAACACAATTATCCTTGTATTTTTCACAATATTGATTTTGTGCGCATGTGAAAATAGACAGCGGTAGGCTAAATCGCACATTCATGCCATTTTAAGAGCATATGCATACTGTTCTTATATTAGCCTACCATTGCTAAATTGCCTGAAATGTAAACCAAATTTGTCAGATTGCAATCTTATTCTTGCCAGTAGTTTAGCCTATTCTTTCTGTACACTAATCTAGCAATCGGGTGTGCGATCACCTGCGCTATTGGCACCATTCCAATGATAAACCATTGCGTTTTCCAATGTTCTCCTCAGAAAAGTTATCGCTGAGAATAGGACATAATGCAAATGTCATTTAATCCTGCACGGCCAGACGCAGAGCGCAGTGTGTGTCCTGTGACATTGCACCTGAATGTCTACTTGGCGAGAGAGAGTTTTGCCTCGTCTTCCAAAAGAGATTCGTCGCGCCTTTCGCAGGAAGAACATGGAATAGAACTGCAAAGGATATATTTGGAACTCGTTGGATAGCCAAACGTTCTAAGCTTGAATGAAAGAGATCACAAGTGAATTATATGGTTATGGTATTTCAACAAATTACAGGTAGACATCTCTCACAGTATGAATTTCAACAAATGTTGAGCTTAAATTCGTGAACGTTCTCTTGGACTCCGGGATGCGCAACAAACCCATCGACTGAGCTGAAACTGCTTGGATCATGATGCAAGCGTAAAATTGCACCTGACATCGAATGCAACACAGCTGATCACATTTGACAAGGACCTACTATGTCAACATTACTAACCAGGTAAGATGCAGGTGTATGGTTATAAACGCATGTGTATGGTTATACACATAGTTTAACATTTGATATAGCCTACATGTTTATGACTGTACAAGTGTAGCCTCTATGCTGAAGTAGCCTATGTTTATGATGAAGTATATGTTTATGACGTTGTACATAAAAAATATATAACGTTGTACATACCTCTGATAAAATTGCCATTAATCCACACAGCCTAATTGTTATAGTGAATGAAAGGGGAGTATTTAGTGGCCCATATCAAGTGATTTTAAGTTGATTTAGTAACTTGGCAAGCTCTCACCTAGTCGATTATTACTGTAATCCGAGAGGTGTGTGTGTGTGTGTGTGTGTGTGTGTGTGTGTGTGTGTGTGTGTGTGTGTGTGTGTGTGTGTGTGTGTGTGTGTGTGTGTGTGTGTGTGTGTGTGTGTGTGTGTGCTACACCAGTTGTTCCCAAACTTTTTATAGTCCCATACCCCTTCAAACATTCAACCTCCAGCTGTGTACCCCCTCTAGCACCAGGGTCTTCGTTCTCTCAAATGTTGTTTTTTGCCATCATTGTAAGTCTGCCACACACACTATACGATACATTTATTAAACATAAGAATGAGTGGGAGATTGTCACAACCCGGCTTGTGGGAAGTGACAAAGAGCTCTTATAGGATCAGGGCACAAATAATCAATAATTTTGCTCTTTATTTAACCATCTTACATATAAAACCTTATTTGTTTATCTGTGAATAACTCACCACAGGTTAATGAGAAGGGTGTGCTTGAAAGGATGCACATAACTCTGCAATGTTGGGTTGTATTGGAGAGAGTCTGTCTTAAATCATTTTCCACACACAGTCTGTGCCTGTATTTAGTTTTCATGCTAGTGAGGGCCGAGAATCCACTCTCACATAGATACGTGGTGCAAAGGGCATCAGTGTCTTAACAGCTCGATTTGCCAAGGCAGGATACTCTGAGCGCAGCCCAATCCAGAAATCAGACAGTGGTTCTGATTTAAATACAATTTTCACAGAACCGCTTGTTGCAGTTTTGATGACGCTCTCTTGTTCAGATATTGGTAAGTGGGCAGGAAAGGGATAACGAATCCAGTTGTTTGTGTCATTCGTGTCGGGAAAGTACCCGCGTAATTGCGCACCCAACTCACTCAGCTGCTTCGCTATATCACATTTGACATTGTCCGTAAGCTTGAGTTCATTTGCACACAAAAAAATATACAATGATGGAAAGACCTGTGTGTTGTCCTTGTTAATGCAGACAGAGAAGAGCTCCAACTTCTTAATCATAGCCTCAATTGTGTCCCGCACATTGAATATAGTTGTGGAGAGTCCCTGTAATCCTAGATTCAGATCATTCAGGTGAGAAAAAACATTACCCATGTAGGCCAGTCGTGTGAGAAACTCGTCATCATGCAACCAGTCAGACAAGTGAAAATTATGGTCAGTAAAAACTTTAAGCTTGTCTCTCAATTCCCAAAAAACGTGTCAATACTTTGCCCCTTGATAACCAGCGCACTTCTGTATGTTGTAAAAGCTTTACATTGTCGCTGCCCATATCATTGCATAGTGCAGAAAATACATGATAGTTCAGGGGCCTTGCTTTAACAAAGTTAACCATTTTCACTGTAGTGTCCAAAATGTCTTTCAAGCTGTCAGGCATTCCCTTGGCAGCTAGAGCCTCTCGGTGGATGCTGCAGTGTACCCAAGTGGCGTACACTGCAAGTGGCGTACACTCCACTATGTCTCCCTGTCATGGATTTTACGCCATCAGTACAGACACCAACATGAGCAGCAGCTACGTTTGGCTACATATGGACCGTTAGTGGAATTCCCACGAGAGAGTAACGGTTAATGTGATTGGATGTTAATTATTTAACTAGGCTACCTGTATTTGACATTGTGTTGTTATTTCGCTGAACACTAGATCATTTAATTTTATTTTTGGCAGTGAAACGAGGCTACTCAGGTGAGGAAAAAAACTCACCCAAATGTATAGCCCTGTTGGAAAATGTGAATAACATTTTTATTTGGCGTACCCCTGGCGGCATTGCGCGTACCCCAGTTTGGGAATACCTGGTCTACACCAAGGGATGGTCGGTGATAAATTCCAGTGGCAGTTTGTCTCCTGTGTGACTGTGTAGTCTACTATATATATATATATAATGGCGTTAGTGTATTAACGCATCCATGTCTGATTTATCCTATTTAACTATGAAGGTGCTGTGTGATTTGTATATGAGTATATTAAGATTATTTAGAGAACACATGATATTTTCAACGATAAACAACTGTAAGATTACCTGTGATGTGTAGCCCACTGTACATGGTATGTCCTTGAATGGAGGTTGGCTAACACTTCAAACATACTATTATTAGTGTAACAGTATAACTTTAGACCGTCCCCTCGCCCCGACCTCGGGCGCGAACCAGGGACCCTCTGCACACATCAACAACAGTCACCCACGAAGCATCGTTACCCATCGCTCCACAAAAGCCGCGGCCCTTGCAGAGCAAGGGGAACCACTACTTCAAGGTCTCAAAGCGAGTGACGTAACCGATTGAAACGCTATTAGCGCGCACCACCGCTAACAAGCTAGCCATTTCACATCCGTTACATTAGGTCTAGTGACTGTACACATTGTTATGGTAAACAAGTGAAAGTTTGGTCTTGAACGCCCTGACAAACATAGTGTGTGTTTACGTGCTTTTGTTTGCTATGTGTGTGTGGGTGTGTGTGTAACAGTCCCTATCAGAGTATGATGCAGATACAGTCAGGCATACTTATCAAGAGTGGAGTGAAGTAGCCATACTAGTCTGAGGTAACCCCCATCCATATACTGAGAGACTGCAGCAGCGTGGCTTGTATAGAAGCCCCTGGCTGTGCATTCCTCTCATCCGGCTCCATTACCTTTATCTCCAAATGTCAGAGGCTATAAATATCCAGCTTCATACGTATCCCATCATGGCTGTTCTACAGAACCGCCCCACTAGAATAAGGGCAGTCTTATCATGGCTGTTCTACAGAACCGCCCCACTAGAATAAGGGCAGTCTTATCATGGCTGTTCTACAGAACCGCCCCACTAGAATAAGGGCAGTCTTATCATGGCTGTTCTACAGAACCACCCCACTAGAATAAGGGCAGTCTTATCATGGCTGTTCTACAGAACCGCCCCACTAGAATAAGGGGAGTCTCATGGCTGTTGGAATAAGGGGACTCTCATGGCTGTTGGAATAAGGGGAGTCTCATGGCTGTTGGAATAAGGGGAGTCTCATGGCTGTTGGAATAAGGGGAGTCTCATGGCTGTTGGAATAAGGGGACTCTCATGGCTGTTGGAATAAGGGGACTCTCATGGCTGTTGGAATAAGGGGAGTCTCATGGCTGTTGGAATAAGGGGAGTCTCATGGCTGTTGGAATAAGGGGAGTCTCATGGCTGTTGGAATAAGGGGAGTCTCATGGCTGTTGGAATAAGGGGAGTCTCATGGCTGTTGGAATAAGGGGACTCTCATGGCTGTTGGAATAAGGGGAGTCTCATGGCTGTTGGAATAAGGGGAGTCTCATGGCTGTTGGAATAAGGGGAGTTTCATGGCTGTTGGAATAAGGGCAGTCTCATGGCTGTTGGAATAAGAGCAGTCTCATGGCTGTTGGAATAAGGGCAGTCTCAGGGCTGTTGGAATAAGGGAACTGGATTGCGCCTCAATACTCACTCCCTAATAGGAGATGAGGTGTTTTATTTTCCTGAAGAGTTGAAGTTTCATCTACTGTTCCTAGATATTGTATGTTATTCACCGAAGAAGATATTCCTGGGGGGAAATGAGAATCAGAACATCTGGGTGTGCTTTGGGATTTTAGACCTGCTAATGAAGCACTTTTTGACTAATCAAATGCAGTTTTTATATTAGAAGCACAAATAAAATAGCGAGTCTTCTCGACTTAATGGACGACATGAGCTTCCTCGGGATAAACCTATGATGTTTCCTTTACTGGTCTGTAGTCTGTCAAATTGGCTAATGTGAGATCAGGTTGAATGCTCGGGACATGAGAGGGATAACAGAGTCTTTCTCCCAGATCCGTCTCTTGAGGAATGTTTGTTTGGGAGCGAGACAGCTCAATGTACTATGGCACGCTGCTCAAATCCCTCCGGAGTGAGTTCCCTAATTAAAGCGACAGCTTCAGAATGTCGATGTCGTCACTCAAGAGATCTCTTCCCCCGGGGGTGGAATTTCGATCGCTTGGCGATGGGCATGTATGTTTATGCATGAAGCAGCATGTAATCGATACTTTAATGAAGGTCATAGATAAGCAGGTCTGATCCTTGATGGTGTAAAGGAGGTTCGGATCAACGTTAGCGTGTTTGAAACCTGAAGACGTGCGTCTGCTCTCCAAACTCAGGGGCTCCGTGCGCAGGAGACCCGGATACACGGAACCCAAACCGGCTGCGCGCGTGCGCCGTCGTGCATAAATTTATTTTGTCCCCTACACCAAACGCGATCACGACACGCAGGTTAAAATATCAAAACAAACTCTGAACCAATGACATTAATTTGGGGACAGGTCGAAAAGCATTAAACATGTATGGCAATTTAGTTAGTTAGCTTGCACTTGCGAGCTAATTTGTCCTATTTAGCTAGCTTGCTGTTGCTAGCGAATTTGTCCTGGGATATAAACATTGAGTTGTTATTTTACCTGAAATGCACAATGACCTCTACTCTGACAATTAATCCACACAGAACGGCCAATCGAATCGTTTGTAGTCATCTCTCCTCCTTCCAGGCTTTTTCATCTTTGAATGTAAATGGTGATGGCATCTATACTTTCATAGTATTACCACGACAACCGGCAAAACAGTTCGTCTTTCAATCACCCACGTGGGTATAACCAATGAGGAGATGGCATGTGGGTACCTGATTCTATAAACCAAGGAGGAGATGGGAGAGGCAGGACTTGCAGCGTGATCTGCGTCAGAAATAGAAAGGAGTTCTATTTTAGCCCTTGGCGTTGTAGATGCTCGTTGGCACGCGCGCGGTGTCTGTGCAATAATTGAATAACATGTATTTCTAAATTTATTTTGCGACGCTCGCGCACACGACGTGTCCGGTCTGGTCAACATGTAAGGCCATCAGCATACTGGGATTGTGTCAGAATTTCAGATGAATCAAATGTTCTTTCAATGGGAGTCATCTGTTGCCGGATAAATGAAAATGGATGATTGTCTGACAAAAAAACGCACAAACTTTCTGTCTTTTGACTGATTAAACTCCTCTGAAAATATTTGATTTGTGTTGTACTTTTGACAGTTTCATAGTTGTTCATGAGTCTGTGTGGCTGTAGCCTTAGAACTCTGGTCGGTCACACTGTGATAAAGCCTCTTCTGTTTTAAACTTTTCACACTATTAAGCAGAGCCATGCCGAGCTGTACTGTGCTGGCCTGGTTATGTACCCACCATAGTTGCTGGAAGTGAAACCTCGCTGGAAATAACAACAATGTGAAAAGAACATACAGTATCTGATCCAGCACAGTAGACTGTCGGTTTGGGTCAGCACAACTATACCTTGTATATGCATGTGGTTGGGATATAGTAATGATTAAAATAATGTAGATGGATCCTCATTGAGTGAGATTGGAGTGTCGCAAAGTACACTGTCTGATAAGACTTTACAGGTCAATAGTCACGTCAGGAATGCTATGACTATGATAGTTCAGTTGTTTGTCTATATTAATGTCACCTTGCACTTTCTCCCCCAATCACATGTTTATGTGTTGGCTGGTATTCCACTGTACTCTGGTCCCAGATCTGTTTGTGCTGTCTCTCAACTTCTATCATCATATGATTTGGCATGAATGACCACACAGATGTAGGATCTTCATTTTACCAATCTGTCGCAGGAGAACTTTCCTGCAATGCAGGAAATGTAAAACTTGTTGTGTATTTGAGGCTTACTAAGACTACTGATGTTTCTAATTCCCTCTATGAAATGTCAGACTTGATTTTTCATTAAGAAAAATGTATCAGCCCCTACAAAAATGTCCATTAAATATAATTCACATTTCCTGTTGCTACAGGATTATTTTCCTGCTGTAGGAGACTGGTTAAAATGAAGAAAGATCCTACAACTTTAAGAGTTAGCTATACAGCACAAACAGACCTGAGACACTCCAATGTCTCTAGCCACTTTAATAATACAAAAAATTGATGTAATAATTGTATCCCTAGTCACTTTAAACAGTGCCACTTTAGGGCCTCCCGGGTGGCGCAGTGGTCTAGGGCACTGCATCGCAGTGCTAACTGCGCCACCAGAGTCTCTGGGTTCGCGCCCAGGCTCTGTCGCAGCCGGCCGCGACCTGGAGGTCCGTGGGGCGACGCACAATTGGCATAGCGTCGTCCGGGTTAGGGAGGGTTTGGCCGGTAGGGATATCCTTGTCTCATCGCGCTCCAGCGACTCCTGTGGCGGGCCGGGCGCAGTGCGCGCTAACCAAGGGGGCCAGGTACACGGTGTTTCCTCCGACACATTGGTGCGGCTGGCTTCCGGGTTGGAGGCGCGCTGTGGCTTTCGACCTTCGTCTCTCCCGAGCCCGTACGGGAGTTGTAGCGATGAGACAAGATAGTAATTACTAGCGATTGGATACCACGAAAATTGGGGAGAAAATGGGTTAAAATTTAAAAAAAACTTTAAAAAAAAAATAAATAAAAAACTGTGCCACTTTATATAATGTTTACATACCCTACATTACTCATCTTATATGTATATACTGTACTCTACTATCTACTGCATCTTGCTTATGCCGCACGGCCATCACTCATCCATATATTTATATGTACATATTCTTATTCATTTCTTTACACTTGTGTGTATAAGGTAGTTGTTATGAAATTGTTAGATTACTTGTTAGATATTACTGCACGGTTGGAACTAGAAGCACAGGCATTTCCCTACACAAGTGTAACCGATGTGAAATGGCTAGCTAGTTAGCGGTGGTGCGCGCTAATAGTCTTTCAATCGGTGACGTCACTCGCTCTGAGACCTGAAGTAGTTGTTCCCCTTGCTCTGCAAGGGCCGTGGCTTTTGTGGCGCGATGGGTAATGATGCTTCGTGGGTGACTGTTGTTGATGTGTGCAGAGGGTCCCTGGTTCGCGCCAGAGGTCGGGGCGAGGGGACGGTCTAAAGTTATACTGTTACATTGATGCTGTTGACCCTGAATGCTGTGGAAAAAGGAGGAGGTCAAAAGGGGGGTGAGTGTAACCGATGTGAAATGGCTAGCCCGGCTAACCCGGGTCGGGGCGAGGGGAAGGACGAAAGCTATACTGTTACACAAGCAGTAACATCTGCTAACCATGTGCATGTGACCAATAAAATTGGATTTGATTTGACCAGACTAATTCCACAGTGAAAACCAAGTGTATAAAAATGTGTGTATTTTCAATTCTCAGTGGAGGAAGTGTTGGTGAAAAATGGTGTTCTAATGTGTTTGGCAGTGACCTAAAAGGAGATCAGGTCATGTTCATTAGGCACCAAACGGAAGAAAACAGACCCGAAACAGGCAGGGGCTACCTGAACTTGACAAAGAAACCACATTTTTGTTTGGCATTGCAAAACATTTTAGAAAATGTTCAGTTGCTTTCCCTACTGAACACGACCCTGGTGTTATTCACCATGTCAGTAGTTCCAAATGTTGGAGCATGACCGTAGATGGCCTGCCAGACTGGATCAGACGGACGGTCTGTCTCAGTAAAATGTGAAAAGATAAGCTCATAATCCAAGAGGTATGACAATGTCAAGAGATTTCGTCTGTTTGTCCTGAGAAGGAGAACGATGGTGCAGCCAGTCAGGCAGTAGAGGAACAGAGGAGAATCTTTGAGTTCTAGGAGCAATGGTCAGAGACCCCAAGACACAACCAAGGTGTGGGATTAATTTAAACAGCAAACTCGGTCTTTAGAATAGCATCACATTAAACATAATGCATTTGGTCAATACTCAGCACTGCTTTTCAAAGTAAATGTCTTAAACTCCTTATGTTGCTTAAAGGGGCATTACACAAAGTCAAAGTTTGTCAACAGCCTTGTCCCACACCATTAGTTGTGTTGATCCAGTTTCCTGCCTCAACTGAAACAAAATCATTATATGGTGCTCATTTTTGTCATTCATTTTGGATTGAGGTATACCCATGGATCGACCATTTCAGTGCTTCATGACTCGTGCAATGATGAATTGTTGCCTTATTGATTGGGCTAATCCCTGACCAGGATCATTGCCTGACCAGGATCACTGCCTGACTAGGATCATTGCCTGACCAGGATCATTGCCTGACCGTGAATGTCTCATTGTTCCCACCCATTAATAGTCTGTTCAGGTTTAGGGTTCAAAGGTCATGTTTTTTAGTCTATTCAACTCTATTTACTGAAGTACTTAGTCTATATGCGTCCACCAGGCCTTAAAGGCAAGCTCTGGAACACTGGCCACTAGTAAGTATTTTTTTAAACCTCCCGGTCTGCGCTGGATGTGTCAATGTGTAGTTCATACATGCAGAATTACTGTCTTAACTCAATTAGCTGCGATACCCCGAGTTTGAAAGTGACTGTTTACTGAAAGCTGTGGCACTATTTACCCTACATTTTCCCCCACGTGGGCCAGCCTCCTAGCAGTTCAAGTTCCAGCCAATGAGCTTTAGCCCATTGCCATTTGAGCGACAGCTAGCAAGATGCACACATAGCAAAGCAAGAGAGAGCGCAATGATGTGGTGCACATATCTGTACATATGTGACTTAGTACGCAATTTTCGGGGACCACTTTTGGCTCGTGAGTGCTACTTTCAGAACTACTAGCTGAAAACTATGCAAAAAGTACCAGATAATGTCTTTATAAACCAGTGTTCACCAAATAGTGGGTCACATCTAAGTCCCTGTGGGTCATGGAGGATGGGGGACTGGCTAGAAACACTGTCTTTTGTTCACTTGGTGGATCATTCAAAAGCTGCAGATGACGCCGACGTTGTCAGTTAATTTCATGGTGCTCTTTTGTAAAAAAAACAACATTATTTTTTAAAGCTGATGCAAAATGAACTGAATATATCATTGTTGCAGTCATAGGGTGTAGCTGTCATTTTTATTGTTTTCTTTACCCAGTTTTATTGTTATTTTTACCCAGAAAAGCACCCCGTTCCCATAGAAACCTTTTGGTAGCTCCTGCACAGCTGCATACATTCAAGAGTATAGTTGGGTCATAGCACAAAACAGTTTAGGCCAGGATTCAATCTGATTGTGCTTGTAGGCAGCGCGGCAATGTTAACGTGTTGGCGGAGATCAAATTCAAGGTAAACACAGCAGATGTCAGCTCAATTGGAAATTCCCTTTAAATGTCAAGTGTCATAGCGAGGTTTCAGATTTAATCCCGGCCTTAGGAACCACCAGGCCTGACCAGTGTTTTACAGAAATCCGTTAGTTTAGGAACCCATGCCCTGCGCATTTTAGTTCTAGACCAGCAATAACACATCTGATTCAACTAGTGAATCTAATCACCAAGCCCTTGCCTTGATTAGTTGAATCAGGTGTGTTCGTTCTGGGCTGGAACAAAAAAGTCCAGTCCTGGGGTCCCTGAAGATGTGTTGGGAAACGATGGCCTACACCAGGGATCATCAACTACACTGAACAGAAATATACAACTGCAACAGGTAAAGTGTTGGTCCCATGTTTCATGCACTGAAATAAAAAATCCCAGAAATGTTCCATATGCACAAAAAGCTTATTTCTCTAAAAATGTTTGCTGATTGAACAGAATGATCATTACACAGGTGCAGGCTGTGCTGGGGAGGCCACTTTAAGGCCACTTTAAAATGTGCAGTTTTGTCTCACAACACAATGCCACAGATGTCTCAAGTTTTGAGGGAGTGTGCAATTGGCATGTTGACTGCAGGAATGTCCACCAGAGCTGTTGCCAGAGAATTGAATGTTAATTTCTCTAGCATAAGCTGCCTCCAACATATTTTTTGATAATTTGGCAATCCGTCCAACCGGCTTCACAACTGCAGACCACGTGTAACCACGGTGCTGAGGAGTATTTCTGTCTGTAATAATTATCTTTTGTGGGGAAAAAAACTCATTCTGATTGGCTGTGTCTGGCTCCCCATTGGGTGGGCCTATCCCCTGCCAAGTTGTGTGAAATCCATAGATTAGGGCCTAATGAATTTATTCCAATTGACTGATTTCCTTATATGAACTCAGTAAAATCGTTGAAATTGCTGCATGTTGTGTTTTATATTTTTGTTAAGTATAGATTCCGCTGCCGGACAACAACAACAATTTCTTCAGCAGATGGTCGGGGGGGCGGAACATACAGTAATTGCAAATAATTTGCCCAAACAGATATATTTGACTAAAACATAATAATTTCAAACCTTGCTTACATTTGTATACGATCACGCGTCTTTATATTATGCATGGGAATACTTTCTAAATTAAATTCACTTGGAGTTGATTTCTTGGTGTTTTTAGTCTTTCAAATCAAATCAAACTTTATTTGTCACATGCGCCAAATACAACAAGTGTAGACCTTACTGTGAAATGCTTACTTACAAGCCCTTAACCAACAGTGCAGTTCAAGAAGAGTTAAGAAAATATTTACCAAATAAACTAAAGTAAGAAATAATACAAAGTAACACAATAACGAGGCTATATACAGGGGTACCGGTACCAAGTAAGTGTGCAGGGGTACAGGTTAGTTGAGGTAATTTGTACATGTAGGTGGGGGTGAAGGGACTATGCATAGATAACAAACAGTGAGTAGCAGCAGTGTAGAAAACAAATGGGGGGGGGGGGGGTCAATGTAAATAATCCAGTGGCCATTTGATGAATTGTTTAGTAGTGTTATGGCTTGGGGGTAGAAGCTGTTAAGGAGCCTTTTGGTCCTAGACTTGGTGCTCCGGTACCGCTTGCCGTGCGGTAGCAGAGAAAACAGTCTATTACTTTGGTGACTGGAGTCTCTCACAATTTCATGTACAACTATGTAAATAAAAAAATATTTTAGTGGGAATCAATCTTACACAAAGTAGGGACCACTGGGAGCCAGAGGCAGGTGGCCCCCCTAGCAACCATGCCATCTCTGTCCCTGTGACATGGTGCACTCTGTGTTAGAGGGCCAAAGGGCACATTCTAACCTGCAATACACTCTAGTAATCAGTGCACAGTTATGGCAGTAATCTCACTTCGAGATAACAGCATAAAAATGACGAGAGAGCGAGAGCTGTGTTTTCTGGAGGGAATTAAAACAAGGGTGTGTGAGGTCAACCATATTACAGCTGAACCAAAATATGGGGAGAAATGTAGGGTGGTGGGTGGGGATGTTTTTTTTGACCTTTTTTAATGAGGGTTCTGAACTCTCTTCTCTCTTTGTACTCAGGTGGGTGGAACAGTTTCAGCCTGTGTGTGATATTAGCAAATGTATTTAAATAATGGCAATGGTGGTCTGGCTGGACTAGTGGCAATGCCACAGCCTCGGCATACAGGTCTACGGTGTCAGGATGGGTTGGAATCCGACCTACTGCCCTTTCATACAACCTTTTCTTCTATCTTTCCCTGCTGTCATCCTGCCTCTCTCTCTTCAGTAAAATCTGAAAAATACCTTTAAAAATATATACATATATAAGAAAGAATGGTAATGTTGTGACGGGTTACATCCATTATATGTAGATACTTGGTGAAAAGGTCTGCTTAAATAAACCCAAATGCCTGCACACTAACACTACAGATGCAGTGATGCACTGCTTCCGCATCACCTCCAGTATTCATGGGTCGCTAACATCATACAGTACTACTGTCCTATAGCAAATAAATAACCTTGGTTAAAAACAACATTTATAGGCCATTTAGTGTATTAAACTGAATAATGCAATATCTATTTCAGGAAAAGAGACACATAGAAGATGCAGCCTGAATAGTTGGATTCTTGGCTATGGTTTCATATGAGTCACAGGTTTAATGGAGATAGTGTGAGAAAGCAGTTGGTGGTGCCTTCATGGTAATGGGTATTCCACACTATCTTTGGCACTGACTTTGTGTGTGTGTGTGTGTGTGTGTGTGTGTGTGTGTGTGTGTGTGTGTGTGTGTGTGTACACCCATGTGGATGGGTAATGGGTATGTTTTCCCAATGCCATAGAAAGGCTAATTCAGTCAAAATAAACAAGTTGTCTCGTAATGATTAAAGCCATTTCCCCCTGCCTGCCCCTGAGCCCTGCTCTAATGTGCTACCATTGGCTTAATGAGACGCAGAAGGAGCTGTTGTTGACCTCCAGTAGGGCCTCTGTGACTAGGGGGCAAACAGTGGTCAGACAGGCTCCCTGCGACCTGGGGAAAATGGAGTAGGCATAAAAGGTCCAGCATGTAGTTTTGGGTACGGCTCAATATATTCTGAATGATTTGCGGTACATTCGATCTTGTATCTGGCCTACTGCTACACTTCCCCTCCGTAAGTTTGGTTTTTGCTTCTTTTTCCTCTATCCCCAGCCCAGCTAACCCCAGTCTCTCCTACCCCCAGTCTCTCCTAGCCCCAGCCCAGCTAACCCCAGTCTCTCCTACCCCCAGTCTCTCCTAGCCCCAGCCCAGCTACCCCCAGTCTCTCCTAGACCCAGTCTCCCCTAGCCCCAGCCCAGTTACCCCCAGTCTCTCCTAGACCCAGTCTCTCCTAGCCCCAGCCCAGTTACCCCCAGTCTCTCCTAGACCCAGTCTCTCCTAGCTCCAGCCCAGTTACCCCCAGTCTCTCCTACCCCCAGTCTCTCCTAGCCCCAGTCCAGCTACCCTCAGTCTCTCCTAGACCCAGTCTCTCCTAGCCCCAGCCCAGCTAACCCCAGTCTCTCCTTCCCCTAGTCCCAGCCCAACTACCCCCAGTGTCCCCTAACCCAGCTATCCCCAGCCTCGCTTAGCCCTAGCCTAGTTTTCCCTTAGCCCTAGTCTAGTTTTCCCCCAACCTTCACCAGCCCTAACTCCCCAAGTCTTCCCCCGGTCTATTCTAGCCCCAGCCCAGCATCCTGCAACCTCCCTAAGTCTCAACCCAGATTCCCCCACCTTTCCCCAGCCTTCCATTGCACCAACTCAGTGTCCCCCAGCCCAGATTCCCCCAACTCCATCCCATGTTCCCTCAGCCTTCCTTCGCGCCAGGCCAGCACCAGCTTCCCCAGGCTGCACTAGCTCCAGGCCAGCACCAGCAACCCCAGACTTCCCCAGGCTTCCCTAGCTCCAGCCCAGCGACAGATTCCCCCAGACTTCTCTAGCTCCAGCCAAGTGCCAGCTTCCCCCAGACGTCCCTAGCTCCAGCCCAGCACCAGACTCCCAAAGATTCCCCAGAATTCCCTAGCTCCAACCTAGCGCCAGCTTTCCCCAGACTACCCTAGCTCCAGCCCAGTGCCAGCTTTCCCAGATTCCCCATACTTCCCTAGCTTTAGCCCAGTGCCAGATTTCCCAGGCTTCCATAGCTCCAGCCCAGCGTCAGCTTCCCCCAGATTCCCCCAGACTTCCCTAGTAGAAGGGCTGCTCAGTGGAATGTGAGGGAGATGTGTATCGTTTAATTGGACAGGGCGACTACTGACCTGGAACTCTGCCAAACAGAGCTTTTGGCCTAGATGTGTGTTTACAAACTTGTTACAGATAAGAAAGAGGGAGCGGGAGAAGACTGGGAGAATAAACAGAACGCGTAAAGGGAAAGGGACGTGTGTGTGTGTGTGTGTGTGTGTGTGTGTGTGTGTGTGTGTGTGGCTCAGTTGGTAGAGCATGGCACTTGCAATGCCAGAATTGTGGGTTTGATTCCCGCTGCGTTTTTTCCACCCATACAAAATGTATCAATACACTACTTTTAGTTGCTTTTGGTAAAAGTGTCTGCTAAATGGCATATCATTACATGGGAAGAACCAAATACACTGAAGGGAGACCCAGGAAAAAACATGGTTCCTAGTCCAGTGCATTGGCATAGCCAGAAATTCATTGGTGGGGTGGGCTTGCAGAAATGTAGGTGGATTATGAGCTGTCTTGTTTGCCAAATAAACAAATTAAGCACTGGTATGATGCATATACTGTAGCCATAAAAGCACAGTGACATACAGTGCATTCGGAATGTATTCAGACTCCTTGACTTTTTCCACATTTTGTTACCTTACAGCCTTATTCTAATATGGAGGAAATTATTATTTTTCCTCATCAATCTACACACAACACCCCATAAACACATAACACATAACACCCCATAAACAGGTATATAAAAAAAGCCTTATTTACTTAAGTATCCAGACCCTTTGCTATGAGACTCGAAATTAAGCTCAGGTGCATCCTGTTTCCATTGATCATCTTTGAGTTGTTTCTTCAACTTGATTGGAGTTCACCTGTGGTAAATTGGACATGATTTGAAAAGATACACACACCTGTCTATATAAGATCCCACAGTTGACAGTGCTTGTCACAGCAAAAACCAAGCCATGAGGTCAAAGGAATTGTCCCTAGAGCTCCTAGACAGGATTGTGTCGAGGCACAGATCTGGGGAAGGGTACCAAAAAATGTCTGCTGCATTGAAGGTCCCCAAGAACACAGTAGCCTCCATCATTCTTAAATGGAAGAAGTTTCGAACCACCAAGACTCTTCCTAGAGCTGGCCAAACTGGGCAATCATGGTAGAAGGGCCTTGGTCAGGGAGGTGACCAAGAACCCGATGGTCACTCTGACAGAGCTCCAGAGTTCCTCTGTGGAGATGGGAGAACTTTCCAGAAGAACAGCCATCTCTGCAGCACTCCACCAAATCAGGCCTTTATGGTAGATTGGCCAGACGGAAGCCACTCCTCAGTAAAAGGCACATGACAGTCTGCTTGGAGTTTGGCAAAAAGCCACCTAAAAACTCTCAGACCATGAGAAACAAAATTCTCCGGTCTGATAAAACCAAGATTGAACTCTTTGGCCTGAATGCCAAGTGTCACGTCTGGCGGAAACCTGGCACCATCCTGGCATGCCGTGGGGATGTTTTTCAGCGGCAGGGACTGGGAGACTTGTCAGGATCAAGGGAAAGATGAATGGAGCAAAGTACAGAGAGATCCTTGATGAAAACCTTCTCCAGAGCGCTCAGGACCTCAGACTGGGGCGAGAGACATATGTAGGAAATAAAGTACCATTAGAGATGTACTCATGCTGTTTCTCAAATGACAAATCAGACCCACTTGACTTGTGCAACTCTCCTTACAGATGGACTAACAGTAGTTAGTTAGCACTAAACAAATCAGTACCAGGAAGCCTTTATAGAGGGGGGTTTCCAACAATTTCTGAGGAGGCATTTCTGAGAAAACACATTAAAGCCTTTGATGAGTCAGAGTGACTGTGTGTGTCAGCCAGGGAGAGGGTGAAGTACAGATATCCTGTGTTTCAGCCAGGGATAGGGTGAAGTACAGATATCCTGTGTGTGTCAGCCAGGGAGAGGGTGAAGTACAGATATCCTGTGTGTGTCAGCCAGGGAGAGGGTGAAGTACAGATATCCTGTGTGTATCAGCCAGGGATAGGGTGAAGTGCAGATATCCTGTGTGTGTGTGCGCATGACTGGTGTGCATGTGGGTGTAACGAGTCAAAATGAAGTGTGTGTGTGTGTGGTCTCGGGTTATCGTCGGAGCATCCTAGAGGTGAATGCAGACGGGTTAATAAGGACAGACAGGGAGTAGACTGTGGCTGGCAGTGGCTGCTCAACACATACAGTTGTGTTAACAGTCATACACATTGAAAAGAGAGTATCTCCACACATATCCAGATGGAGCACGGCAGTCATTCAAATAAATTAACATGACTAAAGAACGAAGGGAACTGTACAGCAGAGGAGGCTGGTGGGGGAGCTTTAGGAGGACGTGTTCATTGTAATGGCTGGAATAGAGGGGCTCCATTCTATTGATTATAGGAGGAACGTTTTGAAGGACATGGTCCATGTTTACAATGTGTTTGGCCTCATTCTATTGATTATAGGAGGAACGTTTTGAAGGACATGGTCCATGTTTACAATGTGTTTGGCCTCATTCTATTGATTATAGGAGGAACGTTTTGAAGGACATGGTCCTTTATCAGCAGTATCATGTGTAAGCAGCCATAGGCTGAATAGTATACCTACCATGAAATTGATTGACCTACATGTATAAATTAAGGTTAAATAAGGTAGGTAGCTGGCACACACACAAGTTGTTTATTTTGACTGAATTAGCGTTTCTAGGGCATTGGGAAAACATACCCATTACACATCCGCATGGGTACACACACGCATAAATCCACTCAGTTCTTACATTTGAGAATAGTTGTGTGTTACAGTCAGGGGTGGTGGGAGGTGGCTGAACCCTGGTGGTGCTGTGGGAGAGAGAGTTAATGATGATGATGGTGGGAGGTGGCTGAACCCTGGTGGTGCTGTGGGAGAGAGCGTTAATGATGGTGGGAGGTGGCTGAACCCTGGTGGTGCTGTGGGAGAGAGAGTTGATGATGGTGGTGGGTGGTTGTGTGGGTGCATTCTTGACTTTGGTTCCTGCCCTGCCCCCAGGGGCCCCAGTGGCATGGCAGCTTGTTTGTTGTTATTATCAGTGACCCCTAGAGCCGGGGCTCCTGTGTTAAGCGAGGCCTGAATTGTTCATCTCTCTGTAGGTGATGGCTTTGTTATGGATTTAATGGCTCTTTTCTGGATTTTTATAATTAGCGGGTATCGGCCTAATTCTGCTCTGCATGCATTATTTGGTGTTTTATGTTGTACACTGAGGATATTTTTGCAGAATTCTGCATGCAGAGTCTCAATTTGGTGTTTGTCCCATTTTGTGAATTATTGGTTGGTGAGCGGACCCCAGACCTCACAACCATAAAGGGCAATGGGTTCTATAACTGATATTTTAACTTCTTCTGGCTGCAAGCCCTAAGTCGGGATCAATATGACAACAGCCACTTCAAGTGCAGGGCGCGAAATTCAAAATATATTTTTTAGAAATATTTAACTTTCACACATTAACAAGTCCAATACAGCAAATGAAAGGTACACATCTTGTGAATCCAGCCAACATGTCCGATTTTTAAAATGTTTTACAGCGAAAACAGCACGTATATTTATGTTAGCTCACCACCAAATACAAAAAAGGACAGACATTTTTCACAGCACAGGTAGCATGCACAAAGCCAACCTAACTAACCAAGAACCAACCAAACTAACCAACAAACAACTTCATCAGATGACAGTCTTATAACATGTTATTCAATAAATCTATGTTTTGTTCGAAAAATGTGCATATTTCAGGTATAAATCATAGTTTACATTGCAGCTACAATCAGAAATTGCACCGAAAGCAGACAGAATAATTACAGACACCAACGCCAAATACCTAAATACTCATCATAAAACATTTCTGAAAAATACATAGTGTACAGCAAATGAAAGACAGGCATCTTGTGATTCCAGCCAATATTTCCGATTTATTAAGTGTTTTACAGCGAAAACACAATATAGCGTTATATTAGCTTACCACAATAGCCAGAAACACAAGCCATTTCCCAGCAGCAAAAGTTAGCGATCGTAACAAACCAGTAAAAGATATATAATTTTTGACTAACCTTGATATTCTTCATCAGATGACAGTCCTATAACATCAGGTTATACATACACTTATGTTTTGTTCGAAAATGTGCATATTTAGAGCTGAAATCAGTGGTTATACATTGTGCTAACGTAGCTACTTTTTCCCACAACGCCCGGATTTTTTTCTGACACTTTTTCTGACACACATATTCTGACCAAATAGCTATTCATAAACATAACTAAAAAATACATGTTGTATAGGAAATGATAGATACACTAGTTCTTAATGCAATCGCCATGTTAGAATTCTAAAAATAACTTCGTTACCACATAAGGCTTACGTTATGGCGACCGAGTGCCCAAAACCTGGGCGCAAAACTAATAGTACACAGTTCGACAGATATATGAAATAACATCATAAAATGGGTCCTACTTTTGCTGATCTTCCATCAGAATGTTGTACAAGGTGTCCTTTGTCAAGAACAATCGTTGTTTGGATTTAGAACGTCCTTTTTCCCTCTTGAATTAGCAAGCGCACTAGCCAAGTGGCGCGAAGCTCTCCTTTCTGAACAAAGGCACACAACGCAACACGCCTAACGTCCCGAATAAATTTCAAAAATCTAATAAAACTATATTGAAAAAACATACTTTACGATGATATTGTCACATGTATCAAATAAAATCAAAGCCGGAGATAGTAGTCGCCTATAACGAAAGCTTTTCAGAAGGCAAATCCAGGTCCAACCTCGCGCCTTCCTGAAAACAGGAAATGGGTGACACGTCATTCCAAGACGATTTATTCCAACTCAGACCAAGATAAACACTCCATTTCTTCTCTCACAGCCTCTTGACATCCAGGGGAAGGTGTATGACGTGCATGTATACTAATACGTATCATGCCCATTTATAGGCAGGACCTAGAAGAGAGCATCGATTTCAGATTTTCCACTTCCTGGTCAGGAAGTTTGTGCCAAATGAGTTCTGTTTTACTCACAGATATAATTCAAACGGTTTTAGAAACTAGAGAGTGTTTTCTATCCAATAGTAATAATAATATGCATATTGTACGAGCAAGAATTGAGTACGAGGCCGTTTGAAATGGGCACCTTTTATCTGGCTACTCAATACTGCCCCTGCAGCCCAAACAGGTTTTAAGTATTTTTAGCCAGATCCTAACTGGTATGTCAAATTTGATGTTCCTTTTGATGGCATAGAATTCCCTTCTTGCCATGTGTCTCAGATCGTTCAGAGCTTTGTGGAAGTTACCTGTGGTGCTGATGTTTAGGCCAAGGTATGTATAGTTTGTGTGCTCGAGGACAATGGTGTCTAGATGGAATTTGTATTTGTGGTCCTGGCGACTGGACCTTTTTTAGAACACCATTATTTTGGTCTTACAGAGATTTACTGTCAGGGCCCAGGTCTGTCAGAATCGGTGCAGAAGATCTAGGTGCTGCTGTAGGCCCTTCTTGGTTGGTGACAGAAGCACCAGATCATCAGCAAACAGTAGACATTTGACTTCAGATTCTAGTAGGGTGAGGCCGGGTGCTGCAGACTTTTCTAGTGCCCGCGCCAATTCGTTGATATATATGTTGAAGAGGGTGGGGCTTAAGCTGCATCCCTGTCTCACCCCACGGCCCTGTGGGAAGAAATGTGTGTGTTTTTTTGCCTATTTTAACCGCACACTTGTTGTTTGTGTACATGGATTTCATAATGTTGTATGTTTTCCCCCCAACACCACTTTCCATCAATTTGTATAGCAGACCTTCATGCCAAATTGAGTCAAAGGCTTTTTTGAAATCAACAAAATATGAGGAGACTTTGCCTTTGTTTTGGTTTGTTTGTTTGTCAATTAGGGTGTGCAGTGTGAATACGTGGTCTGTCGTTTGTTAATTTGGTAAAAAGCCAATTTGACATTTGCTCAGTACATTGTTTTCACTGAAGAAATGTATGAGTCTGCTGTTAATGATAATGCAGAGGCTTTTCCCAAGGTTGCTGTTGACGCATGTCCCACGGTAGTTATTGGGGTCAAATTTGTCTCCACTTTTGTGGATTGGGGTTATCAGTCCTTGGTTCCAAATATTGGGGAAGATTCCAGAGCTAAGGATGATGTTAACAATTTAAGTATAGCCAATTGAAATTTGTTGTCTGTATATTTTATAATTTCATCGAGGATACCATCAACACCACATGCCTTTTTGGGTTGGAGGGTTTTTATTTTGTCCTGTAGTTCATTCAAGGTAATTGGAGAATCCAGTGGGTTCTGGTAGTCTTTAATAGTTAATTCTAATATTTGTATTTGATCATGTATATGTTTTTGCTCTTTGTTATAGAGCCAAAAAGAATGGAGAAGTGGTTTACCCATACATCTCCATTTGGATAGATAATTCTTTGTGTTGTTGTTTACTGTTTTCTAATTTCCCCAGAAGTGGTTAGAGTCTATCGATTCTTCAATTACATTGAGCTGATTTCTGACGTGCTGTTCCTTCTTTTTCCGTAGTGTATTTCTGTATTGTTTTAGTGATTCACCATAGTGAAGGTGTAGACTCAGGTTTTCTGGGTCTCTATGTTTTTGGTTGGACAGGTTTCTCAATTTCTTTCTTAGGTTTTTACATTCTTCATCAAACCATTTGTCATTGTTGTTCATTTTCTTCGGTTTTCTGTTTTGAATTTTTTGGATTAGATAGGGAAGCTGAGAGGTCAAATATACTGTTAACATTTTCTACTGACAAATTTACACCTTCACTATTACAGTGGAACGTTTTGTCCAGGAAGTTGTCTAGAAGGGATTGGGATTTGTTGTTGCCTAATTGTTTTTTGGTAGGTGTCCACACTACATTCCTTCCATCTATAGCATTTCTTAATATTACTGAGTTCCTTTGGCTTTATTGCCTCATGATTGAGTATTGCTCTGTTCATTTTGCTTTGATCTGATAGGGGTGTCAATGGGCTGAACGCTCTGAGAGACTCTGGGTTGAGGTCAGTGATAAAGTAGTCTACAGTATTGCCAAGAGATGAGCTGTAGGTGTACCTACTATAGGAGTCCCCTCAAAGCCTACCATTGACTATGTACATACCCAGCATGTGACAGATCTGCAGGAGTTGGGACCCGTGTTTGTTGGTTATGTTGTCATAGGGGCATATGGGGGAGGGAATGCTGTCACTTCCAGGCAGGTGTTTGTCCCCCTGTGTGCTGAGGGTGTCAGGTTCTTGTCCGGTTCTGGCATTTAGGTCGCCACAGACTCTGACCTTCATCTGCCTGCTGGTCTCAGCCGCCTGACTGTCTCTCTCTCTCTCGATGGGTCTCTCTCTCTCTCTCAATGGGTCTGTCTCGCTTCTCTCTCTCTCTCATTGTCTCCCAATGGGTCTCTCTCTCTCTCATTGTCTCCCGATGGGTTTCTCGCTCTCTCTCTCTGTCCCACTTTCTATCTGTTTGTCTGTCTGTCTTTCTCTCTCTCTCTCTTTTGCTTGCTATTCCATCTGGCCTGTCATGTCTGCCCACAAGATGGATATCTCCACTACAAATGTACCACTCTACATCTCCAAAGGTGCACTTGGGCTAGTGCCATTCACATATGCACAGCATCAGGAATCTTAAAACATATAGCTTGAATTTAATAATTTACCTGATTTCTTTGTCCTTCTGTATCTCTGTCTTTCTCTCTGTGTCTCTGTCTTGAACTCAGTGAGGATATCTCTTTCTGTCTCTGTCTTTGTCTCTGTCTCTCTGTCTCTGTTTTTTAACTTCTGTAAGTGAGGATTTGTCAATAAAGACCATAAAAAATCTCCCTTCTCTCTCTCCCTCCTCCCCACTCTCTCTCTTTGTCTTTCACTTTCCCTCTCTCTCACCTCCCTCTCTCACTGTCCCCCCTCATTTCTCTCTCTCTCTCTCTGATTTAATCGGGGTTGTTTATCGATGTGATGGTGTGATTGGTATGGAGAAAAGCTGGGTGCGTAACTGACTGAGGTGGTTTATTGTCTCTCTGTCTCCAGGAGGTTGTCTCTCTGCCAGGCTCTGACCTTCATCTGCCTGCTGGTCTCTGCCGTCTGCCTGTCCTCCCAGCCCAGCGTAAGTTAGTTCTGTCCTCTTCACTCCCTTCTCCAGCCCACCTCATTAACACTGATAGACATGTCCACAGCGCCTGCTGAGGGCTGGGTTTCACATCGCTAAAGAAGTTTCTTATTTCTTTCCACAGCCCTGCTGCACAGCCGCGAGAGAGTAAACATTTTTACACTATATGTGTGAACGAACAGAATTTGTCAAATTAAGCACTTAACTGTTCTGTGAGTGTGTGATTTTCATGTTGTCAAGATAACACTACTAAATAATGAATATTAACACTTTCGCTAGGAAAGCTTTTGGAAACCTCAGACAAGAATGTTTGGATGCACCTCAACACCTACTGACTGGATGCCCATAGTTTTGAGTCAGTTCATGAAAGTCCACACAATGCTACATTAATGGGACATTTCCAATCATCCCCCTGAAATGGCTGACGTGAAATGGAATTGAACCCATCCTGGCTGGACGCTTTATAAACTCACAGGCCCCATTCAGTAGCCTGCTCCCAGATCTGTTTGTGCGGTCTTGCCAACTCCTATTGGCTTGACAATGACCATAGGAGTTGGCAAGACAGCAGAAACAGGTCTGAGAACAGGGCCTGATTAGTCTGATGCTCTAATCTGTGTGAAGAAGTTTGCGTATCAAATGGCACCCTATTCCCTATATAGTGCACTACCAACCCTAACCCTATGGGCCCTGGTCAAAAGTGTTTCCCAGTGTTTCCCTGAGGAAAATCCAGGTCATTTAGATAATATAGAAATCAAAGTGCTCCAACTAGTATCAGATGTGATGAGGGGTCCTGCTGGCACGGCTATTGAGGTTCTGTGGTTCTGGAAGAAAGGAGCTGATTGGAATGTTTGTGTAGCGTTTAGCCTGCTAATGGAGGCGGGGGCGGCGGCATATTCCTATAGGGCTGGTAGTTGCTCTCCATCTCTCTCCCATCTGGGCATGCTCTAATTGCTGCGTTGCCCCTTGCTTCTCCTTCAAGCGGAACGGCCATCTTTCATCACTGTTTGTCTGGTTGCCAGGGAGAGCCTGAGGGTAAGGAGGCTTTCTTGACACACGTACACACACCCCTCACACTCCCCCACACACACACCTCCTCCTGACATCCCAAATAGCCCTCTGTCCTCTCCCCCCTTAAACAAACCTGTGTTTTTATTAACATGACTTTCTCTTGGAATTCCATCCAGTCCTTCCGTTCTGTCCCTCCGTCAGAGATGTCAAAGCCAAATGCCTTCTTTAGTTTCCCTCAGAACATTGACACACAGACAGACCGGTTTAAAATGCTGTCCCCACTAAATGTGGCAGCAAAACTGAACTTGAGGTTGAATTTACAGCCTTGTTAACACCATCTGTTGGTCCTGGACTCTTTCCTTCCTTCTTTCACTCTTACTCACTCTCTCGCTCACTCACTCACTCTCTCGCTCACTCACTCACTCACTCACTCACTCACTCACTCACTCACTCACTCACTCACTCACTCACTCACTCACTCACTCACTCACTCACTCACTCACTCACTCACACATACTACCCTCAGGTGGCTGAGACAGTCAACCATTGCCCAGCCATGTCCGTTAAACCTCAGCCAATCATCAGTGTCATTCCTCTGACTGGGTTATAGTGAAAAGGGGAGTGATCAAATGTAGTACTTTACAGGTTTTTGTCCGACTAAGGTAGGCATGTGCCAAACTCTTGAAGTCAACTAAGGCGAAATCATGTCATGGGCGGGATCTGAAACCGGCTCACCCACGGTAGAGACCAAAGTCTCAAATCAAAGTTTATTGGTCGCATATTTTATAGAGGTTGCAGCTAAATGCTTAATAACAATGCAGTATCATGTCAAACAAGTACACAAATAATAAACAAGATATAACAAATAAATAAAAAACACAACAGGAAATCAAGATTATAGAGTATTTTGTTTAGATCATTTAATAAAAAAATTATTACTAAATACATTTTAATCCCACTTTTTAACACAACAAAATTTGGAAAAATGGAGGGGTATGAATACTTTCTGAAGGCACTGTAGATGTATGTGAATGATGTGTGTAGACAATATGGACAGTATGTGAATAGAAAGATGTGCACATCACTAGTTATATAGGATGAGCCATGACTAGAATACACTATATACATGTTCATTGGGTAAAACAGTATGTAAACATTATTAAAGTGACCAGTGTTCAATGACTCTATGTACATAGGGCAATGATCTCTAAGGTGTGGGGTAGAGTACCCGGTGGTAGCCGGCTAGTGACCGTGTCTGAGGTTCAGGGCAGAGTACTGGGCTGAGGCCGGCCAGTAGTGACTGTGTCTCTCAGTCCCAGATTTGATGGTCCCAGTCTCTTGATGCACCTGTACTGTCTCCTCCTTCTAGATGGTAGCGGGGTGAACAGGCCGTGTCTCGGGGGGGCTGAGGTCCTTGATCTTCTTGGCCTTCCTGTGACACCGGGTGCTGTAGATGTCCTGGAGAGCAGGCAATGTGCCCCTGATGAAGCATTGGGCTGACTACACCACCCTCTGGAGAGCCCTGCCGTTGCGGGCGATGCGATTGCTGTACCAGGCGGTGATACAGCCCGACAGGATGCTCTCAATGGTGCAAGTTTGTGAGGGTCTTAGGGGCCAAGACGAATTTCTTCAGCCTCCTGATGTTGAAGAGGCGCTGTTGCGCCTTCTTCACCACACTGTCTGTCTGTGTGAAGGGACCATTTCAGGTCACCAGTGATGTGCACGCCGAGGAACATGAAACGTTTTACCCTCTCCGTCGATGGGGGTGTGCTCTCTCTGCTGTCTCCTGTAGTCTACGATCAGCTCCTTTATTTTGTTGACGTTGAGGGAGAGGTTATTTTCCTGGCACCACTCCACCAGCGCTCTCACCTCCTCCCTGTTGGCGGTCTCGTCATTGTTGGTAATCAGGCCTACCACTGTTGTGTTGTCAGCAAACTTGATGATTGAGTTGGAGACCTGCCTGGCCACACACTCATGGGTGAACAGGGAGTACACGTCATAGACTTGACATTGATTTTGAAGTCGCAGGCAGGGCCACTTCATCACGAGACCATGAACCTGCGGCGTGTTGTTACACACAGGTGCTGGGCAAAAGTGCACGATGTATAAAGAAAGGCCAGCACACTGTATAATGCTGCTCCCCTGTGCTTTATCCATCCACTATGTTACACAAACAACAATTCACCTTTGTGGAAGTCTTTATTCTCTTACCTTAACTCTTACCAGAGTCTTACCTGAGTCATTCAGATGCATCAAAATTATACACTTGAAAAACAACAATCTACCTTTAACTACCATAGATACCAATAATATTATTTAGTCTTCATAAAGGTGTGAATAGAAATGGTGTGAATGACGTTTTGTATCTGCTTCAAATTCTGTATGAGTAGGACTGTTGATCCACGATGTCCTGTCCATGTACGAATATTCCATCTACAAGGCAAAACTGATCCTAGATCAGCATAGTTCTGTTCTCCTGAATCTTCTCTGGGATTAGTTTATGCTCATGTTCCTACAGCCACAAATCCACAATCTAGTCTAACATCTAAGTAAACCTAGTGCTAATTTAGGATCCGTCTTCCCTTTTTGAATCCCAATGAATAAGATTACATAGACGGGGGACCTGATCCTAGATCAGCACTCCTACCCTGAGACCTCCATCCATTCTGGTAGCCAGGTCAACATGATTACCTATAAGCCACTCTTGAGAGCGTTCAATTCAGAGGTCTTGTGGTTAGACTATCCACCTTTTTAAATGTATTTTATATTTAACCTTTATTTAACTAGGCAAGTCAGTTAAGAACAAATTCTTATTTACAATGACGGCCTACCCCAGCCAAACCCAGACGACGCTGGGCCAATTGTGTGCCGCCCTATGGGACTCCCAATCACGGACAGATGTGACAGCCTGGATTCGAACCAGGGACTTTTGCACTGAGATGCAGTGCCTTAGACCGCTGCAGCACTCGGGAGTCCAAGAAGAGATTGAGATTGGAAGGTTGTGGGTTTGTTTCCTGGTCGAGTCGTACAAAAGACTCTAAAAACGGGGTCTCTCTGCTTGGCACACAGCAGTAGGGAGATAGTTTGGGGGTAAGGCCCTGCGACAGACTAGCATAGCATCCTGTCCAAGGGGTGTACATCAAGCTGCCTCACACTACAGAAATAGGAGATGGGCTCCTGTCCTATGGGCTGTTTTGGCTCGGACAAAGATGACTTATTTACTCTGTAGAAGTGAAGGGGATTCCTGATTCGCTGTACCTTACCTTCAATCACCTCTCCCGGAATAGAATGAGGGATAAGGGGATAATAAAGGGGATTGGGGGGTGTTCGGAAAGGTCAGAGGTTGTTTTCATTAATTTAGTATGCCGGCCCTTCCAATCTCCAACTCTATCGATGCTAATTTAACTGGCGGTGGTGGTAACCCCAGGTCACCCTGCCATGGACCATATGATGGCGTGTGTAATGTAGTCCTCTAGACTAGTCACTCCTGAACCTTAACGGAGGGAAGTCTGACTCTGTCAGTTATAAAGAGTCAGACTTTGGGGACGATTTCCAATACACTCACTTGGCCCTTAGTGACTCCCCCTCATTGACCTGAAAATACCTGATTAGTATACAAAAAATATGGCCTAAACTCCACCCAGGGCTAGGGCTCTCAGAGAGATAGGTGGGAATATAACCATATTGCTTACAGCTGTTTAGTTCTTATTAACCGTTTAGTTCTCTCATCATTTTGCTGTTTGGCTGTGTTTACAGTTGTCACATAGGGGTGCAGGTACACACACACACTCTTGAACTAGATTTATGTGATGGAGATGAAGTTTTTATATACAGCACTAAACAACTGGCTTCCCCAAGGTGATCTTGTGGACAAGTAGCAGGGTGTGTACAAACAAACACACACACACACACACACACACACACACACACACACACACACACACACACACACACACACACACAGTGTGATATGTTAAATACTTATCCAGGCATTGTAAGATCTGATATGCGTCTGCAATGTAGTCGGGCATGAACTCAACCTTTATGAATATGGGCCCAGAGCTCCACAATGGGGAGAGAGTTGTTTGATTTATTCTGGCAATACATGTTCATGCTCAATCATTTGGAATGAATGTACTGCTTTAATCATAATATGTGAGTGGTAATAACGGAAACTGATTTGACTGTTGTCTAAGTGTATTGTTGAATGACCAAATCAATCAGTCAATCGTTCAATCCAAAGTGACGGATCTTCTAAGGAATCATAATTGGGGCCCTAGAGAATCCATTCTCCAACCAATAAGCTAATGGCCTTGGCCCTTTGGAATCAATTCTGTAGGAATCAATGAATAATCAGTTGATGCAGAGTGCTGTTTGTAATGTATGTGAACCATTAGAAATATATCAATAGACAGTCTAGTTTACTTTACGTCAATAAATGATGTTGACCTCTGACCTTCTGTGTCTCAGTCTTCCTGGGTGTCTGCGTGGGGTCCTTCAGAGAGTCGTCCAGCGCGTGCCCGACGACAGCTGCACTACAGGAACGAATGGGCCTCGTGGAATGGCTGGTCCGTGTGCTCGCGCTCATGTGGGGGAGGGGCCTCTGTGCGTACACGCACCTGCATCACCAGGTAAGAACCAGGGATGGTCCAATCACAACAGAGACCTGTTTCAAACAGGTTAATCCTCCAAAAATGTCAGTGAATGTTTTTGTATGCTGCTTTCTCTGTATTTGCTGTGGTCTATCTAGTAATAAAACATGAACACAATGACTACCACAAACTTTCCCATTCAAGTCAGATTTCTGTAATGGGATGACCAGTGGCCTTATTTAGTGTGGCCATAAGTGTACAGTCTTAAACTAAAAGTGCATTATCATAATTTTCACAATTTCACAGTATTATTCCAACCTTATTTTGAGGAAATATAAAACATAGAAAAATCTCGTTTTTAACTGGACAGGGCCTTTAACATTTTGACCACAATGGCCCCAGTCAGATTTACTACTTCTCAAATGAAAACATTTGGCTGGAGGCTCATCCCTGTGTTCAGTAGGCTTACAGTAATCTCTGTTAAAGCAGAAGTAAAATCTCACGTAATTTGGTCAGCTGCGTGTTTAACTTTGGTGTTCATATATATTAGAAATGTTAATTTCCAGCAAATACCGAGTCTCCCCCCGTTGCAAAAGGAAACTCTCAGGCAAAACCCCCCGCCCCCCCCCCCCCCCTTCTGTCCCAGGAACCCAGTTGGCGGACCATGTTCAGGAGACCCCAGACAATACAAGATCTGCAACACCAAGGTATGTGTTAACATGATGACATCACCACACAGAGAAACCAGTATGCTGTGTTTGCACATGTCTATCATGCCAAGACCTACTGGCCCAATACAACATCCACAATATCATGCCAAGACATACTGGCCCAATACAACATCCACAATATCATGCCAAGACATACTGGCCCAATACAACATCCAGAATATCATGCCAAGACATACTGGCCCAATACAACATCCAGAATATCATGCCAAGACATACTGGCCCAATACAACATCCACAATATCATGCCAAGACATACTGGCCCAATACAACATCCAGAATATCATGCCAAGACATACTGGCCCAATACAACATCCACAATATCATGCCAAGACATACTGGCCCAATACAACATCCACAATATCATGCCAAGACATACTGGCCCAATACAACATCCAGAATATCATGCCAAGACCTACTGTCCCAATACAACATCCACAATATCATGCCAAGACATACTGGCCCAATACAACATCCACAATATCATGCCAAGACATACTGGCCCAATACAACATCCAGAATATCATGCCAAGACCTACTGGCCCAATACAACATCCACAATATCATGCCAAGACCTACTGGCCCAATACAACATCCACAATATCATGCCAAGACATACTGGCCCAATACAACATCCAGAATATCATGCCAAGACATACTGGCCCAATACAACATCCAGAATATCATGCCAAGACCTACTGGCCCAATACAACATCCAGAATATCATGCCAAGACCTACTGGCCCAATACAACATCCAGAATATCATGCCAAGACATACTGGCCCAATACAACATCCAGAATATCATGCCAAGACATACTGGCCCAATACAACATCCACAATATCATGCCAAGACCTACTGGCCCAATACAACATCCACAATATCATGCCAAGACATACTGGCCCAATACAACATCCACAATATCATGCCAAGACATACTGGCCCAATACAACATCCACAATATCATGCCAAGACATACTGGCCCAATACAACATCCAGAATATCATGCCAAGACCTACTGGCCCAATACAACATCCAGAATATCATGCCAAGACCTACTGGCCCAATACAACATCCAGAATATCATGCCAAGACCTACTGGCCCAATACAACATCCAGAATATCATGCCAAGACCTACTGGCCCAATACAACATCCAGAATATCATGCCAAGACCTACTGGCCCAATACAACATCCAGAATATCATGCCAAGACCTACTGGCCCAATACAACATCCAGAATATCATGCCAAGACCTACTGGCCCAATACAACATCCAGAATATCATGCCAAGACCTACTGGCCCAATACAACATCCAGAATATCATGCCAAGACCTACTGGCCCAATACAACATCCAGAATATCATGCCAAGACCTACTGGCCCAATACAACATCCAGAATATCATGCCAAGACCTACTGGCCCAATACAACATCCACAATATCATGCCAAGACCTACTGGCCCAATACAACATCCACAATATCATGCCAAGACCTACTGGCCCAATACAACATCCAGAATATCATGCCAAGACCTACTGGCCCAATACAACATCCAGAATATCATGCCAAGACCTACTGGCCCAATACAACATCCAGAATATCATGCCAAGACCTACTGGTCCAATACAACATCCAGAATATCATGCAGCCAACTGAGTGTCAAGCTTGTGTACGGCACGCAATGGAAAACGTTTTAAAACATTTTGGAAAGGAACATTTAAAGGAGCATTTTGTTTAGGATGAGTCCAGGAAGTCCCTTTAGTCTAATTAACAGGTCCCTGGTCTCATCTGTTGAAGTACCAACTCATCTGACTCCTGCCATAGGCCTACATGACACGCTGGCAAGATAATGGATAAACACAACAGAACGAGGAGTTGGCTAAATCACAAACAGATCTGTAACCCTGCGTCAGCCTTGTGTGTATGACAGGAATTTGTAACCTATCATTTTGTCACTTGTTGCTTTTTTTTGGAGTTTGAGATTCCACTATGTGTTACAATCTGGTTGTAAGTGGGACTTGTTGTCATGTGCTGTCTACTGCAGACCACCATTCACGCTTTGCCCCGAGACACAAGGGCTCGATTCCTGCTCCGCCCCAAAGTCACGTTCAACCCTGCATCATCCCTTTCTGCTTTCTGCCTTTCTTCACTGTCTAAGAATAACCAAACCCAGGGGGAAAATACATCTGTTCTCCTTAAAAAAAGGTGTAATCAGAATCACAACTTTTGAATGATGGATTTCTATACAGAATGGTCGATGCAGACTTTCGTATTGTTGTCAAACATTTTGAAACGATAAGCTAAGTGTGCTTCAGGGCTGATAACAAAGTTGGTTCAGTGAATGTGAACTATGCTGTTACTATATTTAACTAAGCAGGTATGCTGTCTGGGCGTGATCACTTTCACTGAAAACATGAACCTGTCACTCCATTGTACACAAGTTGAGCTCCTGATACTATATGAACAGTACAAATACTTCTGAGGCCCATAAATAGATAGATACAACAGAGTTTTCATCTACACCCTCAGTGAATAGTATATTTTCATGGTATATAATCTTGAAGATATACCGTCCAAGACGTTGGTTTACTTGGAAGGTATACGGTGAGGGTCCTCTATGTCAGATGTATGGGTGTGTACATGTGTGTTTAGACAGTGAGTCAGTATTGGTTACAGTATATTAAACATATTAACATAAGGTGGTGAGGTGTGTTGAGGCATGCACGTGTGAGTGCATAGCACTGGGTAACCAGGTCTCTACTGTATGTATCTGTCTGCTGCAGGGGTGTGCTGGGGGCTCAGAGGACTTCAGGGAGATGCAGTGTTCTGCCTACAACGACAGACCGCTGGTGGCTGGAAACAGTTACAGATGGACCACCTTCCATGGAGGTCGGTGAGGCATGGTGTGTGTGTGTGTGTGTGTGTGTGTGTGCGTGTGCACACACTAAATGTGGCATGTGTCCATTGGGAAATCTGCTTGTCATTTGGCCACATCTGTATTATGAGTTCAGTCCATACTCTCCACTGACCTGTTTCACCCTTTCCCCTCTGCACCCTACCCCCACCACTACTCCCCCCCTTTCCTACCTCCTTCCCCGTTCTCCTACCTCATTCCATTCCCATCTGTCCTCCACCTGCTACTAGTTACCTCCTTCCATCAATTAAAATGTACTGTTTTTTAAACCCTGTACTGCAGTACTACGGCTAAGAGATAATAGCCTAGAATAGGCAGTAACGTGACTAACCCAACTTTCTAGTAACTGTACTGTTTAGTCGTATGTGAGAGGTAATGTCTGTCCATGAGGAGGTTGTTTATATGTGTATGTTTGCATTGTCTCGTAATACCACCTCCTAACCTAAGGTTCTAACCCGTGTGAGCTGAGCTGTCTGGCCCAGGGTCACAACTTCTACTACAACTTTGGTCGTGTCCTGGACGGCACTGCCTGCAGTAAAGAGCCTGGAGATGTGTGTGTCAACGGAAAATGCTTGGTGAGTGACAATTTTGTGTGTGTGTGTGTCCACTATGCAGAGAGGTGGTCTCACTATGTGTGTGTGTCAGGCAGTACCGGAATCGAAAGCACACACTCTCACTCTTGCATCCCCTTTCTCTCTGTCTGGACAGTATTGGGACTGTCTCTGTCTGGACAGTATTGGGACTGTCTCTGTCTGGACAGTATTGGGACTGTCTCTGTCTGGACAGTATTGGGACTGTCTCTTGTCTGGACAGTATTGGGACTGTCTCTTGTCTGGACAGTATTGGGACTGTCTCTTGTCTGGACAGTATTGGGACTGTCTCTTGTCTGGACAGTATTGGGACTGTCTCTTGTCTGGACAGTATTGGGACTGTCTCTTGTCTGGACAGTATTGGGACTGTCTCTTGTCTGGACAGTATTGGGACTGTCTCTGTCTGGACAGTATTGGGACTGTCTCTGTCTGGACAGTATTGGGACTGTCTCTTGTCTGGACAGTATTGGGACTGTCTCTTGTCTGGACAGTATTGGGACTGTCTCTTGTCTGGACAGTATTGGGACTGTCTCTTGTCTGGACAGTATTGGGACTGTCTCTTGTCTGGACAGTATTGGGACTGTCTCTTGTCTGGACAGTATTGGGACTGTCTCTTGTCTGGACAGTATTGGGACTGTCTCTTGTCTGGACAGTATTGGGACTGTCTCTTGTCTGGACAGTATTGGGACTGTCTCTTGTCTGGACAGTATTGGGACTGTCTCTTGTCTGGACAGTATTGGGACTGTCTCTTGTCTGGACAGTATTGGGACTGTCTCTTGTCTGGACAGTATTGGGACTGTCTCTTGTCTGGACAGTATTGGGACTGTCTCTGTCTGGACAGTATTGGGACTGTGTTGACCATTTCCTGTGGTTCCCTTAGGAGTAGTTTACTCATCCTGTGCGTTAGGACCAGAGTGCACTTGTCAGAGCACCCCCCCGCACGCCCACACACACACACACACACACACACACAAACACAGCCTCTAAAGGATAGACAGAGCAAAATAAATGTCAAGGGCTGACATTCCTTGTGGCTTTCTTTTATAACTAATTTATGTTTAGTCAAAGCTGGATTCATGAAGTTTTGATAAAAGAACACTAATTAATGGTACTTGCTGCACTCTAAGAAACAGAATGTACAAACAGCGTCAACAGAATGTTACTCTAGGCCCATAAATTCGGTGTGTGTGTGTGTTCTGAGGGTCAAAGCAGAGGCCCCAAACTCTAAGCTCTGGCCCTCCGCCACGGAATTCTCAACCTAAGTGGTTCCTGCAGGACAGTGATGGAGTGTTCAAGCAGCAGAGAAAGACACACACACAGACACAAACATGTTGTTGCTCTGTGTATATGGAACAATGCAACAAGGGATGCATGAGGAGCCCTTTCAGGGACACACACTCTCACACACACCTCAGTAATAGGGTTCTCCCATCCCACACACACACCTCAGTAATAGGGTTCTCCCATCCCACACACACACCTCAGTAATAGGGTTCTCCCATCCCACACACACACCTCAGTAATAGGGTTCTCCCATCCCACACACACACCTCAGTAATAGGGTTCTCTCATCCCACACACACACCTCAGTAATAGGGTTCTCTCATCCCACACACACACACCTCAGTAATAGGGTTCTCTCATCCCCCACACACACACGTCAGTAATAGGGTTCTCTCAACCCCCACACACACACACCTCAGTAATAGGGTTCTCTCATCCCCCACACACACACGTCAGTAATAGGGTTCTCTCAACCCCCACACACACACACCTCAGTAATAGGGTTCTCTCAACCCCCACACACACACACCTCAGTAATAGGGTTCTCTCATCCCCACACACACACGTCAGTAATAGGGTTCTCTCAAACCCCACACACACACACCTCAGTAATAGGGTTCTCTCATCCCCCACACACACGTGTCAGTAATAGGGTTCTCTCAACCCCCACACACACACACCTCAGTAATAGGGTTCTCTCAACCCCCCCACACACACACCTCAGTAATAGGGTTCTCTCAACCCCCACACACACACACCTCAGTAATAGGGTTCTCTCATCCCCCACACACACACACCTCAGTAATAGGGTTCTCTCATCCCCCACACACACCTCAGTAATAGGGTTCTCTCAACCCCCACACACACACCTCAGTAATAGGGTTCTCTCAACCCCCACACACACACCTCAGTAATAGGGTTCTCTCATCCCCCCCCACACACACACCTCAGTAATAGGGTTCTCTCATCCCCCCCCACACACACACACACCTCAGTAATAGGGTTCTCTCATCCCCCACACACACACACACACCTCAGTAATAGAGTTCTCTCATCCCCCACACACACCTCAGTAATAGGGTTCTCTCAACCCCCACACACACACACCTCAGTAATAGGGTTCTCTCATCCCCCACACACACCTCAGTAATAGGGTTCTCTCATCCCCCCCCACACACACAGCTCAGTAATAGGGTTCTCTCATCCCCCACACACACACACCTCAGTAATAGGGTTCTCTCATCCCCCACACACACCTCAGTAATAGGGTTCTCCCATCCCCCCCACACACACACCTCAGTAATAGGGTTCTCTCAACCCCCACACACACACCTCAGTAATAGGGTTCTCTCATCCCCCACACACACCTCAGTAATAGGGTTCTCTCATCCCCCCCACACACACCTCAGTAATAGGGTTCTCTCATCCCCCACACACACACACCTCAGTAATAGGGTTCTCTCATCCCCCACACACACCTCAGTAATAGGGTTCTCTCATCCCCCACACACACACACCTCAGTAATAGGGTTCTCTCTACCCCCACACACACACACCTCAGTAATAGGGTTCTCTCTACCCCCACACACACACACCTCAGTAATAGGGTTCTCTCAACCCCCACACACACACACCTCAGTAATAGGGTTCTCTCAACCCCCCCACACACACACCTCAGTAATAGGGTTCTCTCAACCCCCACACACACACACCTCAGTAATAGGGTTCTCTCATCCCCCACACACACACACACCTCAGTAATAGGGTTCTCTCAACCCCCACACACACACCTCAGTAATAGGGTTCTCTCAACCCCCACACACACACACCTCAGTAATAGGGTTCTCTCATCCCCCACACACACACCTCAGTAATAGGGTTCTCTCAACCCCCACACACACACACCTCAGTAATAGGGTTCTCTCAACCCCCCCACACACACACCTCAGTAATAGGGTTCTCTCAACCCCCACACACACACACCTCAGTAATAGGGTTCTCTCATCCCCCACACACACACACCTCAGTAATAGGGTTCTCTCATCCCCCACACACACACCTCAGTAATAGGGTTCTCTCAACCCCCACACACACACCTCAGTAATAGGGTTCGCTCATCCCCCACACACACACCTCAGTAATAGGGTTCTCTCATCCCCCCCACACACACACCTCAGTAATAGGGTTCTCTCATCCCCCACACACACACACCTCAGTAATAGAGTTCTCTCATCCCCCACACACACCTCAGTAATAGGGTTCTCCCATCCCCCCCACACACACACCTCAGTAATAGGGTTCTCTCAACCCCCACACACACACCTCAGTAATAGGGTTCTCTCATCCCCCACACACACCTCAGTAATAGGGTTCTCTCATCCCCCCCCCCCCCCCCCCACACACACCTCAGTAATAGGGTTCTCTCATCCCCCACACACACACACCTCAGTAATAGGGTTCTCTCATCCCCCACACACACCTCAGTAATAGGGTTCTCCCATCCCCCCCACACACACACCTCAGTAATAGGGTTCGCTCAACCCCCACACACACACCTCAGTAATAGGGTTCTCTCATCCCCCACACACACCTCAGTAATAGGGTTCTCTCATCCCCCCCACACACACCTCAGTAATAGGGTTCTCTCATCCCCCACACACACACACCTCAGTAATAGGGTTCTCTCATCCCCCACACACACCTCAGTAATAGGGTTCTCTCATCCCCCACACACACCTCAGTAATAGGGTTCTCCCATCCCCCCCACACACACACCTCAGTAATAGGGTTCTCTCAACCCCCCCACACACACACCTCAGTAATAGGGTTCTCTCAACCCCCACACACACACACCTCAGTAATAGGGTTCTCTCATCACACACACACCTCAGTAATAGGGTTCTCTCATCCCCCACACACACCTCAGTAATAGGGTTCTCTCAACCCCCACACACACACCTCAGTAATAGGGTTCTCTCATCCCCCACACACACACACCTCAGTAATAGAGTTCTCTCATCCCCCACACACACCTCAGTAATAGGGTTCTCCCATCCCCCCCACACACACACCTCAGTAATAGGGTTCTCTCAACCCCCACACACACACCTCAGTAATAGGGTTCTCTCATCCCCCACACACACCTCAGTAATAGGGTTCTCTCACCCCCCCCCCCCCCCACACACACACCTCAGTAATAGGGTTCTCTCATCCCCCACACACACACACCTCAGTAATAGGGTTCTCTCATCCCCCACACACACCTCAGTAATAGGGTTCTCCCATCCCCCCCACACACACACCTCAGTAATAGGGTTCTCTCAACCCCCACACACACACCTCAGTAATAGGGTTCTCTCATCCCCCACACACACCTCAGTAATAGGGTTCTCTCATCCCCCCCACACACACCTCAGTAATAGGGTTCTCTCATCCCCCCCACACACACCTCAGTAATAGGGTTCTCTCATCCCCCACACACACCTCAGTAATAGGGTTCTCCCATCCCCCCCCCCACACACACCTCAGTAATAGGGTTCTCCCATCCCCCCCACACACACACCTCAGTAATAGGGTTCTCCCATCCCCCCCACACACACACCTCAGTAATAGGGTTCTCTCAACCCCCACACACACACCTCAGTAATAGGGTTCTCTCATCCCCCCCACACACACCTCAGTAATAGGGTTCTCTCATCCCCCACACACACACACCTCAGTAATAGGGTTCTCTCATCCCCCACACACACACACCTCAGTAATAGGGTTCTCTCATCCCCCACACACACACACCTCAGTAATAGGGTTCTCTCATCCCCCACACACACCTCAGTAATAGGGTTCTCTCATCCCCCACACACACCTCAGTAATAGGGTTCTCTCAACCCCCACACACACACCTCAGTAATAGGGTTCTCTCATCCCCCACACACACCTCAGTAATAGGGTTCTCTCATCCCCCACACACACCTCAGTAATAGGGTTCTCTCATCCCCCACACACACCTCAGTAATAGGGTTCTCTCATCCCCCCCACACACACACCTCAGTAATAGGGTTCTCTCATCCCCCACACACACACGCCTCAGTAATAGGGTTCTCTCATCCCCCACACACACCTCAGTAATAGGGTTCTCCCATCCCCCCCCCCCACACACACCTCAGTAATAGGGTTCTCTCAACCCCCACACACACACCTCAGTAATAGGGTTCTCTCATCCCCCACACACACCTCAGTAATAGGGTTCTCTCATCCCCCACACACACCTCAGTAATAGGGTTCTCTCATCCCCCCCACACACACACCTCAGTAATAGGGTTCTCTCATCCCCCACACACACGCCTCAGTAATAGGGTTCTCTCATCCCCCACACACACCTCAGTAATAGGGTTCTCCCATCCCCCCCCCCCCCCACACACACCTCAGTAATAGGGTTCTCTCAACCCCCACACACACACCTCAGTAATAGGGTTCTCTCATCCCCCACACACACCTCAGTAATAGGGTTCTCTCAACCCCCCCACACACACACACCTCAGTAATAGGGTTCTCTCATCCCCCACACACACACACCTCAGTAATAGGGTTCTCTCATCCCCCCCACACACACCTCAGTAATAGGGTTCTCTCATCCCCCCCACACACACCTCAGTAATAGGGTTCTCTCATCCCCCACACACACACACCTCAGTAATAGGGTTCTCTCATCCCCCACACACACACACCTCAGTAATAGGGTTCTCTCATCCCCCACACACACACACCTCAGTAATAGGGTTCTCTCATCCCCCACACACACACACCTCAGTAATAGGGTTCTCTCAACCCCCACACACACACCTCAGTAATAGGGTTCTCTCATCCCCCACACACACCTCAGTAATAGGGTTCTCTCATCCCCCACACACACCTCAGTAATAGGGTTCTCTCATCCCCCACACACACCTCAGTAATAGGGTTCTCTCATCCCCCACACACACACACCTCAGTAATAGGGTTCTCTCATCCCCCACACACACACACCTCAGTAATAGGGTTCTCTCATCCCCCACACACACACACCTCAGTAATAGGGTTCTCTCATCCCCCACACACACCTCAGTAATAGGGTTCTCTCATCCCCCACACACACCTCAGTAATAGGGTTCTCTCATCCCCCACACACACCTCAGTAATAGGGTTCTCCCATCCCCCCCACACACACACCTCAGTAATAGGGTTCTCCCATCCCCCCCACACACACACCTCAGTAATAGGGTTCTCTCATCCCCCACACACACACACCTCAGTAATAGGGTTCTCTCATCCCCCACACACACACACCTCAGTAATAGGGTTCTCTCATCCCCCCCACACACACACCTCAGTAATAGGGTTCTCTCATCCCCCACACACACACACCTCAGTAATAGGGTTCTCCCATCCCCCCCACACACACACCTCAGTAATAGGGTTCTCCCATCCCCCCCACACACACACCTCAGTAATAGGGTTCTCTCATCCCCCACACACACCTCAGTAATAGGGTTCTCTCATCCCCCCCACACACACACCTCAGTAATAGGGTTCTCTCATCCCCCACACACACACGCCTCAGTAATAGGGTTCTCTCATCCCCCACACACACCTCAGTAATAGGGTTCTCCCATCCCCCCCCCCCCCACACACACCTCAGTAATAGGGTTCTCTCAACCCCCACACACACACCTCAGTAATAGGGTTCTCTCATCCCCCACACACACCTCAGTAATAGGGTTCTCTCAACCCCCCCACACACACACACCTCAGTAATAGGGTTCTCTCATCCCCCACACACACACACCTCAGTAATAGGGTTCTCTCATCCCCCCCACACACACCTCAGTAATAGGGTTCTCTCATCCCCCCCACACACACCTCAGTAATAGGGTTCTCTCATCCCCCACACACACACACCTCAGTAATAGGGTTCTCTCATCCCCCACACACACACACCTCAGTAATAGGGTTCTCTCATCCCCCACACACACACACCTCAGTAATAGGGTTCTCTCAACCCCCACACACACACCTCAGTAATAGGGTTCTCTCATCCCCCACACACACCTCAGTAATAGGGTTCTCTCATCCCCCACACACACCTCAGTAATAGGGTTCTCTCATCCCCCCCCCACACACACCTCAGTAATAGGGTTCTCTCATCCCCCACACACACACACCTCAGTAATAGGGTTCTCTCATCCCCCACACACACACACCTCAGTAATAGGGTTCTCTCATCCCCCACACACACACACCTCAGTAATAGGGTTCTCTCATCCCCCACACACACACACCTCAGTAATAGGGTTCTCTCATCCCCCACACACACCTCAGTAATAGGGTTCTCTCATCCCCCACACACACCTCAGTAATAGGGTTCTCCCAACCCCCCCACACACACACCTCAGTAATAGGGTTCTCCCATCCCCCCCACACACACACCTCAGTAATAGGGTTCTCCCATCCCCCCCACACACACACCTCAGTAATAGGGTTCTCTCATCCCCCACACACACACACCTCAGTAATAGGGTTCTCTCATCCCCCACACACACACACCTCAGTAATAGGGTTCTCTCATCCCCCCCACACACACACCTCAGTAATAGGGTTCTCTCATCCCCCACACACACACACCTCAGTAATAGGGTTCTCCCATCCCCCCCACACACACACCTCAGTAATAGGGTTCTCTCATCCCCCCCACACACACACCTCAGTAATAGGGTTCTCTCATCCCCCACACACACCTCAGTAATAGGGTTCTCTCATCCCCCACACACACCTCAGTAATAGGGTTCTCTCATCCCCCACACACACTCCAGCAGATGGAGATGATTGGAAATTCAATTCTCTCCCCTGAGGTTGAGGCTTTGGTCATTAGTACATTATGGTCCTCTATCAAATCCCAAAATCAAAACGTCTGTCTGTCTGTCTGTCTGTCTGTCTGTCTGTCTGTCTGTCTGTCTGTCTGCAGAGAAGTGTAGGAGTGTGAAAATTAGCATGTTGGTCTTTATGTCTGTGTGTGTGCTTATATGTCTTTGTGTGAGTTGATGTGTATGAGTGGATTTATGGGGCGTGAGGTCAGCGGTGGCCCTAAACTGTCTGAGGTCCCAGGAGGCGTGGTCTAGGACAGGAAGCAGATGCAGAGTCCAGCTGGTCTGGAAGGCGGCGTGACACAGATTGAGTTCAGGCCCACACTACACATAGCAGCCTGGACTAAATATGGTGTGTGTGTGTGTGTGTGTGTGTGTGTGTGTGTGTGTGTGTGTGTGTGTGTGTGTGTGTGTGTGTGTGTGTGTGTGTGTGTGTATATTCATGTGTACAATAAAGAGTGCCTCATGCACTCAGGTAGCTTGTTGTGTTGATTCATATACTGTTGCGTACACAGATTCACTGTGTGTGTGTGAGGGGTAGATAATTATATGTTTCCTAGATTGCTGGTCTCTACTCTAGAACCTCCCACTTGATTGGTTTTCTCTGTACTGCAGGAGGAACATACAGATTGTAATCTGACTGGGGTGTAGCAAGCAAATGACCCCTTTACACACACACGCACGCACACGTGCATGCGCACACACACACACAGACGGAGACACACACACACACACACACAGACGGAGACACACACACACACACACACACTCAAACATACACAAAGGCCCACTTGAATCTGGAGAGAAGATAAAAATGTGTCGCCCCTGAACAAGGCAGTTAACCAACTGTTCCCCGGTAGGCCGGCATTGTAAATAAGAATTTGTTCTTAACTGACTAGCCTGGTTAAATAAAGGTTACATTTCAAATGTAAAAAAATCTTCTCTCTCTGAGTGTTTAATATAATAATTATTATAATAATGATTTCTATTTATATGATGCTTTTCACCAGGCTTCAAAGTGCTTTGTAGGGTTGTTTTTCTCCTCTCATCTCTCTTTTTTCTTCTCTCCTCTCCACGTCTCTCCTCTCCACGTCTCTCCTCTTCATGTCTCTCCTCTCCGCGTCTCTCCTCTTCATGTCTCTCCTCTCCGCGTCTCTCCTCTTCATGTCTCTCCTCTCCGCGTCTCTCCTCTTCATGTCTCTCCTCTCCACGTCTTTCCTCTTCATGTCTTTCCTCTTCATGTCTCTCCTCTCCACGTCTTTCCTCTTCATGTCTCTCCTCTTCATGTCTCTCCTCTCCACGTCTCTCCTCTTCATGTCTCTCCTCTCCGCGTCTCTCCTCTTCATGTCTCTCCTCTTCATGTCTCTCCTCTCCGCGTCTCTCCTCTCCACGTCTCTTCTCTTCATGTCTCTCCTCTTCATGTCTCTCCTCTCCGCGTCTCTCCTCTCCACGTCTCTCCTCTTCACGTCTCTCCTCTTCATGTCTCTCCTCTTCATGTCTCTCCTCTCCGCGTCTCTCCTCTCCGCGTCTCTCCTCTCCATGTCTCTCCTCTCCATGTCTCTCCTCTTCATGTCTCTCCTCTCCGCGTCTCTCCTCTCCATGTCTCTCCTCTTCATGTCTCTCCTCTTCATGTCTCTCCTCTCCGCGTCTCTCCTCTTCATGTCTCTCCTCTTCATGTCTCTCCTCTCCACGTCTCTCCTCTTCATGTCTCTCCTCTCCGCGTCTCTCCTCTTCATGTCTCTCCTCTTCACGTCTCTCCTCTCCACGTCTCTCCTCTTCATGTCTCTCCTCTTCATGTCTCTCCTCTCCGCGTCTCTCCTCTTCATGTCTCTCCTCTCCGCGTCTCTCCTCTTCATGTCTCTCCTCTCCGCGTCTCTCCTCTTCATGTCTCTCCTCTCCGCGTCTCTCCTCTTCATGTCTCTCCTCTCCGCGTCTCTCCTCTTCATGTCTCTCCTCTCCACGTCTTTCCTCTTCATGTCTTTCCTCTTCATGTCTCTCCTCTCCACGTCTTTCCTCTTCATGTCTCTCCTCTTCATGTCTCTCCTCTCCACGTCTCTCCTCTTCATGTCTCTCCTCTCCGCGTCTCTCCTCTTCATGTCTCTCCTCTTCATGTCTCTCCTCTCTGCGTCTCTCCTCTCCGCGTCTCTCCTCTTCATGTCTCTCCTCTTCATGTCTCTCCTCTCTGCGTCTCTCCTCTTCATGTCTCTCCTCTTCACGTCTTTCCTCTTCACGTCTCTCCTCTCCACGTCTTTCCTCTTCATGTCTCTCCTCTTCATGTCTCTCCTCTCCACGTCTCTCCTCTTCATGTCTCTCCTCTCCGCGTCTCTCCTCTTCATGTCTCTCCTCTTCATGTCTCTCCTCTCCGCGTCTCTCCTCTTCATGTCTCTCCTCTTCACGTCTTTCCTCTTCACGTCTCTCCTCTCCACGTCTTTCCTCTTCATGTCTCTCCTCTTCATGTCTCTCCTCTCCACGTCTCTCCTCTTCATGTCTCTCCTCTCCGCGTCTCTCCTCTTCATGTCTCTCCTCTTCATGTCTCTCCTCTCCGCGTCTCTCCTCTTCATGTCTCTCCTCTCCGCGTCTCTCCTCTTCATGTCTCTCCTCTTCATGTCTCTCCTCTCTGCGTCTCTCCTCTCTGCGTCTCTCCTCTTCATGTCTCTCCTCTTCACGTCTCTCCTATTCTCTCCTCTCGTTGTCTCTCCACGTCTCTCCTATTCTCTCCTCTCCACGTCTCTCCTATTCATGTCTCTCCTCTCCACGGCTCTCCTATTCTCTCCTCTCCACGTCTCTCCTCTCATCGTCTCTCCACGTCTCTCCTCTTCATGTCTCTCCTCTCCGCGTCTCTCCTATTTATGTCTCTCATCTTCATGTCTCTCCTATTCTCTCCTCACCTTGTCTTGTCTCTCCACGTCTCCCCTCTTTTCTTCTCTCCTCCATCACTCACCAGCTTCCCTTGTCACCAGTCCCTCTTTGTGCCTCTGTGGTATATCCAAGTAAATACTTTCAAATACTATACAAAATAGGGCAGGTTTGTGTGTACATGGACTTTCCCGTGTGTGTGCATGCATGCGTGAGTGCATATCTGTGTGTGAACTCTGTCACAGAAGGTACATTGGGGCCACTGGTGTCTTTCCAAGCATCCGGACAGCACCGGCCTCTCTATAGAATGGTTAGAGTGCCGGTTTTCAGGTGGTATCTCGGGGTGCTGTATTTGGTTTTCAGGTGGTATCTCGGGGTGCTGTATTTGGTTTTCAGGTGGTATCTCGGGGTGCTGTATTTGGTTTTCAGGTGGTATCTCGGGGTGCTGTATTTGGTTTTCAGGTGGTATCTCGGGGTGCTGTATTTGGTTTTCAGGTGGTATCTCGGGGTGCTGTATTTGGTTTTCAGGTGGTATCTCGGGGTGCTGTATTTAGTTTTCAGGTGGTATCTCGGGGTGCTGTATTTGGTTTTCATGTGGTATCTCGGGGTGCTGTATTTGGTTTTCAGGTGGTATCTCGGGGTGCTGTATTTGGTTTTCAGGTGGTATCTCGGGGTGCTGTATTTAGTTTTCAGGTGGTATCTCGGGGTGCTGTATTTGGTTTTCAGGTGGTATCTCGGGGTGCTGTATTTGGTTTTCAGGTGGTATCTCGGGGTGCTGTATTTGGTTTTCAGGTGGTATCTCGGGGTGCTGTATTTGGTTTTCAGGTGGTATCTCGGGGTGCTGTATCTGGTTTTCAGGTGGTATCTCGGGGTGCTGTATTTGGTTTTCAGGTGGTATCTCGGGGTGCTGTATTTGGTTTTCAGGTGGTATCTCGGGGTGCTGTATTTGGTTTTCAGGTGGTATCTCGGGGTGCTGTATTTGGTTTTCAGGTGGTATCTCGGGGTGCTGTATTTGGTTTTCAGCCTTGATTTTTTTTGTTGCTTTGTCTGTTATGTGTGTCTGGTTTTATGTTCATTGTCTCTGTGTTGTCTTTTTCTGTGTTGTCTGAACGTTGCCTGTGTGTTGTCTGAACGTTGCCTCTGTGTTGCCTGTGTGCTGCCTGTGCATGTCTGAACGTTGCCTATGTGTTGTCTGTGTTGTGCAGACACCGGGCTGTGACCTGATCCTGGGCTCGGACCAGCAGGAGGATGCCTGTATGGTGTGTGGAGGACAGAACTCCACCTGTCTACACCACAGGAGTGTGTACCAGAATGCACAGGGAGCAGGTACACATGCGCGCACACACACACAACCTCGAAGCATAGACAGAGCAAACAAAATGTCAAAGGCTGACACACTGAATGTACAAAACATTACAAACTTCCTAATATTTGGTTGCACCCCCCTTTGCCCTCAGAACAGCCTCAATCTGTCGGGCATGGACTCTACAAGGTGTTGAAAGCGTTCCACAGGGATGCTGGCCCATGTTGACTCCAATGCTTCCCATGGTTGTGTCAAGTTGACTGGATGTCCTTTGGGTGGTGGACCATTGATTCACACAGGAAACTGTTGAGCGTGAAAAACCCAGTAGCGGTGCAGTTCTTGACTCAAACCGGTGCGCCTGGCACCTACTACCATACCCCGTTCAAAGACACTTCAATCTTTTGTCTTGACCATTCACCCTCTGAATGGCAGACATACACTATCCATGTCTGAATGGTCTCAATGCTTAAAACCCCTTCTTTGATCTGTCTCCTCCCCTTCATGTACCCTGATTGAAGTGGATTTAACAGGTGACATCAATAAGGGATCATAGAATTCACTTGTATGTCATGGAAAGAGCAGGTGTTTCTAATGTTTTGTACACTCAGTGTATATGTTTAGTCAAAGCTGGATTCATGAAGTTTCGATAAGGGAACACTAATGGTACTTGCTGCACTCTAACAGAATGTACATAAATGCACTCTCTCTGTGTGTGTGTGTGTGTGTGTGTTCTGAGGGTCAAAACAGAGGCCCCCTCTAAGCTCTGGCCCTCCGCCACGGAATTCTCAACCTAAGTGATTCCTGCAGGACAGTGACCGAGTGTTCAAGCAGCAGAGAAAGGCACACACACACACGGACACACATGTGCACTCTGTCTCTATCAAAGGCAGACACAGGCACCCAAACAAGAATACACAAGAATAAATCCCCCCTCCCCTCCACACAGACACACGGCCAACACCTCTGGCGTGTGATTTGGCACTGCGCACCATTCTGAAACAGAATCCTCTCTTGAGCTGGCGCCGCGTGTGGGCACAGTGACTGAAGAGAGACTGTACTGCTTCATGATGGTTCAGCTTGAGGAGACAACATGGAGATAAAGGAGGCTTTGTTTGAGTGCCTGGGCAGCCTAGGAGGACTTGCCGGGTTTTCTCTCCTCCTGCAGCTGTGTGTCCCAATGAGGCATAACAGATTTGATGCCGCTGGGCGTAATCATTGCTTCCCACAGGGTCAAAAGCCAAGGGCCCAGAGAACTCATCACGGTCAAGCTATACATACATTTATATTCTAGTCATTTAGCAGACGCTCTTATCCAGAGTGACTTACAGTAGTGACTTCATACATGTGTCTTACCTTTTCTAACTCTATAAGATCTTCTTAAGGGCAGGCACGTCTGGTGTGCAGGTGTTTGTTCCAGCCCAGTACTAACTCACCAGATTCAAATAATCATCAGTCAGGCTACATCAGTCAGGCTATAACTCTGTAATGTTAACCGGAGGTGGAACAGAACCCTAACTCAAAGTTGATAACTCAAAACATACAGCTGAACTCTACAGGATAGGCACCTTTGTGGCCAAATTGTGTGAAGATCTTTGTTCCTAGCACTAACACAAAAATACATCTAGATCAGTTTCATAACTCTACAGCCCTGTGCAGATCTACCAAATACATCTAGATCAGTTTCATAACTCTACAGCCCTGTGCAGATCTACCAAATACATCTAGATCAGTTTCATAACTCTACAGCCCTGTGGTGATCTACCAAATACATCTAGATCAGTTTCATAACTCTACATCCCTGTGCAGATCTACCAAATACATCTAGATCAGTTTCATAACTCTACAGCCCTGTGCAGATCTACCAAATACATCTAGATCAGTTTCATAACTCTACAGCCCTGTGGTGATCTACCAAATACATCTAGATCAGTTTCATAACTCTACAGCCCTGTGGTGATCTACCAAATACATCTAGATCAGTTTCATAACTCTACAGCCCTGTGCAGATCTACCAAATACATCTAGATCAGTTTCATAACTCTACAGCCCTGTGCAGATCTACCAAATACATCTAGATCAGTTTCATAACTCTACAGCCCTGTGCAGATCTACCAAATACATCTAGATCAGTTTCATAACTCTACAGCCCTGTGGTGATCTACCAAATACATCTAGATCAGTTTCATAACTCTACAGCCCTGTGCAGAGCTACCAAATACATCTAGATCAGTTTCATAACTCTACAGCCCTGTGCAGATCTACCAAATACATCTAGATCAGTTTCATAACTCTACAGCCCTGTGGTGATCTACCAAATACATCTAGATCAGTTTCATAACTCTACAGCCCTGTGGTGATCTACCAAATATATCTAGATCAGTTTCATAACTCTACAGCCCTGTGCAGATCTACCAAATATATCTAGATCAGTTTCATAACTCTACAGCCCTGTGCAGATCTACCAAATACATCTAGATCAGTTTCATAACTCTACAGCCCTGTGCAGATCTACCAAATACATCTAGATCAGTTTCATAACTCTACAGCCCTGTGGTGATCTACCAAATACATCTAGATCAGTTTCATAACTCTACATCCCTGTGGTGATCTACCAAATACATCTAGATCAGTTTCATAACTCTACAGCCCTGTGCAGATCTACCAAATACATCTAGATCAGTTTCATAACTCTACAGCCCTGTGCAGATCTACCAAATACATCTAGATCAGTTTCATAACTCTACAGCCCTGTGCAGATCTACCAAATACATCTAGATCCGTTTCATAACTCTACAGCCCTGTGGTGATCTACCAAATACATCTAGATCAGTTTCATAACTCTACAGCCCTGTGGTGATCTACCAAATACATCTAGATCAGTTTCATAACTCTACAGCCCTGTGGTGATCTACCAAATACATCTAGATCAGTTTCATAACTCTACAGCCCTGTGCAGATCTACCAAATACATCTAGATCCGTTTCATAACTCTACAGCCCTGTGGTGATCTACCAAATACATCTAGATCAGTTTCATAACTCTACAGCCCTGTGGTGATCTACCAAATACATCTAGATCAGTTTCATAACTCTACAGCCCTGTGGTGATCTACCAAATACATCTAGATCAGTTTCATAACTCTACAGCCCTGTGCAGATCTACCAAATACATCTAGATCAGTTTCATAACTCTACAGCCCTGTGCAGATCTACCAAATACATCTAGATCAGTTTCATAACTCTACAGCCCTGTGCAGATCTACCAAATACATCTAGATCAGTTTCATAACTCTACAGCCCTGTGCAGATCTACCAAATACATCTAGATCAGTTTCATAACTCTACAGCCCTGTGGTGATCTACCAAATACATCTAGATCAGTTTCATATCTCTACAGCCCTGTGCAGATCTACTAAATACATCTAGATCAGTTTCATAACTCTACAGCCCTGTGGTGATCTACCAAATACATCTAGATCAGTTTCATAACTCTACAGCCCTGTGCAGATCTACCAAATACATCTAGATCAGTTTCATAACTCTACAGCCCTGTGGTGGTCTACCAAATACATCTAGATCAGTTTCATAACTCTACAGCCCTGTGCAGATCTACCAAATACATCTAGATCAGTTTCATAACTCTACAGCCCTGTGGTGGTCTACCAAATATATCTAGATCAGTTTCATAACTACAGCCCTGTGCAGATCTACCAAATACATCTAGATCAGTTTCATAACTCTACAGCCCTGTGGTGGTCTACCAAATACATCTAGATCAGTTTCATAACTCTACAGCCCTGTGCAGATCTACCAAATACATCTAGATCAGTTTCATAACTCTACAGCCCTGTGGTGGTCTACCAAATATATCTAGATCAGTTTCATAACTACAGCCCTGTGCAGATCTACCAAATACATCTAGATCAGTTTCATAACTCTACATCCCTGTGCAGATCTACCAAATACATCTAGATCAGTTTCATAACTCTACAGCCCTGTGGTGGTCTACCAAATATATCTAGATCAGTTTCATAACTCTACAGCCCTGTGCAGATCTACCAAATACATCTAGATCAGTTTCATAACTCTACAGCCCTGTGCAGATCTACCAAATACATCTAGATCAGTTTCATAACTCTACAGCCCTGTGGTGATCTACCAAATATATCTAGATCAGTTTCATAACTCTACAGCCCTGTGCAGATCTACCAAATACATCTAGATCAGTTTCATAACTCTACAGCCCTGTGCAGATCTACCAAATACATCTAGATCAGTTTCATATCTCTACAGCCCTGTGGTGATCTACCAAATACATCTAGATCAGTTTCATAACTCTACAGCCCTGTGCAGATCTACCAAATACATCTAGATCAGTTTCATAACTCTACAGCCCTGTGCAGATCTACCAAATACATCTAGATCAGTTTCATAACTCTACATCCCTGTGGTGATCTACCAAATATATCTAGATCAGTTTCATAACTCTACAGCCCTGTGGTGATCTACCAAATACATCTAGATCAGTTTCATAACTCTACAGCCCTGTGGTGATCTACCAAATACATCTAGATCAGTTTCATAACTCTACAGCCCTGTGGTGATCTACCAAATACATCTAGATCAGTTTCATAACTCTACAGCCCTGTGCAGATCTACCAAATACATCTAGATCAGTTTCATAACTCTACAGCCCTGTGCAGATCTACCAAATATATCTAGATCAGTTTCATAACTCTACAGCCCTGTGCAGATCTACCAAATACATCTAGATCAGTTTCATAACTCTACAGCCCTGTGCAGATCTACCAAATACACCTAGATCAGTTTCATAACTCTACAGCCCTGTGGTGATCTACCAAATACATCTAGATCAGTTTCATAACTCTACAGCCCTGTGGTGATCTACCAAATACATCTAGATCCGTTTCATAACTCTACATCCCTGTGCAGATCTACCAAATACATCTAGATCAGTTTCATAACTCTACAGCCCTGTGCAGATCTACCAAATACATCTAGATCAGTTTCATAACTCTACAGCCCTGTGGTGATCTACCAAATACATCTAGATCAGTTTCATATCTCTACAGCCCTGTGCAGATCTACCAAATACATCTAGATCAGTTTCATAACTCTACAGCCCTGTGCAGATCTACCAAATACATCTAGATCAGTTTCATATCTCTACAGCCCTGTGCAGATCTACCAAATACATCTAGATCAGTTTCATAACTCTACAGCCCTGTGGTGATCTACCAAATACATCTAGATCAGTTTCATAACTCTACAGCCCTGTGCAGATCTACCAAATACATCTAGATCAGTTTCATAACTCTACAGCCCTGTGGTGATCTACCAAATATATCTAGATCAGTTTCATAACTCTACAGCCCTGTGGTGATCTACCAAATACATCTAGATCAGTTTCATAACTCTACAGCCCTGTGCAGATCTACCAAATACATCTAGATCAGTTTCATAACTCTACAGCCCTGTGCAGATCTACCAAATACATCTAGATCAGTTTCATAACTCTACAGCCCTGTGCAGATCTACCAAATACATCTAGATCAGTTTCATAACTCTACAGCCCTGTGGTGATCTACCAAATACATCTAGATCAGTTTCATAACTCTACATCCCTGTGCAGATCTACCAAATACATCTAGATCAGTTTCATAACTCTACAGCCCTGTGCAGATCTACCAAATACATCTAGATCAGTTTCATAACTCTACAGCCCTGTGCAGAGCTACCAAATACATCTAGATCAGTTTCATAACTCTACAGCCCTGTGCAGATCTACCAAATACATCTAGATCAGTTTCATAACTCTACAGCCCTGTGGTGGTCTACCAAATACATCTAGATCAGTTTCATAACTCTACAGCCCTGTGCAGATCTACCAAATACATCTAGATCAGTTTCATAACTCTACAGCCCTGTGCAGAGCTACCAAATACATCTAGATCAGTTTCATATCTCTACAGCCCTGTGGTGATCTACCAAATATATCTAGATCAGTTTCATAACTCTACAGCCCTGTGCAGATCTACCAAATACATCTAGATCAGTTTCATAACTCTACAGCCCTGTGCAGAGCTACCAAATACATCTAGATCAGTTTCATATCTCTACAGCCCTGTGGTGATCTACCAAATATATCTAGATCAGTTTCATAACTCTACAGCCCTGTGCAGATCTACCAAATACATCTAGATCAGTTTCATAACTCTACAGCCCTGTGCAGATCTACCAAATACATCTAGATCAGTTTCATAACTCTACATCCCTGTGGTGATCTACCAAATATATCTAGATCAGTTTCATAACTCTACAGCCCTGTGGTGATCTACCAAATACATCTAGATCAGTTTCATAACTCTACAGCCCTGTGGTGATCTACCAAATACATCTAGATCAGTTTCATAACTCTACAGCCCTGTGGTGATCTACCAAATACATCTAGATCAGTTTCATAACTCTACAGCCCTGTGCAGATCTACCAAATACATCTAGATCAGTTTCATAACTCTACAGCCCTGTGCAGATCTACCAAATATATCTAGATCAGTTTCATAACTCTACAGCCCTGTGCAGATCTACCAAATACATCTAGATCAGTTTCATAACTCTACAGCCCTGTGCAGATCTACCAAATACACCTAGATCAGTTTCATAACTCTACAGCCCTGTGGTGATCTACCAAATACATCTAGATCAGTTTCATAACTCTACAGCCCTGTGGTGATCTACCAAATACATCTAGATCCGTTTCATAACTCTACATCCCTGTGCAGATCTACCAAATACATCTAGATCAGTTTCATAACTCTACATCCCTGTGCAGATCTACCAAATACATCTAGATCAGTTTCATAACTCTACAGCCCTGTGGTGATCTACCAAATACATCTAGATCAGTTTCATAACTCTACATCCCTGTGCAGATCTACCAAATACATCTAGATCAGTTTCATAACTCTACAGCCCTGTGCAGATCTACCAAATACATCTAGATCAGTTTCATATCTCTACAGCCCTGTGCAGATCTACCAAATACATCTAGATCAGTTTCATAACTCTACAGCCCTGTGGTGATCTACCAAATACATCTAGATCAGTTTCATAACTCTACAGCCCTGTGCAGATCTACCAAATACATCTAGATCAGTTTCATAACTCTACAGCCCTGTGGTGATCTACCAAATATATCTAGATCAGTTTCATAACTCTACAGCCCTGTGGTGATCTACCAAATACATCTAGATCAGTTTCATAACTCTACAGCCCTGTGCAGATCTACCAAATACATCTAGATCAGTTTCATAACTCTACAGCCCTGTGCAGATCTACCAAATACATCTAGATCAGTTTCATAACTCTACAGCCCTGTGCAGATCTACCAAATACATCTAGATCAGTTTCATAACTCTACAGCCCTGTGGTGATCTACCAAATACATCTAGATCAGTTTCATAACTCTACATCCCTGTGCAGATCTACCAAATACATCTAGATCAGTTTCATAACTCTACAGCCCTGTGCAGATCTACCAAATACATCTAGATCAGTTTCATAACTCTACAGCCCTGTGCAGAGCTACCAAATACATCTAGATCAGTTTCATAACTCTACAGCCCTGTGGTGATCTACCAAATACACCTAGATCAGTTTCATAACTCTACAGCCCTGTGGTGATCTACCAAATATATCTAGATCAGTTTCATAACTCTACAGCCCTGTGGTGATCTACCAAATACATCTAGATCAGTTTCATAACTCTACAGCCCTGTGGTGATCTACCAAATACATCTAGATCAGTTTCATAACTCTACAGCCCTGTGCAGAGCTACCAAATACATCTAGATCAGTTTCATAACTCTACAGCCCTGTGCAGATCTACCAAATACATCTAGATCAGTTTCATAACTCTACAGCCCTGTGGTGATCTACCAAATACATCTAGATCAGTTTCATAACTCTACAGCCCTGTGCAGATCTACCAAATACATCTAGATCAGTTTCATAACTCTACAGCCCTGTGGTGATCTACCAAATACATCTAGATCAGTTTCATAACTCTACATCCCTGTGCAGATCTACCAAATACATCTAGATCAGTTTCATAACTCTACAGCCCTGTGCAGATCTACCAAATACATCTAGATCAGTTTCATAACTCTACAGCCCTGTGGTGATCTACCAAATACATCTAGATCAGTTTCATAACTCTACAGCCCTGTGGTGATCTACCAAATACATCTAGATCAGTTTCATAACTCTACAGCCCTGTGGTGATCTACCAAATACATCTAGATCAGTTTCATAACTCTACAGCCCTGTGGTGATCTACCAAATACATCTAGATCAGTTTCATAACTCTACAGCCCTGTGCAGATCTACCAAATACATCTAGATCAGTTTCATAACTCTACATCCCTGTGGTGTAGAGCTGACGTAAGGAGAGACGAGACAAAACTAGACAGTTTAATAATTTTGTGTTGTAGAACAGCTGATTTACTCCAGCTCTTCACACAACATGGCAAAATCTTTGCGATCCGACGGAATTCATTCATTTTCAATGGAGACCGTCTGAACCATAGAGAAAGATAGAGGACTGGATGGATATAACCAGTCCGCACCACTGCATTGCATCTGCTGCAGTAGGAAGTGGTGTTTTGATAAAAGTTTGCATGAGTTGGATTTGTCCTACTTTTGCTTTGATTTTGGCCATGCTACAACCACCAAAATTTGAATTAAAAGCTATTTCATGGCATTTTTAACAGTACAGTACCTACTAACTCGAAACAAGTACAGCCACACAGTGATGTTAGCTTGCATAGAAAACGTTTTTGGTTTTTAGATGTTGCTAGATGTTTGTTTGAACGAGGAAGTCCTGAACACAGCTGAACTTATTAAGGGTAGTCCGGGATCTGCAGGCCTTTGTTCTAGCCCGGCACTAACACACGAGATTCATTAAAAAAACTCTAACTCAGGTTCATAACTAAGTCTTTTGCTGAACCATAGAGATAGATAGAGGACTCTAAATGGATATAACCCGTTTTAGCATGGACATTGCAATTGAGGGCTTCCACCGTTTTAAACTAGCCAATGATTAGAGCATTGTCTTCAAATTGGCTAGCCTATGGTTAGGAAAGGGCTTTAAAGCGGCAATCTACAGTAAAAACAATAACAAAGCGTTCTTCCTGCCCCTGGTTCAGTAAACAGCAGAGGGACGGGGCTGCAGAAATGAACCACTCTCAAATTCATAGATAAAGCTATGGATGCAAGGACTGACCATCCATGATATCAACATTATAGTTTTAACCAAGTTTTGAGGCCATATGGTGTTTTAACATTTTCTTTGTTTACAAACGTTGGAGTAAAACAAGCTTATATTTTGTGTTCTGATAGGGTAGGACGGATGAAGTAAGTTCATGAGGCATTTATAAGTTCAGTGGGTACATTTAATTTATAAGTAAAAAAAAAAATTATGTAGCAACTGCTGATTGCCCCTTTAAGCTATACCACCGCAATCTAGTGACCAAAATAAATGAATTTCACACAATATTCGGTTCAGGACTCAGGGTTACAGGTGGCGGTAAATCACCATATTAGCTTTACGCTTTCTTCAAACACAAAATAATAAGAAAATGGACCAGTTTAAAATAGCACTATAACTCTTAATTCATACACAGCTTTAATCTCAGAGACCTAAAATTGTCAAAACAAGAGTAACGGAATCTCAGTCCCATAGAAAAAATACGATGAATAGGGTAGTCTTGCTGCTCGCTTTAGACACACCAGCAGCAGGGGGACCACAGAGATGTTGACTGCTTTCGACCAACTAGTGAAATATCACTCTCTAAATGAATGGTTCATGCTTTTGGCTCGATGGTGAAATATCCCTCTTTGGTTTGAAATGTTAACCATTAATAAACTGTCTGTAAATCATGATATAATCCTAATTTAGTTATCATTAATGAGTAAATTAATATGTATGTATTAACTATTTGCTATGAGAATATATAAACTCCACAAAAAAAGAAACGTCCCTTTTGAGGACCCTGTCTTTCAAAGATAATTTGTAAAAATCCAAATAACTTCACAGATCTTCATTGTAAAGGGTTTAAACGCTGTTTCCCAAGCTTGTTCAATGAACCATAAACAATTAATGAACATGCACCTGTGGAACTGTCTTATGGCTGCAATCCCGTTAACGGGATGATATGAAAACAGCCAGTGAAAGTGCAGGGCGCCAAATTCAAACAACAGAAATCTCATAATTAAAATTTCTCAAACATACATGTATCTTATACCATTTTAAAGGTAATCTTGTTGTTAATCCCACAAGTGTCCGATTTCAAATAGGCTTTTCAGCGAAAGCACCACAAACGATTATGTTAGGTCACCGCAAAATCACAGACAAACACAGTCATTTTTCCAGCCAAAGACAGGAGTCATAAAAAGCACAAATAGAGATAAAATTAATCACTAACCTTTGATGATCTTCATCAGATGACACTCATAGGACTTCATGTTACACAATACATATATGTTTTGTTCGATAAAGCTCATATTTATATCCAAAAACCTCAGTTTACATTGGCGCCATGTTCAGAAATGCCTCCAAAATATCCGGAGAAATTGCAGAGAGCCACGTCAAATAACATAAATACTCATCATAAACTTTGATGAAAGATACATGTTTTACATAGAATTAAAGATACACTTGTTCTTAATGCAACCGCTGTGTCAGATTTCAAAAAGCTTTACGGCAAAAGCACAATATTCAATAATCTGAGAACAGCGTTCAGCCACAAAAGGAAGCCATACAGCCAAATTGTGCAGTCAACAAAACTCATAATAAGCATTATAAATCTTCACTTACCTTTGCTGATCTTCGTCGGAATGCACTCCCAGGACTCCCACTTCGACAAGAAATGTTCGTTTTGTTCGGTAATGTCCATCATTTATGTCCAAATAGCTATTTTTGTTAACGTGTTTGGTAAACAAATCCAAAGTCAGGAAGCGCGTTCACTAAAAGCAGACGAAATGTCAAAAAGTTCCGTAACAGTCAGTAGAAACATGTCAAACGATGTATTGAATCAATCATTAGAATGTTTTTAACATAAATCTTCAATAAAGTTCCAACCGGAGAATTACATTGACTTCAGTCATGTGAACGCGCATGGTCAGAGCATGGCCAGGTCATGGTAGACCTGACTATTTCCTGTCTCCTTCGGCCCCACTTCACAGTAAAGGCATCAGACAAGGTTCTACAGACTGTTGACATCTAGTGGAAGCCGTAGGAAGTGCAAACTCGTCCATATCCCACTGTGTGTTCAATAGGGGCTGTGTTGAAAATCGACCAACCTCAGAATTCCCACTTCCTGTTTGGATTTTTTCTCAGGTTTTTGCCTCCCATATGAGTTCTGTTATACTCACAGACATCATTCAAACAGTTTTAGAAACTTCAGAGTGTTTTCTATCCAATACGAATAATAATATGCATATATTAGCAACTGGGACTGAGGAGCAGGCAGCTTACTATGGGCACGTCTGTGCACCTTTCATCCAAGCTACTCAATACTGCCCCTGCAGCCATAAGAAGCTTTAGACACTAACAGCTTACGGACGGTAGGCAATTAAGGTCACAGTTATGAAAACTTAGGACACTAAAGAGGCCTTTCTAATGACTAAAACACCAAAAGAAAGATGCCCAGGGTCCCTGCTTATTTGCGTGAACGTGCCTTAGGCATGCTGCAAGGAGGCATGAGGGCTGCAGATGTGGCCAGGGCAATAAATTGCAATGTCTGTACTGTGAGACGCCTAAGACAGGGAGACAGGACGGACAACTGATCGTCCTCGCAGTGGCAGACCACGTGTAACAACACATTCACAGGATCGGTACATCTGAATATCACACCTGCAGCACAGGTACAGGATAGCAACAACAACTGCCCGAATTACACCAGGAACGCACAATCTCTCCATCAGTGCTCAGACTGTCCGCAATAGGCTGAGAGAGGCTGGACTGAGTTCGGTGGGTTTGTGCCCATAGGCAACAACGTCGCCTATGGGCACAAACCCACCGTCACTGGACCAGACAGAACTGGCAAAAAGTGCTTTTCACTGATGAGTCGCGGTTTTGTCTCACCAGGGGTGATGATCGGATTCGTGTTTATCGTCGAAGGAATGAGTGTTACACCAAGGCCTGTACTCTGGAGCGGGATCGATTTGGAGGTGGAGGGTCCGTCATGGTCTGGGGCGGTGTGTCACAGCATCATCGGACTGAGCTTGTTGTCATTGCAGGCAATCTCCATGCTGTGCGTTACAGGGAAGACCTCCTCCCTCATGTGGTACCCTTCCTGCAGGCTCATCCTGACATGACCCTCCAGCATGACAATGCCACCAGCCATACTGCTCGTTCTGTGCGGGATTTCCTTCAAGACAGGAATGTCAGTGTTCTGCCATGGCCAGCGAAGAGCCCGGATCTCAATCCCATTGAGCACGTCTGGGACCTGTTGGATCAGTGGGTGAGGGCTAGGGCCATTCCCCCAGAAATGTCCGGGAACTTGCAGGTGCCTTGGTGGAAGAGTGGGGTAACATCTCACAGCAAGAACTGGCAAATCTGGTGCAGACCATGAGGAGGAGATGCATTGCAGTACTTAATGCAGCTGGTGGCCACACCAGATACTGACTGTTACTTTTGATTTTGATCCCCCTTTTGTTCAAGGACACATTATTCAATTTCTGTTAGTCACATATCTGTTGAACTTGTTCAGTTTATGTCTCAGTTTTGAATCATGTTATGTTCATACAAATATTTACACATGTTAAGTTTGTGGAAAATAAAAGCAGTTGACAGTGAGAGGACCTTTTTTCTGAGTTTATGTATTTACTTTAATAAAGTTTCACAAGTGTTACCCATAAGAATATACAGTATATATTCACATATATAATATATATTTTAACAGATATATATATATATATATATTGCATATACCACATACTGCACCACATATTGTGTTTATCTACATCATTAATGTTACCCAGTCTCTAAATGAATGGTTTATACTTGTCTCCCACTGGTGTAATATCTGTCTTAATGAATGTCTCTGTACTCTGTTGGTTATAGCGGGTCCGTTTGGGTACAATGAAGTGACCATGATCCCAGCTGGAGCTACTCACATCCGTGTTACCGATAACAGCAGGAACTATCTGGGTAAGAGATGGCTCAGCTTGACAGACGCACGCGCACACATGTACGCACACACACTGGGAATGAGCTGTCACACAAGGACAGCATCAATGTTCTGTATATCATTAACTACATACAGTACATATACAGATAGCCTCTCAGAAGTGCTGGTTTGACAGAGAATTTGCTTTGAGACCTTTTTATCATTTATCTTCTGTATGTCTGCTATGAGTTTCAACCCACCCAGCCATGGCTATAGAACTCTACCACTTCCCTGACACTTTAAGTAGCCATAATTCTGCTCTCCTCTCATTCCTGTTAGCTTACTGTTACTTCCTGGCACCAGAGACAGATACAGCTTTCTGGTTGATACCCAGCTGCACTCTGGCTGGGCTCTCCAGTCAACACAACACCCAAGGCTATCCATCTACTCTCAAACACATTTACAAGACCATAATAACGTGAATCCTGAAATGGATAATGCAGGGATCCTGAAATGGAACACTCGTAAAGGTTTAATTTGGCCATGGGGCAGGGTGGGGGAACTGGGTGCGGGAAAAGGGTGGGGGGATCTGGCCTTCTGGCAGGCAAGTGGATGTACTTGGTTAGTTCTGATTTGGTTGGAAATCCCCCCCCCCCCCCAAAAAAAAAAATTTGTTTGGCAAGGCAACTTTGTTACTTTGCTGAATTAAGAAATGTTAAATTGTATGGTTGAGGTTAATTCCATTTCAATTTAGTAAAGTGGTCCCATGGTCCCGTGTAGCTCACTTGGTAGAGCATGGCTCTTGCAACGCCAGGGTTGTGGGTTTGATTCCCACGCAGGACCAGTACAAAAAAATGTATGCACTCACTACTCTAAGTCACTTTGGATAAAAGAGTCTGCTAAATGACTTAAATGTAAGTAGAAATTCCAACTCAGGACCTTCTGAGTGGCGCAGCGGTCGAAGGAACTGCATCGCAGTAATTGAGGCGTCACTTCTGACCCGGGTTCAATCCCAGGCTGTGTCACAACCGGCCGTGACCGGGAGTCCCATAGGGCGGCACACAATTGGCCCAGTGTTGCCCGGGTTAGGGGAGGGTTTGGCCGGGGGGGCTTTACTTGGCTCATCTAGCGACTCATTGTTGTGGCTGGCCGGGCACCTGCAGGCTGACTTCGGTCGTCAGTTCAACGGTGTTTCCTCCGACACATTGGTGCTGCTGGCTTCCAGGTTAAGTGGGCGGGTGTTAAGAAGCGCTGTTTGGCGGGTCATGTTTCCTCCGACACATTGGTGCTGCTGGCTTCCGGGTTAAGTGGGCGGGTGTTAAGAAGCGCTGTTTGGCGGGTCATGTTTCCTCCGACACATCGGTGCTGCTGGCTTCCGGGTTAAGTGGGCGGGTGTTAAGAAGCGCTGTTTGGCGGGTCATGTTTCAGAGGATGCATTACTCGACTTTCACCTCTACCGAGCCTGTTGGAAAGTTGCAGCAATGAGACAAGATCGTAATTGGATATGACTAAATTGGAGAGAAAAAATCCACCTCAAATTTCCCTCATTCCTCAATTGCGATTTCTGAATTGACTGAAAAGGAATTGACCCCAACCGTAGCATAATTCAATCAAACACTCTATACATATTATCATCACGAAGCCAATTTCAGTCACACTTCACCAATCAGCATTGAAGACCAGACACATTCCCTACCTTCATTCAATCCTTCTTTTCTCCCTCCAGCGCTCCAGAACGGGCGTTCCCAATTTGTCATTAATGGGAACTGGAAGATCAGTGTTCCTGGGGAGTACAGCGTAGCGGGAACCAAGCTCCTGTACAAGCGCTCTGTGGACACCTGGGAAAGCTTTGAGGTCCCTGGACCCACTATGGAGGACCTGCACGTCATGGTCAGTCTGGTCAAAGTTATGAGGGACAGGAGCCGCAATGCAATAACTATACTGAACAAAAATATCATCGCAACATGCAACAATTTCATTGATTTTTACTGAGTAACAGTTCATATGAGGAAATCAGTCAATTGAAATCGATTCATTAGGCCCTAATCTATGGATTTCACGTGACGGGGAGTACAAGAAAAATGGGCCTCACAATAGGCCTCAGGATCTTGTTAAGGTATTTTTATGCATTCAAATTGCATTGATAAAATGCTATTGTGTTCAATGTAGCTTATGCCTGTCCATACCTTAACCCCACCGCCACCATGGGGCAGTCTGTTCACATCAGCCAACTGCTCACCCACACAACGACATATACGTGATCTGTGGTTGGGAGGCCGGTTGGACGTACTACCAAATTCTCTAAAACGACATTGGAAGCAGCTTATGGTAGAGATATTAACGTTACATTCTCTGGCAACAGCTCTGGTGGGCATTCGTGCAGTCAACATGCCAATTGCACGCACCTTCAAAACTTGAGACATTTGTGGCATTGTGTTGTGTGACAGAACTGCACATTTTAGAGTGGCCTTTTATTGTCCCCAGCACAAGGTGCACTTGTGTAATGATCATGCTGTTTAATAATCTTCTTGATATGCCACACCTGTCAGGTGGATGGATTATCTTGACAAAGGAAAAATGCCCACTAACAGGGATGTAAACAAATTTGTGCACAACATTTTTGAGAAATAAGCTTTTTGTGTGTATGGAACATTTCTGAGATGTTTTATTTCAGCTCATGTAACATGGGACCAACACTTTACATGTTGTGTTTACTGTATATTTTTGTTCAGTGTATATAGAGACTGCAAACTAACCTCACTAATTAAGGTACACAATGATAGCTTTGTTAGTATACTTGTTCAACCCCCTAGTTTTGTCGCACCTAGACTACTGTTCAGTAGTGTGGTCAGGTGCCACAAAGAGGGACTTATGAAAAGTACAATTGGCTCATAACAAGGCAGCACGTCTGGCCATTAAAAGTACATGGGGAGCTGACGTTAATGATATGCATGTCAATCTCTCATGGCTCAAAGTGGAAGAGAGATTGACTTCATCACTACTTGTTTTTGTAAGAAGTGTTTACAAGCTGAATGTACCCAGCACACAGATCGGACACCCATGCATACCCCACAAGACATACCACCAGAGGTCTCTTCACAGTCCCCAAGTCCAGAACAGACTATGGGAGGTGCACAGTACTACATAGAGCCATGACTACATGGAACTCTATTCCACATCAGGTAACTGATGCAAGCAGTAGAATCAGATTTTAAAAAACAGCTAAAAATACACCTTATGGAACCATGCAGACTGTGAAGAGACACCCACACAGGTACAGACACATGCATATGCACACACGCTAGCATACTCTCTCTACACACACGTACATTGTAATATTGTGGTATTATACATTTTGTATTGTAGATATTTAGTGGTGTAATACTGTTATATGATAAACTGTTTTATGTGTAATGTAAGTGCCTTAATGTGTTTGGACCATAGGAAGAGTAGCTGCTACCTTGGCAGCAGCTAATGGGGATCCCTAATAATTACAAATACAAAACGCCAATTTAGCAGAACTATTCAGTCTCCTCTCCTATATGTAACTGACGTATATTTTCTTAACGTGTTGTCTTCCATTTGTTATATTTTTTCAGTATATTGTTGGTATTGACAGTTCTAAACTGGGTGGTTCGCGCCCTGAATACTGATTGGCTGACAGCCGTGGTATATCAGAACGTATACCACGGGTATGACAAAACATTTATTTTTATTGGTCTAATTACATTGGTAACCAGTTTATAATAGCAATAAGGCACCTCTGGGGTTTGTGTTATATGACCAATATTGCTTAAAATATACCAGGTATTATAAAACAATATATATTAAAATATATATCCGTTGTACACTGTGTGGTTGTGTCTGCAGGTGTTGGTGACAGACAGGAACCCGGGGATAGAATACGAGTATTGGCTCCCTCCAGACCGCTATGCTCTGTTCCATGGCAGGAGGAGTCAGCTACGCCAGCCTCACCACACTGCTAGCTACATCCCCTGGGATCACCCCACCACTACTACTACCACTACTACTACTAGGTCTCCCCCTGTCACCACAAGACCCTACTGGGGTAAGACCGCTGACCATTGTTAAAGGGGTAGTTCGACCAAATTAAAATAACATTTTGTTTCCTTACCTTGTAAGAAGTCTAAGGACAAAATGCAATCCAGGTTTTGGGTTTGTTTACCTAGGCACTGTCACCAACCGCTAACTTAGCTAGCTAGCATTTTCTAAGCAAAAGCCAATGGACGTCAATGTACCCATTATTAACATGTGTTAAATTTCATGTCCAAAATGTCCATTTAATGTGATGTATGCATTCACATGGGAAAACCTGCCCCTGGTTTCATTCATCCTCTGTTTGTGTGACTGAAGTTTAATACATGATGAATGGATGGATACGGAAGATGGATGGATGGATGGATAGATACAGAAGATGGATGGATGGGTGGATAGATACGGAAGATGGATGGATAGATACGATGGATGGATGGATGAATACGGAAGATGTATACATATGGATGAATACGGAAGATGGATGAATACGGAAGATGGATGGATACGGAAGGTGGATGGATGGATACGGAAGATGGATGGATACGGAAGATGGATGGATGGATACGGAAGATGGATGGATGGATACGGAAGATGGATGGATGGATACGGAAGATTGATAGATAGGGCTGATGGATGGATGGATACGGAAGATGGATGGATACGGAAGATGGATAGATACGGAAGATGGATAGATACGGAAGATGGATAGATACGGAAGATGGATGGATACGGAAGATGGATAGATACGGAAGATGGATAGATACGGAAGATTGATAGATAGGGCTGATGGATAGACACGGAAGATGGATAGATAGATGGATCTAAACATTATTGCAAGGGGTAAAAATAATCTGCACATTACGACAAGCTCTACAATGTAAAATTAATAAATGTTTATTTGAATGTTTTTAATATTTTCAGATCTCACTGCCTCCAGTACAGCAGAGGTACTGCCAGATCTCAAAATATTCAAATAGTTTTTTTTAACATTTCATTTTTTTTAATGAATATTACTAACAACAACAAAGGTAACACATTTTGGCCAAAGGATCTGTGGTATAAGTTTAGAAGGTGTAATACAACACAATGTAATATTATTAATCTATAATGTTTGTTCATAACCCTGGACAACATGGACCTGGGAGGCTGACAGGGACCCCAGTTTGAAAACCCCTAACCTACAAAATGCCCCACAGACTGGGCCTTGCTAATGTGCAGCAAATGTCTTCTGGAATGTTTTATTACATCCGTTTATATAAGAGGGGAATTATTAACTGCAAACTCAATCATAGGCTTATAATCAGTGTTGTATTTCTAATTAATTGGCCCTGGTTAGAAGGTAACCAACATTCAGTAGTAATCATTATATTTGTCCTATATAACTGCAAAGTGGACTTTGATCCAAAACTGAATACACTGTGCTGACCTGCTATACTTTGATCTGTACCTGGCTGAAAATAACAGATAAAGCCAAGGCATGAAGTTTCTGGAGTGGAATGTCCCCCTCTTATCTTAGAAGTGTTTAGTGATAACGCTCCTAATCCCAAAACCCACCGCATATTCCATGCTGAGATAGTGGTGCTTGGTACAATACCATAGTTTTGACTGATTTCTGTGTACTGCTCAACAAAGCAATGATCTAAGACTTTAGCATCTTTTAGAATTTAGTAAACAGGTTTGATCATTTAGTAATTAATCAAGTAATTTGGTGCAGGACATAATGGGAGTAGCCTAGCACCTAGCATAGTGTTTTCTAACTGGTGGGTTGAGAAGTAGCCTAGCCCCTAGCATAGTGTTTTCTAACTGGTGGGTTGAGAAGTAGCCTAGCCCCTAGCATAGTGTTTTCTAACTGGTGGGTTGAGAAGTAGCCTAGCCCCTAGCATAGTGTTTTCTAACTGGTGGGTTGAGAAGTAGCCTAGCCCCTAGCATAGTGTTTTCTAACTGGTGGGTTGAGAAGTAGTCTAGCCCCTAGCATAGTGTTTTCTAACTGGTGGGTTGAGAAGTAGCCTAGCCCCTAGCATAGTGTTTTCTAACTGGTGGGTTGAGAAGTAGTCTAGTCCCTAGCATAGTGTTTTCTAACTGGTGGGCTGAGAAGTAGCCTAGCCCCTAGCATAGTGTTTTCTAACTGGTGGGCTGAGAAGTAGCCTAGCCCCTAGCATAGTGTTTTCTAACTGGTGGGCTGAGAAGTAGCCTAGCCCCTAGCATAGTGTTTTCTAACTGGTGGGTTGAGAAGTAGTCTAGCCCCTAGCATAGTGTTTCCCAACTGGTGGGTTTAGATCCACTAAAGGGTCACGCAGTTAGTTCCTTTTGGGTCGTGGCTAAAGACTGGGTTAGGTCCAGAAACATGGTCTTATTTACCTTGTGGGTCACAGGGAGCATTGAAAGCCTTTGGGGGAGTCAAGACGAACAAAAGCGATTGCTTTTTAGCGTTTTGGAGCAGAAATCAATGATCTAAGACAATGTTTGCTCATGTCGTATCATAGTGATTTGATGCTGGACAAAAAGTCACTCTTTAGTGATTCTGTCACGCCTCCTCCCGCTCCCCCTCTGTGGCGCTCAAGGGCGCCAGGCTGCCCCTCATTACGCACACCTGTCACCATCATTACGCGCATCCGCGCTTCATTGGACTCACCTGGACTCCTTCACTTTGTTGATTGCCCCCTCTATCTCTATCTGTTCCTCAGTTGGATCTCCGTGTCAGCATTAATGTTGTTTTGTTTCCCCAGTCCAGACGCTGTTCGTGTTTTGTTTCCTGTCTATTTCATTAAATGTTCACTCCCTGTACTTGCTTCTCGTCTCCCAGGATCTGTCCTTACAGATTCTACCTAAAGAATGTCTTGGAAAGATCCCTTGCCCGAATCCTGATTCAAGATACACATGTGCTTCTCCATCGTTTGCACAAATCTCAAATCTCACATTAATGGATTATTAATGCAAAATTTAAAGGAATAGTTCAGAAATGTTACATATTTAGATATTTTTTCCCTCATCTCTTAAATGGATTGTGGTCCTCAAATAATTGTTTTCTTTAATGATTTAAAAATTATTTGGGCATGAAATGTAAAACATGCTTAACTGGGGAGATTTACTTACACAGTGCTTTGGTTAAAAAAAATGCTAATGTTAACATTTTGTTGGCAGTGGCTAGTTTAACAAAACCAAAGTGTGGATTGCAGTTACTCCTTTTCCATAGACTGCTTTTAAGGTAAGAAAACAAATATTTAATAAATATGTAAACTCGCTGAACTATCCCTTAAAGTTACGTTTGAGTTTATGTCTTGGACCCAGGTCATTTTGTTGGTCAGGTCATGAAAACTCCTGGCCCTAACTCCAAAGGCATGTTGATATTCAATAATGTAACTCACCTTTTCCCGCACTGTCCCTCAGCTCCTCCAGGTGGCTGGCCCATCAAGTCCCCTCGCCACCCAGCTCGACAACCCCCTCAACAGCCCCACCGCCCACCTGTCCTTCCCCGCCTAGAGAGGGACGAGACCAGAAGGAACCGACTACCCCAACCACCCCGAGGAGGTTTGCTCCACCTCACCTCCATCTCTCCCTCACCTAAATCTTTAACCCCTATCTCACCCCCACTCCCCTAAACCTCAACTCTCACCTTGCTCAAATGCTACAATCCTCTCTCCTCTGCCTCCCTCCTCTACTCTACTCTTTCCTTGAATCTACCCTACTCTACTCTTCCTTTAATCTGTCCTACTCTACTCTTCCTTTAATCTGTCCTACTCTATACTCTACTCTTCCTTTCATCTAGCCTACATTCTACTCTTCCTTTAATCTGTCCTACTCTCTACTCCTCCTTTAATCTGTCCTACTCTCTACTCTAATCTGTCCCACTCTCTACACTACTCTTCCTTTAATCTGTCCCACTCTCTACACTACTCTTCCTTTAATCTATCCTACTCTCTACTCTTCCTTTAATCTATCCTACTCTCTACTCTTTCTTTAATCTATCCCACTCTCTACTCTTTCCTTTTAATCTGTCCTACGCTCTACTCTTCCTTTAATCTATCCTACTCTCTACTCTACTCTTTCCTTTAATCTATCCTACTCTCTACTACCTCTACTCTTCCTTTAATCTGTCCTAATCTATAATCTTTCCTTTAATATGTCCTGCTCTCTACTACCTCTACTCTACCTTTTAATCTATCATAATCTCTACTCTTTCCTTTAATGTATCCCATGCTCTACTCTTCCTTTTAATCTGTCCTAATCTCTACTCTTTCCTTTAATGTATCCCATGCTCTACTCTTCCTTTTAATCTGTCCTACGCTCTACTCTTTCCTTTAATCTATCCTACTCTCTACTCTTCCTTTAATCTATCCTACTCTCTACTCTTCCTTTTAATCTATCCTACGCTCTACTCTTTCCTTTAATCTATCCTCCTCTCTACTCTTCCTTTAATCTGTCCTACTCTCTACTACTTCTACTCTTCCTTTAATCTGTCCTAATCTCTACTCTTCCTTTAATCTGTCCTACTCTCTACTACTTCTACTCTTCCTTTAATCTGTCCTAATCTCTACTCTTTCCTTTGATATATCCTACTCTCTACTCTTCCTTTAATCTATCCTACGCTCTACTCTTTCCTTTAATCTATCCTACGCTCTACTCTTTCCTTTAATCTATCCCACTCTCTACTCTTTCCTTTAATCTATCCTACTCTCTACTCTTTCCTTTAATCTATCCTCCTCTCTACTCTTCCTTTAATCTGTCCTAATCTCTACTCTTCCTTTAATCTATCCCACTCTCTACTCTTTCTTTTAATCTGTCCTACGCTCTACTCTTTCCTTTAATCTATCCTACTCTCTACTCTACTATCCTTAAATCCCCTATTCACTCTCAGAAACTCATCTGTGCCATCCTAAACATTGTGCAATACCCTGATATAAAAAACAATCTGTGCTCAAATCAACTCACTGCTTCTTTTTCTACTCCCGTAGGGCATTGTGGGAAATGTAGGCGGGCCCGCGGTCGAGGGGAGCGCCAGAGGCAGTACTGCCAGAAAGACTTCGGTAAGTCTGAACTTCTTGAATACCTAAAGTTAGAGGTTCAAACACCTTTGTGTGCTTTCAATTCACATGACCCAGTTTACAGCTGGGTTTGGGTTTACAACATCAGGTGAGAGTGGTGCAAGTTGACAAATCTCACTTGAATAGTTTTTTAAAGTAAGGAACGAATGTAATTCGGTGAAACTTAAACAGCCTTTTTAAGTCAGTTGAAAAATCGCAGCATGGAAAAACAAGCATGGCACAACAAACCTTATAAGACATTGTAAAGGCGCATACATGCTTGTAAGTTATAACAAGTTTTAATGCATAATACCGGTTGGCTTTATGTAAAGGGTTAGCATAATGTCTTTCATTGGTTGTCAGTGTTCCGTGCCAAAGTCATGAGCAAGCTGTACCGGGGCGAGGAGACGCGCTACGATGTCCAGATCATCCACACCTACCACAATCGCTTCCGCCTGGAGCACCGCGAGTTCCTGTGGGTGCCCAACGTGTGTGACTGCCCCCCTCTGGAGGAAGGGCGCCAGTACGTACTGATGGTGCGTCGCCACATTAACAACGAGCAGACGTTGAACCGGATACTGATGGAGGAGGACAGCTACGCGATACCCTATAAACCTAGAGAGGACGCTCTGTTGCGCCCCCTGGAGGATCTGTGTCGTAACAGAGGGCCCAGGCCACCTGCGGAACTGAGAGGCGGCTATGCCTAGACATAGAGATGTACAGTATACACGTGCACACCTAACACCACTGATGCACACATACTTTGACTGTCACGACTCCTTAACACTCCTCAAGACTGAGCACTTCTGATGGCGAATCAGACAAACAATGGGGCTGCATGTGTGCGTCTGTGTGTGACATTAAAATCCCATACACCCCTACGCAACAACTTCCTGCCTCTGGCCCTTCAAAAGACAAACAGAGAGCAACAGAACCACTAGAATTCCAAAATGGGGGAACTGAAAATGGCAGAGGCAAACACTAGTTGAACACTGGGAAGAGACTATACTCAGGGTGACCCAGTAGATCTGTCAGTCAGCGCGATAAGAAGGCAAAGCCCTCAAAGAGCCATGCAAAAGCTGACCAGCTCACAAAGTATAGCACTTTAGGTGGACGTTATCACCCACCTTTAAACTTACCAAAGAGAAGAATATATCCACTTCAATGGCCAAGCGTTTGTGTTTTGTTCCCTTTGCTAACTAGATGACTGACTATAACTATCTGTCTGGGTTACTAACAGGCAGTGTTGGGGAAGCTACTCTGAAAATATAGTTTATAGCTTGTATCAATTACTTCACACTGGAAGAGGTTAAGCTACACTTCGGCCTAGATTCAATCAGATCAAGTGTTAACCGGCGATAGCCGACACCTGCATAGCTGATGTAACTGTGTTGGAGCTGTCAAATTGGTGAAGAGCTACTCTTCATCATTGTCACTCGAGTTAGATATTCAGAATGACATAGTGTAGGCTATATAGAAATAATGACGCTCAAATTGAAAATCATTAGCCTTAAGAAAATAATGAGGATTTCTATCAGCCGAATCGAGGTGTAGATCACATCTCACATTCCAGTGTTTTGAACTTGTAAACAAGACTCGCATGAGATTTCTCTTAATGCGACTCCGTGCAGCCAATAGCAATGTCCGCTTCAGGTATAATGCCAGGAGCTGATCTAACGCAGTTCCACCTCCTACACTGCCTGAACAACTGCTATGCGGATGTCGGCTAAAGTGGATCTGATTGAATAGAGCCCTTACGCTGCCCTAAAGAGAAATATACTTTAATAGTTACTTTGAAAAAGTAGTTCACTACATCCAAACTACTTCGTAAAAAACTATCATATCTGAAATGTCATCGACTACACAGTTAAGTGTAGTGAGATCTGTGTGACAGCCAGAGTGAGTGCTTTGGCTTAGCCCAGTAGCCAGGGAGAGAGAGAAAAATAGGGGGTAGTTGTTGAATAAATGTAGTGGGCAGTTCCAGTAGATAGCTACATGGCTAAAACAAGTAATTAACTACCAAAGACACTACACAGATTTGAATGTAGTTACTACAAAATATAGGTAAATTACTAACTGAATTAAATGTAGTGGAACTACTCCCCAGGACTGCTAACAGTTCAGTCACTCTATGTCAAAATAAATGTGACTTTTTACTTTCTTCTCATACCTAAGATGTATAAAACAACATATTGTTCCATATTGTATTTATGCGGCAAAAGAATATCTAGATCATAACATTTATATTTGTGTTTGCTTCTAAAATATAGTATTTTTTTTTAAATTATCAATGCATTTCTCTCTATTGATGTATGTGTTTTGGGTAACAATGTACATTAATTTGCTCTTATACCTGTGTAGTAACAGTGTCATTAATTACACTAGTAACATTGTAGTTACATGTTATAGCACAGTACTTCATGAATTGCGTTGTAATTGCGTAGTGATGGGGTTGAGTTTATTCCACTTGTGTAGTAACAGAAACCGCTCAACTCTACGACTATTACGATGCATTAAAACTACACTAACATAAGAGCAAGTTAATGTAAAGTGTTACTGTGTTTTGAATATTAAATCAATCAGGTTCCCTTAGTTTGTTTTGTTAGGTCTCCTGTTGTCTTATTCACATGAATATTTACTTTTGTGAGAAACAAAAATATGGATTATTCAGTATTTTATATTGGTGTGGCACTGAGTAGCTACAAATATAAGAAACATATTTAATTTGAATGACTGGTGAATTATTTGCAATCTATTCCTATACATTAACTATGCTGTAACAAGTTATTTTTTATTCTAAGGTTTTAAAAATTTGCCAACACATTGCTTTCTATGACACCACCGACACCACATTTTACAAGGCGGGATGGGTCTGTGCTCATATGCATTTTGTATAGGTAGATTACCCTAGAAACGTCATTCAAACTTTAAAACGTGCTGAGTGCTTGCATACAACTTTTTGATGTCTTTTATACTTTTTAAACTATGAAACTATTTTATTTCCCATCTTCATTCAATTTCATGGGATTTCTAAAGGTCCCATTGTGACAATATCAACTTCCAGACTTCAAACATTCCATTCGCTGCAACTTTTGACACAAATCAGCTGACCAGTTTATCAAGTTAGACACGTTGGGCATATGATATCTGCCTCTACTTCTCTGCTATTCAAATCTGGATTCAGAACAGAAGTATCTGCTACCAATCAAAAGTTACAGCTGTTTGAGTTGAGTGGAGAAAATTAGCTGGCTAACTTCAGCTAACAGCTTTCTCATGTCTCTTCATTAAGCCGTTGCTATGGATACTCACACTCGCAGGGAAAATAAAGCAGAGGGTGAAAAGGGTGATTGAATTTAGAACAACAGTGTTAGGATGACGAAGAATTGTGAACAACAAGAAAGCAGCTACTACTCCAGAGGTGGCAGCCAAGGCAACAGCGTGTCGTCTTCTTCAGCACGGTGCTGTACATACCTCAACTGGCTAGTTGCCTGTCTGTAAAGAGAAGGGAGGGCTGTATGTTGATCCTGCTGTTCTGATTGGACAGAGTGAAGCTGTCTCCGTTCACTTGCTTCATATTTCACTTAATCACTTCTCATCGCATGTTTCGATCTGATCATTTAGACTGCTGCTGCCTCCTGTTAGCCTGCTGCTATGATACAGTAAATCAACAGGAGAGGTTTGCTAGCAAACTATCAATGTGCTTAATATCTAACAAGCGAAGCGAGAGTAGGGCAAGAAGAAACGCTGATGCACATTGACTTTTTGCACGTGAGAACTTTTCACACGCAACAACTGTAGGTTAGATATTTTAATTTGAATGAGCGTTGTGTAGCCTATTCGGTTCAGTCAGTCAGAATGTGATTCGTATTAACCAGCAACTTTCTGAAATGGAAAAGGTGTGTGTGTGCGTGCATATGTCTACACTTTGTGTAGCCGTTAGCAATGATGGTAATGATAACCTTCTTCTGGTAGAGATAGAACGGCTTTTCCCAAAACCTTCTCAATGAAATGTTAACTACAAAGTAGCCTATGCTTACCTGGCAGAATGACATGATTATTTGCATCAATCCAGTGGCCATTTGTTTTGCAAATTCTGCAATCATTTGAGCGCCACACAAACATCACTAACCAAACAACAGTCTCTTGCTGGTGCACAGTTGCATTAAAGGGTAACTACACCCAAAAATCTAAATTGTTTTCTATCTTTCACAGACCTCAAAAGTGGTGCCCTGAGGTGGTTCATGCATTGTTGTGGACTTGGAACATCCATTTTTGTTGTTATCTGTAAAAACAAAAAAACATGTGATTTCTGAGAGCAAAAACCTGAAAAATACAAAAGGGAGAAAATGGAATTTGGGAGACAACTAATCGGAATCAGGACAAAAAATCAAATGATTTTATCAGGCCCAATGTATGGTATGCTCAGTTAACTAGTGTGTCCCCTGGGGGAAGAAGTCCTCCCAGGGAAAGGGTTCCGCCTTTCCGGCCAATGGGTCCCTCTTTCCACTGATACCCCTCCAGCCCAGAGAGGACTTCAACAATGCCTCATTGTCTTCTGTCTTTTATTACAGTTTGCATATACTGTGATTTTCTAGTAGGAGAGTGTCTAAAAGTGTAGTAGTCAGAGTGTAGTTATCTCTGATGAAATGTGTGATTTAACTGCCCTACAATCCAAAGTAATAAGGTTGATCTAGTAGTCTATCAAAGTAATCCAATCAATTATTTTACTACATTTAACTTTGACTATATTTAAATGCTTAGCTTAAGTAAAACGTTTTAAACTTCTTCCACTACCACAAAAATAGTCTTAAAGAGTTAAAGCAAGTGCCACAATTTTTCTTCATTGAAAATGACCATCTAGTTAGGGGCACATTTTGAATTGTGTGAACCGTTAGTTAAACTGGGTTATAGTTTTTTTCCCAGTCATGTGATTAGAGAACCCCTCGCCATAACATTTACCAAAATACAATGTGATTTTAGGGGTTGTTCGCTTACAAAAATATCACACTTTAATCAACAGAAGCTGTGTTTCATTACAAAATGTATTTACAAAAATAACTTCACACACCTGCTATCATAGTAACATGAAATGAGCTAAAAAAGGACCTAAATATAGTATCGTACACAAAGGTTTTAAAGAGTCAAATAATTGGTCATTAACTGTGGAGAAGTCTTCACAGAAACTTGGCTTTCGAACCTCCATGGTTCTTCTAAAACACGGGTGCATTCATTAGTGCACTCCGTAGCGAAGCATTTTGAAATGTGAATACAAAAACAAGCGTTTCATATTGGAAAATTCCAGGTAGGTCTCTTCCCGTTTCGGCACATTTGTTTCCATTCGGTTCCTAGCAAATACACCCCAGCTCACAGAGAGCCCCTTTAAACCAAACATGTCAGGGTCTTGTAGCTGGGGTTTCTTGTAAAACTGAACTGCCAAAACAATTTTACCACATTTTCCTTTCAAAAACCAATTTAGAAATGGATACACCAGTCCCACGATGTTAAAAAGGCATTGCGAAAATAAATAATTGGTATAAGAGTATTTGGTAACACTTTACTTAAAGCCAACAGATATAATGCATTGAAAGACTTGTCATGAGCATATATGAACCCCTTATAATGTGTTGTAATCAACTCATAATGATCCTGACTATATAAGCCATTAGGTATGTTGGAAATTTGCTCGGCCAACATAAAACAGTATAGGCCTTATTGTAAGGCATTATAAAGGCTCATACATGCTTATAACAAGTAATATAGCATTATACTTGTTGGCGAAAGTTTTAAGTAATATTTTATTTTATAATTCACATTAGCTCCACACCAGAGCGAACATAATCAAACAGTATGAACACACTAATGTGCAAAATGTTCATGTAAACCTTCGAAATGGTGTGAAACGTTCAGGGAAACTTTCAGTTGTTGAGACCACTGAGAAAAATAATGATCCTACTGACAAATCTACCCCTGGTTGTAATTTAAAAAGTGCTACACAGTCCTTACTATAAGAAATAAAATATTCAAAAAGAGTAAAAAGTCAGCCAAAATTTCCCTACAGCTCCCGTCGTACGCGAGTCGAGAGCTCATCCTTTTTGTTCCCTTTTGGCAGTCTAAGCATAGTAGTCCATAGTGGTTCTAGCCTGGTTAAACCAGACTGAATACTTCGCTCACCGAGTGAAACAATAGTGAAATGTTGTGAAATCAGTTTGAATGGCAGGATGTAGTGATTCTGTATAGGGTCTTTGTTCCTGTTTCAGAGCACAGTCTGGTTAGTCCCTTGGTCTATGTTTGGAGGTTCAGGTGGTCTGTGTGAGGAACATCAGATTCAATCATTAATCCTCTGGTTAGTCTGTTAGTCTGTCCTTCTAGCTGGAGTGAGTCTCTGACCCTTGACCTCTCATCTCTGACCCCTGACATCCGACCTCAATATGGGAGACAGGTGGAGGGTGCAAGGGGACATCATCAAAACCACCCTCCACCTTCAGGGTACCACAGCAGGGGCAATTGTCCATCTTCCCCTGCCAGCTGTCCTATCCTGTTCTCCACCCCCAGAAGCCAGGCTCTGGCCCAAAGGTCACAGGTCAGACGCTGACACTGACGTGGCTGGAGGAATTGGCTGAGCAGCGTTTAATGCGGGAGCGTCGCGGGCGGTGCGAGTCGGAGCCACAGTGGCAGAGTGGGCTCAGCAGCAGCCAGAGGTAGAGCACCACGCATGCCCAACACGACGACATCTTCACCCAGAACGTGGACCAGCTGCCGTGGGTGAACGTGGTCTCCAGCACCGCTGACTCATAGCTGGAGGTGGAGGAAGGAAAGGTGGGAGAGGAATTTTGATTAGCACAGCAATGGAGGCACAATATAGCTGCTGTGTACACCCAGGTAACGGATGAGGTGAGTCAACAAGAATCTTACCCACAATTAAGGGAACTAAAATGTTTGTTTTTTTACGCTATACTCCAATACATGTTTAACTATCGCTACATGATGCTATACGGTAGTGTTGCAACTTAAGTGCCCACAACTGTAGTTTGTTTAATGATTGTATGAAGTTTGGTTCTGCGTCGACATGGCAATTTCCCCCAAAAGAAGAGAGACGCTCCGCTTTGAACGGCTGAGCTGTTGATGCGCTCCGCCAAGTCAGTGCACTTTTTTGTTGCTAGGTGACCACAACCAAATGTTCTGGTTCCCTTTCTAGCTCTAGCTGGAGGCTAGCTAGTTATATCACAAATCTCAGTTAAAACCCCCAAAGATTTAATCAACATTCACCCGCAATGATTCAACATCAGCAGCAAGTGAACTAGTTAGATGCAGTCCTCTAGCTATCTAGTTAGCAACGATAGCTAACGTTAGCATACATTGCTAACTAGTTATGCCGAAAATGTTTAACTCATCTTAGCTACTAGTACTAAATGAATAGCTAGTTAGTTGTAGACATTTATTGACAAACTGATGTTGAGTTACCCTCAGGCGTTTGGGATGCGGTGTGAAACGCTTCGCTTTGGAAAAGCAGTGTGCCAAATGCGCTAGCGCGTTGAAAGCTATCATGACTGTTTATGACATCTGTTATATTATGACAGGGTTATGTAGCCCTTATGATTGAGCCATCAAGTAAAGTGTCTTCATTTTAATGTAACGCCAACATTGAGACAACGTTGTGTTGTGGTTGTGTGTTTGCTGGGGTGTCCAATGCCCAGTGAGTGAGATATTGACCTGAACCAGTTGGTTAGGGTCATCATGACGTAGAGCGAGGCCAGGAAGAAGACGAAGTGGAAGAAGAAGTAGCTGTAAGCCACTCTCTGGCTCTCGTTGTGAATCACCTTCTGGCAGCCCTTGATATCTTCATCAATCACAAACTCCACCTCTGGAAACACCACAGACCGAACATATAAAGTCAATCACCTGAGGGTGATAAAGAATCGTGCTGCTCTCGACAATACCAAAGCAGCATATAGAAAACATGCAATTTATCTGTCACAATAATTTTATTTACCCAGAAGGTGTAAGAATAGTGCTAAATAATATTGATTTATTTGAATGTCATAACACCAGTCTCAGTATAGGCTAGCCGCTAGTCTGTACATAAATTATTTAGACATATTTTCTATTCTGCAGCCTTAATACTGGCATCTTCATAATATGGAAAATAATCCGTATTAAGATAACTACGTAACTATATATTTTATGGGTACCTACATAAGGACTTCATTACACTGTTATAAACATTCATAAGCACTACATTAACATTCATGCTTATGTCAAAAACCGCAACTTTAAAGGATGTTTTTCGTCAACATAAATGTACTGCTTATTTTTGTTTTATGTATGTTTCATGAATGTGTTACGAAGTCCTTATTCAGGTACCCTTCAAATGAAGTGTTGCTGAGAATTTATTGACATGTAGGCTACCAACCTTCCTCTTTGTCAGGGCAGCAGAAGCAGCATGTGGCTTTCTAGGAAAACAGAGAGAGAGATTCCAGGAGCTATATCAAACTGCTAGAGGTAAGCAGAGCTCAGGATGCCCATACATTCTCCACACATGTATGGAGCGTGGAAACATGCCGCTAACACGTCACAAATTAATACCAAGGTCAGTGGAGGCTGCTGAGGGAGGACGGCTCATAATAATGTCCAGAACGGAGCGAATGGACTGGCATCTTTGATACCATTCCACTAATTCCACTCCAACTATTACTACGAGCCCATCCTCCCCAATTAAAGTGCCACGAACCCACTGAGAACAAGATGTATGCAGAGCCACAGGAACACAGAGTTGATCCTCCATTATCCATGTTGGCAGTGAATGATCCTCGACAGTAATATTTTTATATGAATTCGTACTTTACCTGGAACTCATAGCGGTAAACTTTGATCATCCAGAAAGGGCCAAAAACCTCTGCTAGGTAGGATGCTTCGTTACTGAAAATATGACATTGTTTGAATAAGCAACTGAAGTAAACTAATATTAAGACAAACAATATATATTTTTTCAAACAGAAACAAAAAATAACCTTAAAATTGCACTCCATTTGTTACATAGAAAGTTAGTAAGTAATTAGCCTAAATAAGTCAATAAGTAAAGTACTTAGGTCTCTATTCAGTCTGTATCGATGAAGTGTTACAGATTGCGCAATATAAATGTAAAGGTATTTTCTGATTGAGCCAACAGTGTTTACCGTGAATGCAGTCTCCACTAACGCAGGACAATTGTCTTTAAATTTCAATCACGCTGTAACGCTGATCTTCAGCGATTCGGATTGAATAGAGCCCTTATTGTTCGATCACTGTGTAGAGAGACTAGACTACATATGATTCAATGGGAAAACGTTTTGACATTCATTACACACTCCTCCAGTGACGTGCCACTCACCATGCGAAGAGCACACAGCAGTACATGATGGCAGCTCCTATAATGGCCACCGCGTTGGTCTCCTTCTGGATGCCATCCTGACCCACACTGGGGTAACATACTGTCATATTCACCCCCTGGTACACCACTGGGAAAACAACAGAGGGAGCAGAGCAAAGAAAGTTTAATCTTCTGTTTCCAGCTTTTCTTTAGTAACAGTGAACTGTGTGGTTTTACTGAGGGAATAAAGAAAAGTTTGTTTCTCCCTGTCTGTATGACCCTATAGTAGTGTGTGTTTCTCCCTGTCTGTATGACCCTATAGTAGTGTGTGTTTCTCCCTATCTGTATGACCCTATAGTAGTGTGTGGTTCTCCCTGTCTGTATGACCCTATAGTAGTGTGTGGTTCTCCCTGTCTGTATGACCCTATAGTAGTGTGTGGTTCTCCCTGTCTGTATGACCCTATAGTAGTGTGTGGTTCTCCCTGTCTGTATGACCCTATAGTAGTGTGTGGTTCTCCCTGTCTGTATGACCCTATAGTAGTGTGTGTTTCTCCCTGTCTGTATGACCCTATAGTAGTGTGTGGTTCTCCCTGTCTGTATGACCCTATAGTAGTGTGTGGTTCTCCCTGTCTGTATGACCCTATAGTAGTGTGTGGTTCTCCCTGTCTGTATGACCCTATAGTAGTGTGTGTTTCTCCCTGTCTGTATGACCCTATAGTAGTGTGTGGTTCTCCCTGTCTGTTTGACCCTATAGTAGTGTGTGGTTCTCCCTGTCTGTATGACCCTATAGTAGTGTGTGGTTCTCCCTGTCTGTATGACCCTATAGTAGTGTGTGGTTCTCCCTGTCTGTATGACTCTATAGTAGTGTGTGGTTCTCCCTGTCTGTATGGCCGTATAGTAGTGTGTGGTTCTCCTTGTCTGTATGACCCTATAGTAGTGTGTGGTTCTCCCTGTCTGTTTGACCCTATAGTAGTGTGTGGTTCTCCCTGTCTGTATGACCCTATAGTAGTGTGTGTTTCTCCCTGTCTGTATGACCCTATAGTAGTGTGTGTTTCTCCTTGTCTGTATGACCCTATAGTAGTGTGTGTTTCTCCCTGTCTGTATGACCCTATAGTAGTGTGTGGTTCTCCCTGTCTGTATGACCCTATAGTAGTGTGTGGTTCTCCCTGTCTGTATGACCCTATAGTAGTGTTTGTTTCTCCCTGTCTGTATTACCCTATAGTAGTGTGTGGTTCTCCCTGTCTGTATGACCCTATAGTAGTGTGTGTTTCTCCCTGTCTGTATGACCCTATAGTAGTGTGTGTTTCTCCCTGTCTGTATGACCCTATAGTAGTGTGTGTTTCTCCCTGTCTGTATGACCCTATAGTAGTGTGTGTTTCTCCCTATCTGTATGACCCTATAGTAGTGTGTGTTTCTCCCTATCTGTATGACCCTATAGTAGTGTGTGGTTCTCCCTGTCTGTATGACCCTATAGTAGTGTGTGGTTCTCCCTGTCTGTATGACCCTATAGTAGTGTGTGTTTCTCCCTGTCTGTATGACCCTATAGTAGTGTGTGGTTCTCCCTGTCTGTATGACCCTATAGTAGTGTGTGGTTCTCCCTGTCTGTATGACCCTATAGTAGTGTGTGGTTCTCCCTGTCTGTATGACCCTATAGTAGTGTGTGTTTCTCCCTGTCTGTATGACCCTATAGTAGTGTGTGGTTCTCCCTGTCTGTATGACCCTATAGTAGTGTGTGGTTCTCCCTGTCTGTATGACCCTATAGTAGTGTGTGTTTCTCCCTGTCTGTATGACCCTATAGTAGTGTGTGTTTCTCCCTGTCTGTATGACCCTATAGTAGTGTGTGTTTCTCCCTGTCTGTATGACCCTATAGTAGTGTGTGGTTCTCCCTGTCTGTATGACCCTATAGTAGTGTGTGTTTCTCCCTATCTGTATGACCCTATAGTAGTGTGTGGTTCTCCCTGTCTGTATGACCCTATAGTAGTGTGTGTTTCTCCCTATCTGTATGACCCTATAGTAGTGTGTGTTTCTCCCTGTCTGTATGACCCTATAGTAGTGTGTGGTTCTCCCTGTCTGTATGACTCTATAGTAGTGTGTGGTTCTCCCTGTCTGTATGGCCGTATAGTAGTGTGTGGTTCTCCCTGTCTGTATGACCCTATAGTAGTGTGTGGTTCTCCCTGTCTGTATGACCCTATAGTAGTGTGTGGTTCTCCCTGTCTGTATGACCCTATAGTAGTGTGTGGTTCTCCCTGTCTGTATGACCCTATAGTAGTGTGTGGTTCTCCCTGTCTGTATGACCCTATAGTAGTGTGTGGTTCTCCCTGTCTGTATGACCCTATAGTAGTGTGTGGTTCTCCCTGTCTGTATGACCCTATAGTAGTGTGTGGTTCTCCCTGTCTGTATGACCCTATAGTAGTGTGTGGTTCTCCCTGTCTGTATGACCCTATAGTAGTGTGTGGTTCTCCCTGTCTGTATGACCCTATAGTAGTGTGTGTTTCTCCCTGTCTGTATGACCCTATAGTAGTGTGTGGTTCTCCCTGTCTGTATGACCCTATAGTAGTGTGTGGTTCTCCCTGTCTGTATGACCCTATAGTAGTGTGTGGTTCTCCCTGTCTGTATGACCCTATAGTAGTGTGTGGTTCTCCCTGTCTGTATGACCCTATAGTAGTGTGTGGTTCTCCCTGTCTGTATGACCCTATAGTAGTGTGTGGTTCTCCCTGTCTGTATGACCCTATAGTAGTGTGTGTTTCTCCCTGTCTGTATGACCCTATAGTAGTGTGTGGTTCTCCCTGTCTGTATGACCCTATAGTAGTGTGTGGTTCTCCCTGTCTGTATGACCCTATAGTAGTGTGTGTTTCTCCCTGTCTGTATGACCCTATAGTAGTGTGTGTTTCTCCCTGTCTGTATGACCCTATAGTAGTGTGTGGTTCTCCCTGTCTGTATGACCCTATAGTAGTGTGTGGTTCTCCCTGTCTGTATGACCCTATAGTAGTGTGTGGTTCTCCCTGTCTGTATGACCCTATAGTAGTGTGTGGTTCTCCCTGTCTGTATGACCGTATAGTAGTGTGTGGTTCTCCCTGTCTGTATGACCCTATAGTAGTGTGTGTTTCTCCCTGTCTGTATGACCCTATAGTAGTGTGTGTTTCTCCCTGTCTGTATGACCCTATAGTAGTGTGTGTTTCTCCCTATCTGTATGACCCTATAGTAGTGTGTGGTTCTCCCTGTCTGTATGACCCTATAGTAGTGTGTGGTTCTCCCTGTCTGTATGACCCTATAGTAGTGTGTGGTTCTCCCTGTCTGTATGACCCTATAGTAGTGTGTGGTTCTCCCTGTCTGTATGACCCTATAGTAGTGTGTGGTTCTCCCTGTCTGTATGACCCTATAGTAGTGTGTGGTTCTCCCTGTCTGTATGACCCTATATTAGTGTGTGTTTCTCCCTGTCTGTATGACCCTATAGTAGTGTGTGTTTCTCCCTGTCTGTATGACCCTATAGTAGTGTGTGGTTCTCCTTGTCTGTATGACCCTATAGTAGTGTGTGTTTCTCCCTGTCTGTATGACCCCATAGTAGTGTGTGTTTCTCCCTGTCTGTATGACCCCATAGTAGTGTGTGGTTCTCCCTGTCTGTATGACCCCATAGTAGTGTGTGGTTCTCCCTGTCTGTATGGCCGTATAGTAGTGTGTGGTTCTCCCTGTCTGTATGACCCTATAGTAGTGTGTGTTTCTCCCTGTCTGTATGACCCTATATTAGTGTGTGTTTCTCCCTGTCTGTATGACCCTATAGTAGTGTGTGGTTCTCCTTGTCTGTATGACCCTATAGTAGTGTGTGTGGTTCTCCCTGTCTGTTTGACCCTATAGTAGTGTGTGGTTCTCTATCAGTGGAGGCTCCTCAGAGGAGGAAGGGGAGGACCATCCTCCTCAGTGAAATTTCATTAAAATAAAAATTGTGAAACACTAAAAAAGATAGCTTCTGTCCTCTGTGTATATTGACTTAAACACAAAACCTAGGAGACACGTAGGCCTCACCCCCTTCCATAGACCTGCATGGTCATTTTGACCACTTCCAGAGGACGACCTCCAACCAATCAACATTGATAAGTATGAACTGACATGTTGTCATCCAATCATAGGATTAGGATCAGATGAAACAAGTGTTGTATTGGGGTTGTGCCGCAAACCATTAGGGTGGGAATCTATGTGTTGAGGAGCTTGATGACATTATTGAATAGAGATTGAAAAGTCATAGTTGAGAAATGTAACGATAAGTTGAGAAATGTAACGATATTTTTCAATTCAAATTAGTTTCTTCAAATGACAGGAGACGGAGGAGGTCGATTATAAATTGTTTTCTTGGTGTTAGAACATCATTTTTGTGTCCAGTTAGTGCAATTTATTTCAATTTGCCTTGTTAACTTCAGTAGCAAATAGTAGTAGCTAGCTACTAGCTCGAGTGTGCAGTTTTCGCCCCAAACGCCACCGCACATTTTGTTAACTTTTTGATGAAGAATCCCTTTTAATTCACTGTGGTACACGGAAAATGTGCTAATTAAAACCGAGGGTCGACCTCTGCCTGAGATCAGTTTTACGAAGAAGGGTTAAAAGGTGAGAGTGTTCAATACCGATTGGTATCAAAAGTATAGCTGGATAACAGGGCCTTTCATTAAGCCACCTGTATTTCTGCCTTGCCTGCTTTTTGTAAAGTCTGAGCCTTGGCCGAAAGGTGGGTACAGTGACCTGAAGAACATCGATCGTTAAGCTAAATGGCTAAATAAAAAGCAGGGAGCATATACATGTCCACATCAGATTCAATCTTCTGGGAAAAAGCCTTATCGATCATGGCGGAAGTCTGGATATTCAAACTGCGCAACAACGAGAAAGTAAGAAGAAGCAGGGATGTTCTCAAGCGTCTTATCAACACCACTGCGTTTTTCACCATTCAATAATTGGCTTTTAGAGGACGCGACGAGAGGGAAAGTTCCGCTAACAAGTGCAACTACAAGGAACTTGCAGCGGTAATTGCACGTTACGATGCTTTACTTGCTCTACATATGGAACTTTCTACTTTTTTTCTGGGGTGTTCTGAATGATTTGATAGCTTCCATCGCATCATCCGTTTGACGCAGAACATGTTTTTTTTCGCGCGCGCTCAAGTAGGGTTTCCACTTTGCTCCGGTATTTATTTAGCAAGATAACACAATCACTCCAGACAGACACAAGCAAAAACTCATGACATAAATGTTGCAGCAGCCTAGTCTATACCTAAACATTAGAGATCTGACATGCTGTATGGGATGAAAACGAGACAATTTTGCAGTCTGATTAACTGTAGGCTACTAATAATAGGTGCTGCATACAGCCTGTTCATCTGGTCAAGGTAAATAATTGGTAATGTTATGTATTTATAGTCAATTTGTGTGTCAGGAGAAAATGTGAATGTGATCAAATTTGGTTTATATTGAAAATTGGGCTGGCAAAGCTGCCTATAAGTTTTCAATCCAAAATTATTAACTGGAATTAATCAACATAATAGTGATGACAGATGTGAGTCATTATTTTTAATAAGGCATACAGTTGCATAGGCCTGCATAACGCAAACATGGGTAAAGCAAGCTCAGCCCTGTGAGTTCTGTCTATCAGTTGTCTGTCTGGGTCGAGGAAATCCCCCTCCTAATCTAGTCTAAATATAATTCATATGAACAAGTATAAGGTTGCTGCAGTTTGACCTGATTAGGAAAAACTGGTGTCCTCATATCCCTTATAAAACCCTTTTACAACTGAATAATCACTGGCATACCTTTATAGGGTCCAGAGTTTTCCTGGTTAGGTTAACAGATAAGGAAAAACTCTGAGTCCCAGGGGGTAAATTGAATGTTTCCTCCAAGCACTGTGAGTACCCCTATCAATTTTTTCTCATTACTGTATGTAGAGTCAATCACACATACACACACACACAATCACATTATTACACATCAATGATTTGTGTGGACTAACTCATTCTTAGCTCTGTTGTCTAACTGGGCGTTGTGTTAATTGTTTTTCGTCTTTCTAGTCAAATCCTGTCCTGCACTGAAGTCAAGCCTCTGAACACCTCAACTCATGCCTCATACCCTCATTCAATCACTGCTGTGATCCCTTTCCAACACTGTGTAAGTAGCCCTCTCATTCCCATTCCCCATAATATTGCACTATAAATGTCTTTATTAAATGCTTTAGGTTAACGTAATTACTCTTTGACGATTTTTGAAACCCACTTTGACGTCTCTGTGCGTTCCGTGGGTCTCCCATCCTCTTCCATTTTTCAAGTCACCAGCCTCCGCTGTTCTCTATAATCGCCTGGGGCTGGAGTCACCTCAGAGTATGAGTGCTGATCTAGGATCAGGTCCACCCTGTCTATATTATCTTTTTCATTATGATCTAAAATACAAAACTGATTGTAGATCAGCACTCCTTCTCTAAGATGATACATTAATACGGGCTCTGATTCAGAATGTCAGATTACGGAGGCCCAGTGTTGTATAGTTGTTTTGATGTTTCTGAGGATCCCCATTAGCTGAGGCAGCAGCTAATCTTCCTGGGGTCCAAAAAGGATTAAAACAATTACATCACCGCAAAACCTAATAGCCTACATCTTTAACACAATACATCATACAATATATTATTACTCTAATATTACAGATTTACAACATAACATGTACAATACTACAATACAATAATAGCCACGGCAGGACAAGAAAACATCCCTGGAGGTAAGTAAGTGCAATGATAACAATATACGTGACGGGACATAGTTTTCTTTGCCTCATGTGTATCCCTGGGACAATTGGAGCAGTACAGGTAGAGGGGCCGCTGAGTCTCTGTCTGTGCGTAAGACTAAACAGACTGTCAAACATGGATTATTTTGTGTGAGATGCAAACTAACACCATCACTGCTATTACTGTGTTATGATAAGCATATCTGTGTGTGTCTCTCTCTCTGTGTGTCTCTCTCTCTCTGTGTGTGTGTCTCTGTTTCTCGCTCTCTGTGTCTCCCTCCCCCCAGATGGCCATAACAGGGACGGCTGTGGATTCCAGAGTGGATTCCTGTGTGTTGTGACCAAGAGAACAGATGCCTTGGGTTCAGTGAAAACAATTACAGGGTTGCTTACTGTACACACACACACCAGGCTGAGCCCACTGCAGGGGAGAGGGGACCTGTCCTGCTCCCAGTGTTGTGTGTTTTCAGTCCCACTCCAGACTAATTCCTCCACATAGAAACACAGGGATGTGTGTCTGTGTGCTTGATGAGGTCACCCAGCAGACAGAGCCAGAGGGAAACTGAACAGGCAAACATGACTGAACAGGACATGAGGGAGGACCACTCTTTTGCATCCCAAATGACACCCTATTCCCTTTATAGTGCACTACTTTTGAACAGGGCCCACACATACACATGCATGCGTACACACACACACACACACACACACACACACACACACACACACACACACACACACACACACACACACTCTCCAGTGAAAATGACTATTTAAAACACTATCCTTACTGGGGATGTACAGTGTGAGTGTATGTGTTGAACAGATGTTTTTATACACGGTGCTGATTTCCTCAACAAGTTGCAGCATTGCCCTGTACTGCCCCGGGACAGCACGCACCCCTGCCTCCACGCAAAACAACTAGCAGGTACAAAGAATGTACAAATCAGAATGGGTGGAACAGACATTCCTTTTCAAAACAATGTTATGTACATGTCAACTCAAAGCAATATCACGTTGCAATGTCACAACAAGTCACCGTTATATGATAGAAGCATGGCTTGTGAGAAGGAGAGAGAAGGAGAAAGATACATAGTTAAATAGAGAGAAAAGAAAGGAATTGAAAGTTTAAAAAGAGAAAGATGAGAGGGAGAGGAAATAGCTGGATGTCTGAAGGGACTCATAAATCCAGAGAGAGAGAGGAATGAGAAATATGACTATGTTGGACTCCCTGGGGGTTGTGTTTGGAGTCTCAATCGGGGGCTGGAGGAGGTAGTGAAAGACCCGGGGGAATTAGCGGAAGCAGGTGGAAGAATAGGAGTCAGAAACAATATTTGCTAAATGTACCGTACGGCATGATAAAGCAATCTGAATTGGAATGAAAGTCTGAGGGGCCAGGCTGTTTGGAGTTGTAGTAGGTGGCTGGGGGAGGATGGGGAAGGTTGCAAGCGAGAAGGGGCAATTTGGAATGGCAGTGAGCTGGTGAAGTACAGTTACGGTACTGTGCTGCTCCATCACTCATCTGACGTAACGCACTGACATCCACATCCATCCGTTCACATGGAGTTATTGAACTAAGCGCGTGTAAGTGAGAGGGGCGCTTGACTGATGACAGTAACGGTGGGAGCCACAGGTCGGTTCCATCTGAATCTCATACCTTATGAATCACAGCTTGAGACAAGATTGGATACAGATTCAGAAACACTGGTTTGGTGTATTGGATGCATCACGAGAAAATGTACAAGGCTTCAGAGGGGTAACAGTGCCCCTCTGGCACTGGGGAACCTCTGGCCTGGTGAAGCTGACAGGAGCTCAAAGACTAAAAAAAATAGACCCCCTACTTTATCATCCCAGTAATTCTTCTTTCTCTTATCTGAACAGACCAGAAACCGTTCAATATACAGTATACTGTACATTCAAACAATACTTTAGAACCATTTAAATATAATAAATTGGAAGGTTGTGCAGGACCATGGTAGATGAAGGAACCAATCTTTTCAGACTGTTAGAGTATTTATCTGGTCAGTAAGGCAGGGTATTATGTCTGCTGTTTGTAACAGTGTTATATGTGAAAATGTATTATACATTGTGGACGAAAAGAAATCTCTCACCCTGTCTCCTGGTATTTTGTGTTGAAACTCCTTTACTTTATCACCACAGTAATGGCAAGTATTTGACATGGTGAACTTTACCCAGCTACAGTATGCACAATTATCAAAACCATTAAAACACAATAAAAATGATATTTGATTGGTAGGTTGATTAATTATTTCATCGCATTTGACGTTTTTAAATGTTACCTGATTATGTCAGAGTGACTGTTCAGCAAAACCTTTACAATGCTTTCAGAATAATGTTGGACTATTTCATACTGTAGCCACTAGTTTCCATTGAAAAAATGACTGACTGACTGAGACAGACGGACAGGGACTACTTGTTCACCAAGACAAGGTGTGTAAGAGTGTGTAATGATACTGTCAGGCAGCATTACTGTGTTATTATGTTGTCATTAGATCCATCAGGAATATCAAATAGCCTCTTCACCTCCCTACAGCATACTGTCTCCACTAAGAACAACATGTAGCAGCAGATAGTGTGTGTGACGTACAGAGCCTTTGTCTTGGAGTGAATGTGTGCTTGGCCTTTGCTGTGATTCAATGTGATTGAGTTGTTTGTGGTGCAGTGGAGGTGACTGAAGTGAACAGGATGTCAGAAGTGACTCAGGTGAGTGTGTGTGGTGAGGGGTCGGACGGGATATGATGTGCGCCTGTGTGTGCGTGCCTGCTCACACACGTGCATCCATGCAAGTACAGTTGAAGTCGGAAGATTCCATACACTTAGGTTGGAGTCATTAGAAGTCATTTTTCAACCACTCCACAAATTTCTTGGTAACAAACTAGTTTTGGCAAGTCGGTTAGGACATCTACTTTGTGCATGATACAAGTCATTTTTCCAACAATTGTTTACAGACAGATTATTTCACTTATAATTCACTGTATCACAATTCCATTGGGTCAGACGTTTACATACATGAAGTTGACTGTGCCTTTAAACAGCTTAGAGAATTCCAGAAAATTATGTCATGGCTTTAGAAGCTTCCGATAGGCTAATTGACATAATTTGAGTCAATTGGAGGTGTACCTGTGGATGTATTTCAAGGACTACCTTCAAACTCAGTACCTCTTTGCTTGACATCATGGGAAAATCAAAAGAAATCAGCAAAAACCTCCCACATTTTTTTTTTTAGACCTCCACAAGTCTGGTTCATCCCTGGGAGCAATTTCCTAATGCCGGAAGGTACCACGGTCATCTGTACAAACAATAGTACGCAGGTGTAAACACCACGGGACCACGCAGCCATCATACCGCTCAGGAAGGAGACGTGTTCTGTCTCCTAGAGATGAACGTACTTTGGTGCGAAAAGTGCAAATATATCCCACAACAACAGCAAAGGACCTTGTGAAGATGCTGGAGGAAACTGCTCCAAAACCGCCATAAAAAAGCCAGACCACGGTTTGCAACTGCACTTGGGGACAAAGATTGTACTTTTTGGAGAAATGTCCTCTGGTCTAATGGAACAGAAATATAACTGTTTGGCCATAATGACCATCATTATGTTTGGAGGAAAAAGGGGAATGCTTGCAAGCTGAAGAACACCATCCCAACCTTGAAGGACGGGGGTAGCAGCATCATGTTGTGGGGGTGCTTTGCTGCAGGAGGGACTAGTGCACTTCACAAAATAGATGGCAACACGAGGAGGAAAATGATGTGGATATATTGAAGCAACATCTCAAGACATCAGTCAGGAAGTTAAAGCTTGGTCGCAAATGGGTCTTCCAAATGGACAATGACCCCAAGCATACTTCTAAAGTTGTGGCAAAATGGCTTAAGGACCTCAAAGTATTGGAGTGGCCATCAAAAATCCCTGACCTCAATCCTATATAAAATGTGTGGGCAGAACTGAAAAAGCGTGTGCAAGCAAGGAGGCCTACAAACCTAACTCAGTTACACCAGCTCTGTCAGGAGGAATGGGCCAAAATTCACCCAACTTATTGTGGGAAGCTTGTGGAAGGCTACCCGAAACGTTTAACCCAAGTTAAACCATTTAAAGGCAATGCTACCAAATACTTATTGAGTGTATGTAAACTTCTGACCCACTGGGAATGTGATGAAATAAATAAAAGCTGAAATAAATCATTCTCTCTACTATTATTCTGACATTTCACATTCTAAAAAATAAAGTGGTGATCCTAACTGACCTAAGAAAGGGAATTCTTACTAGGATTAAATGTCAGGAATTGTGAAATACTGAGTTTAAATGTATTTGGCTAAGGTGTATGTAAACTTCTGACTTCAACTGTATGTATGTGTGTGTGTTCCAAAGTGTTTCCAATGCCCCATTTCCCATAGGGAAAAGGCTAGTGTGCCATACTTTTCTCTGGGGGCCGGCTGGACAGGGCAGACAAGGTGAGGTACATGACGTAGCAGCTGATGATGGAAGCCTGCAGGAGCCCTGAACGAGGCTGTTCTGTAGACAGAGCGAGAGGAGAGCTTGAGAACTAAGAACACACACAATTATGAGCTCTCACAAACACACACACAAATGGACAAACACACACACATACACAAAGTGGGAGGCCAGGTCGGGAAATCGGCATGACACTCAATACATGGTAAAAACATCCTGGTAAAACCCTGGCATGTATAGACAGAGGTTTCCTAACACAGTTCTGTCTGAACAATGATCGAGAGCAGTAGGAGAGATGACGTTAGATTACATGGCATCATCCACACATGGATGTTGGCTCAGCCTGAGATGGAGTAAGTGTTCCCTGCTAAGTACTGGATGACAGCCTGTTTCACATTGGTGGTGGTCTTCCAGGCTGCTGTCAGCTTTAAGAGCTTACTGGGTGACACCATGGGTTTGTGTCTGTACTAACCCTTTACTGGGCTAAACGATATCCTGATGAAATAATACCGTGTGTGTGCGTCCATTCGAGAGAAAGAGAGTGTGTGTGTGTATGCCATGTGCATTAATGTGTCCACATCTTTGTGTGTGTGTGCAAGCATATGTGTGTGTGAGAGAGAGCCAGAATGTGTGTATGCGTGTGACTGCTCACTCTGCTGTACACAGGGCGTGACGGCGATGAAGGACATGATGCCACACAGGGTCAGGTTGGTCCAGAGCAGGACCTTGTTGGACTGGCAGGCTGTGGGGTGGGTGTAGTACTTATACATGAAGGTGAAGGCCATGGTGGCGATGCTGTAGAAGAACAGGGTGGCACACATCACCGCCAGGTACCAGCGCTTGTCCTCTGCCGCCCCTGTTAACCTGAGATGAGAATCCAGAAATACACATCACCATCAACCTGAGGGGAATCCAGAAATACACACATCACCATCAACCTGAGAGGAGAATCCAGAAATACACACATCACCTTCAACCTGAGAGGAGAATCCAGAAATACACACATCACCATCAACCTGAGAGGAGAATCCAGAAATACACACATCACCTTCTACCTGAGAGGAGAATACAGAAATACACACATCACCTTCAACCTGAGAGGAGAATACAGAAATACACACATCACCTTCTACCTGAGAGGAGAATACAGAAATACACACATCACCTTCAACCTGAGTGGAGAATCCAGAAATACACACATCACCTTCTACCTGAGAGGAGAATCCAGAAATACACACATCACCTTCAACCTGAGTGGAGAATCCAGAAATACACACATCACCTTCAACCTGAGAGGAGAATCCAGAAATACACACATCACCTTCAACCTGAGTGGAGAATCCAGAAATACACACATCACCTTCTACCTGAGAGGAGAATCCAGAAATACACACATCACCATCAACCTGAGAGGAGAATACAGAAATACACACATCACCTTCTACCTGAGAGGAGAATACAGAAATACACACATCACCTTCAACCTGAGAGGAGAATCCAGAAATACACACATCACCTTCTACCTGAGTGGAGAATCCAGAAATACACACATCACCATCAACCTGAGAGGAGAATCCAGAAATACACACATCACCATCAACCTGAGAGGAGAATACAGAAATACACACATCACCTTCTACCTGAGAGGAGAATACAGAAATACACACATCACCATCAACCTGAGAGGAGAATACAGAAATACACACATCACCTTCAACCTGAGAGGAGAATCCAGAAATACACACATCACCATCAACCTGAGAGGAGAATCCAGAAATACACATCACCATCAACCTGAGGGGAATCCAGAAATACACACATCACCATCAACCTGAGAGGAGAATCCAGAAATACACACATCACCTTCTACCTGAGTGGAGAATCCAGAAATACACACATCACCATCAACCTGAGAGGAGAATCCAGAAATACACACATCACCATCAACCTGAGAGGAGAATCCAGAAATACACACATCACCATCAACCTGAGGGGAATCCAGAAATACACACATCACCATCAACCTGAGAGGAGAATCCAGAAATACACATCACCATCAACCTGAGGGGAATCCAGAAATACACACATCACCATCAACCTGAGTGGAGAATCCAGAAATACACACATCACCTTCTACCTGAGAGGAGAATCCAGAAATACACACATCACCTTCAACCTGAGAGGAGAATACAGAAATACACACATCACCTTCAACCTGAGAGGAGAATACAGAAATACACACATCACCTTCAACCTGAGAGGAGAATCCAGAAATACACACATCACCTTCTACCTGAGAGGAGAATACAGAAATACACACATCACCTTCAACCTGAGAGGAGAATCCAGAAATACACACATTGATATGTAACTGAGTGACCTAGGGTGGTCTAGCGGTCTAAGCCGCTGCCTCCGGAACACAAATACCGCCCCAGATGGCAACGCACTAGCCAAAGCAGTGTTCTAGCCAATTGCTCAATCAAAAACCATGGTCTTGGTTAAGCAAGGGTCATAGTTAAACAGGGGGACTTGAGTGCACAATGCTTGCTCTGGTGCTGACAATCAGCCAACATACTATAAAACCTAATAACATATTCATTGTAGAGTCGTGCGGTTGACTGATGAAAGGTTTATGGCACTTAAATACATAAACACATACCCACCAGCAACCATCACTACCATCATAAAGTGCAGTTTCATTAACATTAGGATTACCAATTAAATTGGATCATGACAGAGTGATGGATAATAAATTGATATTAAAATCGTTGTTTAAAATAACATTACATTGGTAAATTAAAACAACATGTGGATGCCCATTGCCTAACGGGAAATTCGACAGAGCCTCTCTCCTCTATTCCCTTTCCTCTCTTCCCTATCATCTCTTCTCTCTCTTCTCCTCTCTCTTCCCCATCCTCTCTCCTCTATTCCCTCTCCTCCCTTTCCTCTCTTCCCTCTCTTCTCTCCTTTCATCTCTTCCCTCTCTTCTCCTTTCTCTTCATTCTCTTTTCCTAAAACTCAATCTCTTTCCACTCATAAACCCAGCATGCTTGATCTGCACACCCTGAGAGAGACAAACTCAACAGACAGGGCAGCTGGTTTAGGTCAGTGACAGGGCAGCTGGTTTAGGTCATTGACAGGGCAGCTGGTTTAGGTCATTGACAGGGCAGCTGGTTTAGGTCAGTAACAGGGCAGCTGGTTTAGGTCAGTAACAGGACAGCTGGTTTAGGTCAGTGACAGGGCAGCTGGTTTTGGTCAGTGACAGGGCAGCTGGTTTTGGTCAGTGACAGGGCAGCTGGTTTTGGTCAGTGACAGGGCAGCTGGTTTAGGTCAGTAACAGGGCAAGTGGTTTAGGTCATTGACAGAGCAGGTGGTTTAGGTCAGTGACAGGGCAGCTGGTTTAGGTCAGTGACAGGGCAGCTGGTTTAGGTCAGTGGCAGGGCAGCTGGTTTAGGTCAGTGACAGGGCAGGTGGTTTAGGTCTGACAGGGCATGTGGTTTAGGTCAGTGACAGGGCAGCTGGTTTAGGTCAGTGGCAGGGCAGCTGGTTTAGGTCAGTGACAGGGCAGCTGGTTTAGGTCAGTGGCAGGGCAGCTGGTTTAGGTCAGTGACAGAGCAGCTGGTTTAGGTCAGTGACAGAGCAGCTGGTTTAGGTCAGTGACAGAGCAGCTGGTTTAGGTCAGTGGCAGGGCAGCTGGTTTAGGTCAGTGACAGGGCAGCTGGTTTAGGTCAGTGACAGGGCAGCTGGTTTAGGTCAGTGACAGGGCAGCTGGTTTAGGTCAGTGACAGGGCAGCTGGTTTAGGTCAGTGACAGAGCAGCTGGTTAGGTCAGTGAAAGAAGGAAGAGACAGAGGGCTCTATTCAGTCTGTATCAGTGAGGCATTACAGATTGCGCAATAGAAATGTAAAGATAATTTCCGATTGAGCAGACATATGCAGCACTTACCGTGAATGCAGTCTAGGTAACATTTCCCTTAAATTTCAATAACGCTGTAAAGCTGAACTTCCGTGATACGGATTGAAGAGAGAGAGAATACAGACAGACAGACAGATAAAGGTTTCTGGGAAGAGGTATACTAATCTTGTAACCCAGAACCAAATATTGCATGCATGCTGACCAGGCAGCAACTAGATTTCTGTTATGTTACATTGATGTTAAGTCTGTCATGAGAGACTAGGGCAGAGGGAACATGACCGTGTGGGACTGGGACACCATGACAGGGCTTACACACTCTTCCTGGTAACTGTATGTTTGGCTAGGAGAGGTTCCAGACACAGCAAAGCCTCTTAAGTTGCGTTAGCTACAACTCTGACATGAGGGGTTCAGCATTTAACTGACATGCCACGCACACACATACTGTATATATACACAAACACGCACAGACACACATACGCGCCTGCACGTGCGCATCTCACACACACACACATTCTTCATATACAGCAGCGAGAACAGCAGCTGGAGTTGATGTTTTACTGTAAAAATACGAAACATCTGGAAACAAGATGCCTGTCAGAGGATGAGAGGGAATGAGGGAGTGAGAAAAAGAATAACGAAAGGGGCAAGAGAGAAGGAAAGAGATTGAGAGATGGGAATAAGTGAGTGAGAAACAAAGGGACAGAGAGAGAGAGGAGAGAGAAAAACAGAAAGGAGGAGAGGGAGAGAGAGAAACAGAAAGGGAGCGAGAGAGAGAGAGAAGGAAAGACGGAGGAGAGAGAGCGAGAGAACAAATAAGAGATGTTGGACGGAGAGATGGGATGGAGGGGGAGATGAAAAAGCTACAGAGAGAGAGAGAGGGTAAGCAGTAGTAGTGTTGTTTGAGGCCCTCCCCTTGAGGAGAGTTTTTATTAAAACAAGTCTGTCGGATTTATACAGCGATGTTGGAGAGGTGAAGCAGAGGAGACAGATAGCAGGCCAGTGAGAGACTGAGCAGGGCAGTCAGAGTGATATGCTACATACTCTATGCTACATGTGTAGCACAGGAGAATGGTGAGGGGAGGATGGCTTATAACAATGGCTGGAATAGAGTGAATGGAGTGGTGTCAAACACATGGAAACCATGTGTTTGATATATTGAATTCATTCCATTCCAGCCATTACTATAAGCCTGTCCTTCCCAATGAAGGTGCCAGTAGCCACCTGTGATGTATAGGAAGTAAAGAATATGTAATTGTGCTGCACTCTTGTGCCCAGACCATGCCTTCTGAACTGCCCCTTAAAGTTGTACTGCATTGAGTTGAACTGAGTTGCAATCATGAGTTACAGACGACCCCGAATGGGAGAAATGGAAACCCTAGCCCACTGCAACAGCTGCAGAGGAGCAGTTCCTAGCTGAAACAGATCAGTTCAAGGTAACGTCCAGTCAAACTGCAGCTCCTAGCTGAAACAGATCAGTACAAGGTAACGTCCAGTCAAACTGCAGCTCCTAGCTGAAACAGATCAGTACAAGGTAACGTCCAGTCAAACTGCAGCTCCTAGCTGAAACAGATCAGTACAAGGTAACGTCCAGTCAAACTGCAGCTCCTAGCTGAAACAGATCAGTACAAGGTAACGTCCAGTCAAACTGCAGCTCCTAGCTGAAACAGATCAGTACAAGGTAACGTCCAGTCAAACTGCAGCTCCTAGCTGAAACAGATCAGTTCAAGGTAACGTCCAGTCAAACTGCAGCTCCTAGCTGAAACAGATCAGTTCAAGGTAACGTCCAGTCAAACTGCAGCTCCTAGCTGAAACAGATCAGTACAAGGTAACGTCCAGTCAAACTGCACTTGCGCTTATATGGTTGGAGGATGTGGCCTGTCCTTCTCCAACACAAGGACCCCAGCATCCACTCTCACATCCTCTGCTTCAACTGACAACTGCCCAAACTCCATATCACCTCTCATCCCCAACACACCACACTAAACCCCCCAAGACCCCCCCCCCCCCCCCCACACACGCACACCTCTCCCTGCTCTCCCTCCCCTCTCACCAGTTCTTGTTCCAGGTGTGGGCAAATGCTGTGATGAGACTGAGTTGGATGAGGATGAAGGCAAATCCTCCCACCACGCCTACGTAGTGCCAGGCTGGGAGAGAGAGATAAATGGAAAGAGAGAGAGAGAGACAGACAGACAGACAGAGAGAAACAAAAAGACAGACAGAAAGAAAGAAACAGGTTTGCTGTCTAACTCACTTGATGCAGGCCCATTCTGAATGTGTGTGTAGTCCAAATGTATGCATACTTTTAAAATTATATATACAGTCGTGGCCAAAAGTTTTGAGAATGACACAAATATAAATTTTCACAAAGTCTGCTGCCTCAGTTTGTATGATGGCAATTTGCATATACTCCAGAATGTTATGAAGAGTGATCAGATGAATTGCAATTAATTGCAAAGTCCCTCTTTGCCATGCAAATGAACTGAATCCCCCAAAAAACATTTCCACTGCATTTCAGCCCTGCCACAAAAGGACCAACTGACATCATGTCAGTGATTCTCTCGTTAAAACAGGTGTGAGAGTTGACGAGGACAAGGCTGGAGATCACTCTGTTATGCTGATTGAGTTCGAATAACAGACTGGAAGCTTCAAAAGGAGGGTGGTGCTTGGAATCATTGTTCTTCCTCTGTCAACCATGGTTACCTGCAAGGAAACACGTGCCGTCATCATTGCTTTGCACAAAAAGGGCTTCACAGGCAAGGATATTGCTGCCAGTAAGATTGCACCTAAATCAACCATTTATCGGATCATCAAGAACTTCAAGGAGAGCGGTTCAATTGTTATGAAGAAGGCGCGCCCAAGAAAGTCCAGCAAGCGCCAGGACCATCTCCTAAAGATTATTCAGCTGCGGGATCGGGGCACCACCAGTACAGAGCTTGCTCAGGAATGGCAGCAGGCAGGTGTGAGTGCATCTGCACGCACAGTGAGGCGAAGACTTTAGGAGGATGGCCTGGTGTCAAGAAGTGCAGCAAAGAAGCCACTTCTCTCCAGGAAAAACATCAGGGACAGACTGATGTTCTGCAAAAGGTACAGGGATTGGACTGCTGAGGACTGGGGTAAAGTCATTTTCTCTGATGAATCCCCTTTCCGATTGTTTGGGGCATCCGGAAAAAAGCTTGTCCGGAGAAGGTGAGCGCTACCATCAGTCCTGTGTCATGCCAAAAGTAAAGCATCCTGAGACCATTCATGTGTGGGGTTGCTTCTCAGCCAAGGGAGTGGGCTCACTCACAATTTTGCCTAAGAACACAGCCATGAATAAAGAATGGTACCAACACATCCTTCAAGAGCAACTTCTCCCAACCATCCAGGAACAGTTTGGTGACGAACAATGCCTTTTCCAGCATGATGGAGAATCTTGCCATAAGGCAAAAGTGATAACTAATTGGCTCGGGGAACAAAACATCAATATTTTGGGTCCATGGCCAGGAAACCTTAATCCCATTGAGAACTTGTGGTCAATCCTCAAGAGGCGGGTGGACAAACAAAAACCCACAAATTCTGACAAACTCCAAGCATTGATTATGCAAGAATGGGCTGCCATCAGTCAGGATGTGGCCCAGAAGTTAATTGACAGCATGCCAGGGCGGATTGCAGAGGTCTTGAAAAAGAAGGGTCAACACTGCAAATATTGACTCTTTGCATCAACTTCATGTAATTGTCAATAAAAGCCTTTGACACTTATGAAATGCTTGTAATTATACTTAAGTATTCCATAGTAACATCGAACAAAAATATCTAAAGACACTGAGGCAGCAGACTTTGTGAAAATTCATATTTGTGTCATTCTCAAAACTTTTGGCCACGACTGTACAGTACCAGTCAAAAGTTTGGACACACCAACTCAAGGGTTTTTCTTTATTTTTAATATTTTCTACAATCCAGAATATAGTGAAGACATCAAAATTATGAAATAACACATATGGAATCATGTAGTAACACTAAATTAAACATTTAAAAATTAAAAATATATTCTCTATTTGAGATTCTTCAAAGTAGCCCCCCTTCGCCTTGATGGCAGCTTTGCACACTTGGTATTCTCTCAACCAGCTTCATGAGGTAGTCACCTGGAGTGCATTTCAATTAACAGATGTGCCTTGTTAAAAGTTAATTAGTGGAATTTATTACCTTCTTAATGCATTTGAGCCAATCAGTTGTGTTGTGGCAAGGTAGGGTTGGTATACAGAAGATAACCCTATTTGGTAAAAGACCAAGTCCATATTATGGCAAGAACAGCTCAACTAAGCAAAGAGAAACGACAGTCCATCCTTTAAGACAACTTTAAGACAAGAAGGTCAATCAATCCGGAAAAGTTTCTTCAAGTGCAGTCGCAAAAACCATCAAGCGCTATGATGAAACTGGCTCTCATGAGGACCGCCACAGGAAAGGAAGACCCAGAGTTACCTCTGCTGCAGAGGATAAGTACATTTGAGTTACCAGCCTCAGAAATTGCAGCCCAAATAAATGCTTCACAGAGTTCAAGTAACAGACACATCTCAACATCAACTGTTCAGAGGGGACTGAGTGAATCAGGCCTTCATGGTCGAATTGCTGCAAAGAAACCACTACTAAAGGACACCAATAATAATAAGAGACTTGCTTGGGCCAAGAAACACGAGCGAATGGACATTAGACCGGTGGAAATATGTCCTTTGGTCTGATGAGTCCAAATTTGAGATTTTTGGTTCCAACCGCTGTGTCTTTGTGAGACACAGAGTAGGTGAACGGATGATCTCCGCATGTGTGGTTCCCACCGTGAAGCATGGAGGAGGAGGTGTGATGGTGTGGGGGTGTTTTGCTGGTGACACTGTCAGTGATTTATTAAGAATTCAAGGCACACTTAACCAGCATGGCTACCACAGCATTCTGCAGCGATTCGCCATCCCACCTGGTTTGCACTTAGTGGAACTATCATTTGTTTTTCAACAGAACAATCACCCAACCGCAACCCAATTGAGATGGTTTGGGATGAGAAGAACCACAGAGTGAAGGAAAAGCAGCCAACAAGTGCTCAGCATATGTGGGAACTCCTTCAATACTGTTGTAAAACCATTCCTCATGAAGCTGGTTGAGAGAATGCCAAGAGTGTGCAAAGCTGTCATCAAGGCAAAGGGTGGCTACTTTGAAGAATCTAAAATCTAAAATATATTTTGATTAACACTTTTTTTGGTTACTACATGATTCCATATGTGTTATTTCATTGTTTTGTTGTCTTCACTATTATTCTACAATGTAGAAAATAGTAAAAAATAAAGATAAACCCTTGAATGAGTAGGTGTGTCCAAACTTTTGACTGGTACTGTATATGAGAGTATTTTCTTATGTGTATGTTGTAAAACACATTTCCTCATCAAGAATAACATACTGTAGTCATCTATTAAATAATGAACTTTTGGCACAGAAGATTCAGAGGCAGAGGAACAGCCATTAAACATGTAGGATCTGAGACCAGTTACTGTGTCACGATGAGATTTACTGCTGCTAGAACAACACTATCCAACCACAGAGAAATTTATGGTGGCTTGACTGCAGGGTGAATCTCGTGAGATGATGAGCAGGTCTACAGTGTCCCCTATCGGTATTAAAATAGAACTGCACCTATTGCTTTCAGCTAGGCAATCCTATGTGTTGAAAGTTTAGCAATGTATTCAAAGAGGGAATCTTGATTGTGTGTCCAGGCTGCTCACCATGCAGGAAGGACTCAGTAGGGATGAAGAAAGCAGCAGTACACATCCCAAGCAGGGTGATGAACTTCAGAAACCAGAACCTGCATTAGGACCAGAGAGGACCAGTTATACGGTTGTATGCCTAACATTAGCATAATAACATGTTTTTTATATGTTTGTTTGAAACCACCTAGGGACAACTACCCGCCTACAATATATACTGCCCTATATACAGAGGACGTGCAGATGAGGAGCATCTTAGTTAAGAAGCTGCATGACACAAGGGAAGTGAATGGAGGAATAGCTGAGTAGGCAGGTCTAAGGAAAGTGAAGCTGTAATCACCTTGTATAGCCTTGATCGATTATAGTATTTCAAACCTGTACAGGTCAAAATCTGGCACATAATTTAAGTCAAAAGTCTGAGGTACAAAATGTGCTTGAATGTTGAGGGTGGGTGGTATAGGTGGTGGGGTACCTTTGAAAAAACGAATTATGTCATGACAATTATTGTTGCATATGGGATATAATGTTTAAAAATGCTTAAAGTAAGAAAAAAATAGTTAGTCACACTGATGTCAAGTTAGGATTCTGCCCCTAGTGCGCACTGAGAAGTGCCCAGGAGTTCCAGGGCCCTGTGGCCGACTGTCTGGCTTCTCATTAATAACAGCCTTATGGGAGATATTCCACAGAGGGCCAGCTAGAGGCCATGCATCTCTCAAAGCCTAACCCTCCCATCCCCAACCCCCCCCTAGAGCGCGTCACTGCTCTAATCAACACCCCTAGAGCGCGTCACTGCTCTATTCAACCCCCCTAGAGCACGTCACTGCTCTATTCAACCCCCCTAGAGCACGTCACTGCTCTATTCAACCCCGTTTAGAGCATGTCACTGCTCTAATCAACCCCCCTAGAGCGCGTCACTGCTCTAATCAACCCCCCTAGAGCACGTCACTGCTCTAATCAACCCCCCTAGAGCGCGTCACTGCTCTAATCAACCCCCCTAGAGCGCGTCACTGCTCTAATCAACCCCCCTAGAGCGCTTCACTGCTCTAATCAACCCCCCCTAGAGCACGTCACTGCTCTACTCAACCCCCCTAGAGCACGTCACTGCTCTAATCAACCCCCCTAGAGCGCGTCACTGCTCTAATCAACCCATATAGAGCTCGTCACTGCTCTATTCAACCCCGTTTAGAGCGCGTCACTGCTCTAATCAACCCCCCTAGAGCGCGTCACTGCTCTAATCAACCTCCCTAGAGCACGTCACTGCTCTAATCAACCCCCTTAGAGCGCGTCACTGCTCTAATCAACCCCCCTAGAGCGCTTCACTGCTCTAATCAACCCCCCCTAGAGCGCGTCACTGCTCTACTCAACCCCCCTAGAGCACGTCACTGCTCTAATCAACCCCCCTAGAGCGTGTCACTGCTCTAATCAACCCCCCCTAGAGCGCTTCCCTGCTCTAATCAACCCCCCTAGAGCGTGTCACTGCTCTATTCAACCCCCCCTAGAGCGCGTCACTGCTCTAATCAACCCCCCTAGAGCGTGTCACTGCTCTAATCAACCCCTCTAGAGCGCGTCACTGCCCTAATCAACCCCCCTAGAGCCGTCACTGCTCTAATCAACATCACAGCAGTGGACAGTATCACCAGCTGGTTAAAAAGGACACTGGTGCATTGGTCAGGCAGGTGAGGAAAAGGCCCACGTAGCCTCAAATAGACGTTTTGATAATGACGTTAGTACTGTACATGATGTATTAGCATAAAACACCTTAAAGGGGTAGTACATGTAGAACGCAACGGCCAGCTAGAGGCCATGCATCTCTCAAAGCCTAACCCTCCCATCCCCAACCCCCCCCTAGAGCGCGTCACTGCTCTAATCAACACCCCTAGAGCGCGTCACTGCTCTATTCAACCCCCCTAGAGCACGTCACTGCTCTAATCAACCCCCCTAGAGCGCGTCACTGCTCTAATCAACCCTCTAGAGCGCGTCACTGCTCTAATCAACCCCCCTTAGAGCGCGTCACTGCTCTAATCAACCCCTCTAGAGCGCGTCACTGCTCTAATCAACCCCTCTGGAGCGCGTCACTGCTCTAATCAACCCCCCCTAGAGCGCGTCACTGCTCTAATCAACCCCCCCTAGAGCGCGTCACTGCTCTAATCAACCCCCCCTAGAGCACGTCCCTGCTCTAATCAACCCCTCTAGAGCACGTCACTGCTCTAATCAACCCCTCTAGCGCGCGTCACTGCTCTAATCAACCCCCCTAGAGCGCGTCACTGCTCTAATCAACCCCCCCTAGAGCCGTCACTGCTCTAATCAACCCCCCCAGAGCCGTCACTGCTCTAATCAACCCCCCTAGAGCGCGTCACTGCTCTAATCAACCCCTCTAGAGCGCGTCACTGCTCTAATCAACCCCCCTAGAGCGCGTCACTGCTCTAATCAACCCCCCTAGAGCGCGTCACTGCTCTAATCAACCCCCCTAGAGCGCGTCACTGCTCTAATCAACCCCCCTAGAGCGCGTCACTGCTCTAATCAACCCCCCTAGAGCGCGTCACTGCTCTAATCAACCCCTCTAGAGCGCGTCACTGCCCTAATCAACCCCCCCTAGAGCCGTCACTGCTCTAATCAACAGCACAGCAGTGGACAGTATCACCAGCTGGTTAAAAAGGACACTGGTGCATTGGTCAGGCAGGTGAGGAAAAGGCCCACGTAGCCTCAAATAGACGTTTTGATAATGACGTTAGTACTGTACATGATGTATTAGCATAAAACACCTTAAAGGGGTAGTACATGTAGAACGCAAACTTTCATTCACATATACGCCATGGTAGTCCTCCTGCGTCTCCCCAATATAAATGAACCTTCAGGGCTACTGCTGACCCATTGTGGATGAGCGCTCTGAAGTCCTGGCTGGACTTGACATCGATGAGGAACAGCGCCATCATCAGGTAGAAGCAGGCGGTGCCAAAGCAGACCCTGTAGACCGCTGAGTAGCCAACCAGCATCTCACAGTGCCCTCCGCCATGGGCCTGGTCACACACCATGTTGAAGAAAGGCACCTGAAACACACACACACTCTGTTATGGTGTGTGTGTGTGTGTGTGTGTGTGTGTGTGTGTGTGAGTGTGTGTGTGTGTGTGTGTGTGTGTGTGTGTGTGTGTGTGTGTGTGTGTGTGTGTGTCTCTCTTTTTAAGTGTGTGTGTGTGTGTGTGTGTACATGCATGTACAGTATATGTGTGTGTAACCTAGAGGTTAGCTAGTGGAAGCCTCCAGGCCTTTCTCTGTCTGTCTTGGGAGGAAAATAGTGTACTGAGATTATCCTCTAGCCTACTGCATGTATCCTTAGCATAGCGATTAACCAGACAGTTATTGAATGTGACGCGACACAACAAACAGAACCAGTATTCTCATTGGCACACATTATGAGTGGATTTACACTACAAAGAGTGACAGGGAGAGAGTAGGTATGCATCCCAAATGGCACTCTATTCCCTACATAGTGCACTACCATGGGCCCTGGTCAAAAGCACTAGTAATCTATGGCAATCTATCGTAATTTTGGTCATTTATACTTGAATAACTTTTACAAAATGTATTCATATATAGTTTTTTTTTTATACATCTGTCCATATTGTTCATGAGTTTCTAGTGGATAGAACATACGGCTCAAGAGAAAATAGCCTAAATTAATGGAAAAAGCATCTAACCAACAATGGCATTATTTGCAATTAACTCTGCAACTCTTCCAACTGTTTTTCACAACTGCCACCAGTTTGATGCCAAAACACTGACAACAAATAAATACATACTGACATAGTAAAATAAATAGTGTGTAAAAACAAATATAAAGGATATTTCATGCTGAAATCCTCATGTTAACACTAATGGTATTCACTAAGTTGATGGTTTTTATTTAGGATAATGTTTTACAGCTTTGTTGTTCTATTTTTTATTTGAAAATCATCTCATTTAATTCATTCATAACTGTTACACGATAAGGCCACAGAGGGACAGAAATAATTAGACACATGTAGTACCCAAAAGGCCCACTAGATGTCTTACATCAAATCCTTTCAAAGAAACCAAATTCTGGTAGTTTACTAATAAACTTTGAAAGTTTCCAGTGATATACCTTCCCTTTGCAACCCTACTTCTTACTGACTCTTTTTGTGTGTGGATGGGACCAACACTACCTAGTGAAACGTACTTAGCCGACTACATACTACACTTGCCTGATATCCAAACGGGAATCCATGTTCTGTTTCTCTCCTAAATGTTTCGCTACTACACATTCAAAAAATCAGTCTGGCCCTTGGATGGCACACATAAGACGTGGAATGGCACGCGTGAGACGGGACGCGTGAGAGGTGGGATGGCACACATGAGGCCATTGGAGAGGGACTTGCTATAGTGAAGCGTGGGGATATGTTTTCCCAAATGCAATAGATAGTGTAAGGACCCTTCCCTTTCTATGTCATCCTATTGGTTGTGTAGTGATTAGCAAGTTTGCCTATGGGCTAGAAAGACCAGGGTTCGAGACCTACAAGGTGCTGCTGTTCTAATGCACTAATTCAGAGCTCTCCAATCCTGTTTCTGGAGAGATACCCTCCTGTAGGTTTTTCCTCCAACCCCAGTTGTAACTAACCTGATTCAGTTTATCAACCAGCTAATTAAATAGAATCAGGTGCACTAGATTAGGATTGGTAGAAAAAACCTACAGGACGGTAGCTCTCCAGGAACAGGGTTGGAGAGCCCTGCACTAATTTACACAACAAGACATTTCATTTAGTTACTCTCAAGGTGCACGTTTGCCGGCCTTCGCTACAGTAGTAATGTACTAATCTTGGTTAACCCAGGACTCAAATCTTGCATATTAAGTAGTGTGACCACAATAGATTACTCATGTACTAATGTAATTGAATCAGGACAGGAACACTTTATAGCACCTCAGAGCAAACAAAGTGCTCAGACATTGATGGAACTTTGTTGATCCCCAAAGAAGGACATGACATCAGACACTCACATTGTCCCGGACAGCCTCGGAGACAGTGCGTGAGAGCATGAGACAGGAGACGGCGCAGGCCATGATGTGGAAGAGTGTGTACATGATCCTCGTGCTGGACGATGACTTCACCGGGGGGCAGAAGGAGCAGCACAGTGAGCATGGGGCCGGGCCACAGCAGCAACATATCTGGGGAGAGGAGAGAGATATGTTCACATATGTAGAGGAGAGGAGAGGAGAGGAGAGGAGAGGAGAGGAGAGGAGAGGAGAGGAGAGGAGAGAGGGGAGGAAACCCATCTGGAGAGAGGAAGAAACCCATCTGGAGAGAGGAAGAAACCCATCTGGAGAGAGGAACAGGTGAGGAGTCAGCTCAACAATAGAGTGACAATGCTCAATATATCCTAGGAGATGAGAGAGATGCTCAATATATCTGAGGGAGGGGGAGAGAGGGATTTTCAATATAAATTATATATGAGAGCTGTAACTGGGAGGAGATGAAGAGAGAGATGCTCAATATATCTATGAGAGGAGAAGAGAGATGTTCAATATCTGTGAGGAGATGTGTAAATTCAACAATAAAGAGATTATACTGCACGTAACCAATTGGATCTAAACCTTGGTCATCATCAACCACTCCAACACTCCAACGTCAACATATTTGATTGATGGAAAGGAGAGGGGTGTTTAGCATATTTTAGGATGGAGTGGTGTCAACATGTTGTCTGTGCATCAGAAGTCAACTGAACATAGCCTTACTGCTAGACAGAAAGCTACATAACTGAAGGAAGAGAGAGAGAGGTGATGAGTGAGTGAGTGAATGAATGAATAAATGCATGAATGAATGACTTTGATCATCCCTCAAGAGGAAATTCTTTCCACAACTCACCAAAGGTGCACATAACTGCCTACAAATTCAGCAACATCTAATTCACTGTAGTACCACAGAGAACACATGACGCTCTCAATAACCAAGTAATATTTGTATGAGGGGACACCTTTTACACAGTGAATGAACTCAGTGAACTATTCTCAGAGGAGCTTCCCCTTGATATGAGGGTTTTGGGCAGGTGATTGTTGCGTGTTACAGGTGGTTGAATGTAGTCCAAACACACAGAATATCTGATCCGCCTGGAGTCAAACCAATTTATAGACTAACAGCATTGTATTGTAGTACACTGTGTAGAACTGCTTGTCCCGTTTTAAGTCGTTGTTATCTGGGATTTTACTGGGGGTGGGGGGGTTACTGGATGAGGGAGGAGAGTCTAAACACAAGCAGAGACTGTTTCTTTGATAAACATCCAGAACTGTAGATGAAAGCTATCCTATCTATCTATCGATCGATCTATCTGTATCTCTCTAATCTCTCTAATCTACAACAGAAAGCTGGTTCACTAGGTCAGTGTAATTTGTAGAGTGGCTAGGTCATGTTGGATTTGTGGGACAATGACTCACGTCTTTCCAATATGAGATAACCTGCATTGTTGTATCAAATGTATATCTTGCCAATAACACTTCCGAGTCCAATAGACCTAATATTAATACAGGACACAGCCTCAGGTCTCAAGCGGAGGGGGTGGAGAATGGGGCAAAATGCAATGAGACACAGTATAGACTACTGTACAACGGGTGTATTGATCTCTATCCAACATAGAACACCTGATACATTGTAACAGATACTGGCATCTGCTAGTTCTGGATCTGATACGCATTAACAACAGGCCAGGCCAGTTAGGTACAAAACAATAGCCATGAGAAAGTGAAGATGTGTTTTAACACATCAACTATTATGTGTTAAAGTTATGTTTTAACACAACAACTAATATAGCTATGTTTAAACAAAACAACTAAAATAGCTATATTTTAACACTGTAATGGGTGCGTGTTGGTGGCAGGGAAGTCAGGCGCAGGAGAACGAACTTGGTATAAACGGAGTCGTTTAATAAAAGTTAACAAAACTCAAAAAAACAAAATATATAAAATAATCAAAGTGGGTACAAAACCCATCGCGCACCAACACATAACTTGCACAAACATACAATCCCTGACAAGGACATGAGGGGAAACAGAGGGTTAAATACACAACATGTAATTGATGGGATTGGAACCAGGTGTGATGGAAGACAAGACAAAACCAATGAAAAATGGATCAGTGATGGCTAGAAGATCGATGACGTCGACCACCGAACACCACTCGAACAAGGAGAAGGGCCGACTTGACAAGGGCCCCCAAAGACACGGAGGGCGAGGAGCAGGGCGATCCGGATGGAGACGGTGGAACTCTCACAGCATAGAAGGATCCAACATGTCCTCCACCGGAACCCAGCATCTCTCCTCCGGACCAGACCCCTCCCAGTCCACGAGGTACTGAAGGCCCCTCGCCCGGCATCTCGAATCCAGTATGGAACGAACAGAGTACGCCGGGACCCCCTCGATATCCAGAGGGGGCGGAGGAACCTCCCACACTTCAGACTCCTGGAGCAGGCCAGCCACCACCGGCCTGAGTAGAGACACATGGAACAAGGGGTTAATGCGGTAACCTATAACATACCTCGTTCACTCTCCTCAGGACTTTAAATGGCCCCACAAACCGCGGACCCAGCTTCCGACAGGGCAGGCGGAGGGGCAGGTTTTGGGTCGAGAGCCAGACACGGTCCCCCGGGGCGAACACCGGGGCCTCACTGCGGTGACGGTCTGCGCCAACTTTCTGGAGCAGCACTGCGTGCTGAAGGTGGACATGGGCGGCATCCCATGTGTCCTCCGCGCGCCGGAACCAGTCATCCACCACAGGAGCCTCAGTCTGACTCTGATGCCAAGGAGCCAGAACCGGCTGATACCCCAATACACACTGGAAGGGTTAGTTGAGGAGTGGCGGAGCGAGTTCTGGGCCATCTCTGCCCAGGGCACGAATGCTGCCCACTCTCCCGGCCGGTCCTGGCAATAAGACCTCAGAAACCTACCCCACATCCTGGTTAACTCTCTCCACCTGCCCGTTACTCTCGGGGTGAAAACCTGAGGTAAGACTGACCGAGACCCCCAGATGTTCCATGAACGCCCTCCAGACCCTCGACGTGAACTGGGGACCCCGATCAGACACAATATCCTCAGGCACCCCGTAGTGCCGGAAGACGTGAGTAAACAGGGCCTCCGCAGTCTGTAGGGCCGTAGGGAGACCGGCCAAAGGGAGGAGATGACAGGACTTCGAAAAACGATCCACAACGACCAGGATCGTGGTGTTACCCTGTGAAGGTGGAAGATCGGATATGAAATCCACCGACAGGTGCGACCACGGCCGTTGTGGAATGGGTAAGGGTTGTAGCTTACCTCTGGGCAGGTGCCTAGGAGCCTTACACTGGGCGCACACCGAGCAGGAGGAAACATAAACCCTCACATCTTTAGCCAAAGTGGGCCACCAGTACTTCCCACTAAGACAGCGCACCGTCCGGCCGATCCCAGGATGACCAGAGGAGGGTGAAGTGTGGGCCCAATAGATCAGCCGGTCGCAGACAGCAGATGGAACGTACAGACACCCAGCTGGACACTGAGGGAGAGCGGGCTCTGCACGTGACGCCCGCTCAATGTCCGCGTCCAGCTCCCGGCACCACCAAGCAAGAGGCGGGGAGTATGGGAGTGGGATCCATGGGCCTCTCCTCTGTGTCATACAGCCGGGACAATGCGTCTGCCTTAACGTTCTGGGAGCCTGGTCTGTACGAAAGGGTAAACACAAAACAGGTGAAAAACATGGCCCACCTTGCCTGGTGAGGGATCAGTCTCCTCGCCTCCCGGATGTACTCCAGATTGCGGCAGTCAGTCCAGATGAGAAAAGGGTGTCTAGCCCCCTCAAGCCAATGTCTCCACACCTTCAAGGCCTTGACGACAGCCAACAACTCCCGGTCCCCCACGTCATAGTTTCGCTCCGCCGGGCTGAGCTTCTTCGAGAAGAAGGCACAAGGGCGGAGCTTCGGTGGCGTACCCGAGCGCTGAGAGAGCACAGCTCCTATCCCAGCCTCGGACGCGTCCACCTCCACTATGAACGCCAAAGAGGGATCCGGATGGGCCAGCACGGGAGCCGAGGTAAACAAAGCCCTCAGGTGACTAAAAGCCCTGTCCGCCTCAGCTGTCCACTGCAAGCGCACCGGGCCCCCCTTCAGCAGTGAAGTAATGGGAGCCACTATCTGACCAAAACCCCGGATAAACCTCCGGTAGTAGTTGGCAAACCCTAAGAATCGCTGCACCTCCTTTACCGTGGTGGGAGTCGGCCAATTACCCACGGCTGCAATGCGGTCACTCTCCATCTCCACCCCTGACGTGGAAATGCGATACCCTAGGAAGGAGATGGACTGTTGGAAGAACAGGCATTTCTCAGCCTTGACGTATAGGTCATGCTCCAACAGGCGACCAAGCACTCTGCGCACCAGGGACACATGCTCGGCGCGTGTAGTGGAGTATATCAAAATGTCATCAATATACACCACTACACCCTTCCCATGCAGGTCCCTGAAAATCTCGTCTACAAAAGCTTGGAAGACTGATGGCGCATTCATCAACCTGTACGGCATGACGAGGTACTCATAGTGCCCAGAGGTGGTACTGAAAGCCGTCTTCCACTAGTCTCCCTCTCGGATACGCACCAGGTTGTTACCGCTCCTGAGATCTAGTTTGGTGAAGAAGCGCGCCCCGTGCATTGACTCTATTGCTGTGGCTATGAGCGGTAGCGGGTAACTTTACCTCGCCGTGATCTGATTTAGACCCCGGTAGTCAATACACGGACGCAGACCTCCCTCCTTCTTCTTCACAAAAAAGAAACTCGAGGAGACGGGTGAAGTGGAGGACCGAATGTACCCCTGACGCAGGGATTTGGAGACATAGGTTTCCATAGCCTCCGTCTCCGCCTGTGAGAGGGGATACATGTGACTCCTGGGAAGTGCAGCGTCTACCAGGAGATTTATCGCACAATCGCCCTGTCGTTGAGGTGGTAATTGAGTCGCCTTCTTTGTAGAGAAGGCGAGAGCCAAATCGGCATATTCAGGGGGAATGCGCACGGGGGAGACCTGGTCTGGACTCTCCACCGTAGTAGCACCAACGGAAACCCCTAAACACCTACCTGAGCACTCTCGCGACCACCCCGTGAGAGCCCTCTGTGGCCAAGAAACAGTGGGGTTATGACAAGCTAACCAGGGTAGGCCCAGCACCACGGGAAACGCAGGAGAGTCAATAAGGAAGAGACTAATTCTCTGACCCCCCCCCCCGCGTCACCATGCCCAAAGGAGCGGTGACCTCCCTAATCAACCCTGACCCTAATGGTCGACTATCTAAGGCGTGAATGGGGAAAGGCACATCCACGGGAAAAATGGGGATCCCTAAACTATAGGCTAAAGCTTTATCAATGAAATTCCCAATCGCGCCTGAATCGACGAGCGCCTTATGCTGGGAATGCGGGGAAAACTCAGGAAAAGTGACAGACAAACATATGTGCAACAGAGGACTCTGGGTGAGGATGGTGCCAGCTCACCTGGGGTGACGCCAGAGCGCCCTGCCTGCTGCCTCGATTCCCAGAGGAACCCACCCGCACCAACCGGCAGTATGACTTCTGCGGCCACAGATAGTGCACGAGCGGGAACCCCCTCCGGTCTCCCTGCGCACCGCCCCTCCCAGCTCCATGGGTATCGGAGAGGGGGTGCGGGAGGATGGAACCACCAGACCCCGATCTGAACATCCACAAGTAGCCAGCAGGTTGTCCAACCGGATGGACAGGTCCACCAGCTGGTCAAACGAGAGGGTGGTGTCTCTGCAGGCCAGGTCCCGACGAACGTCCTCGTGTAGACTGCAGCGGTAATGATCAATCAGGGCCCTGTTGTTCCATCCTGCGCCGGCAGCCAGGGTCCTAAACTCCAGGGCGAAATCCTGGGCGTTCCTCGTCTCCTGCCTCAGATGGTAGAGGTGCTCACCCGCCGCTCTACCCTCGGGTGGGTGGTCGTAGACTGCCCTGAAACGGCGGGTGAACTCCTCAAACTGGCCCACTCCAGAGCTTTCCCGGTGAGGCACGAGACGAGAGCGGACACCCTCTCACGGTCCGATGGAGCTGGGTGGACCGTGGCCAGATAGAGGTTTAATTGAAGGAGGAACCACTGGCAGTTGGCAGCACTCCCGTGCTGCCAGGAGGGACGGATCCCACTGGGTTCAGGCGGGAAAGGGGCGCTCAGGGGAGACACCGGTTGTGCTGGTGGAGGCGCTGGAAGAACTCCCTGTCTCTCCCAGCGGTCCATTGTCTGGACGACGCGCTCCTCCACCTCTATGGCCGGGGTACCTTCTCCTGCTGACTCCATAGAAGGGTCGGTGATTCTGTAATGGGTGCGTGTTGGTGGCAGGGAAGTCAGGCGCAGGAGAACGAAGTTGGTATAAACGGAGTCGTTTAATAAATTAACAAACCTCCAAAAAACAAAATATATAGCATAATCAAAGTGGGTACAAAACCCGTCGCGAACCAACACATAACTTGCACAAACATACAATCAAACAATCACCGACAAGGACATGAGGGGAAACAGAGGGTTAAATACACAACATGTAATTGATGGGATTGGAACCAGGTGTGATGGAAAACAAGACAAAACCAATGGAAAATGAAAATGGATAGGTGATGGCTAGAAGATTGGTGATGTCGACTGCCGAACACCGCTCGAACAAGGAGAGGGGCCGACTTCGGCGGAAGTCGTGACAAACACAACAATTAATATAGCTATGTTTTAACACAACAACTAATATAGCTATGTTTTAGCACAACAACTAATATAGCTATGTTTAAACACAACAACTAATATAACTATGTTTTAACACAACAACTAATATAGCTATGTTTTACACAACTACTAATATAGCTATGTTTTAGCACAACAACTAATATAATTATGTTTAAACACAACAGCTAATATAACTATGTTTTAATACAACAACTAATATAACTATGTTTTAACACAACAGCTAATATAGCTATGTTTTACACAACTACTAATATAACTATGATTTAACACAACAGCTAATATAACTATGTATTACACAACAGCTAATATAGCTATGTTTTACACAACAACTAATATAGCTATGTTTTACACAACTACTAATATAACTATATTTTAACACAACAACTAATATAGCTATGTTTTACACAACTACTAATATAGCTATGTTTTAGCACAACAACTAATATAGCTATGTTTTAGCACAACAACTAATATAATTATGTTTAAACACAACAACTAATATAGCTATGTTTTAATACAACAACTAATATAGCTATGTTTTAGCACAACAACTAATATAGCTATATTTTAACACAACAATTAATATAGCTATATTTTACACAACTACTAATATAGCTATGTTTTAACACAACAACTAATATAATTATGTTTAAACACAACAATTAATATAGCTATGTTTTACACAACTACTAATATAACTATATTTTAACACAACAACTAATATAGCTATGTTTTAGCACAACAACTAATATAGCTATGTTTTAACACAACAACTAATATAGCTATGTTTTAGCACAACAACTAATATAGCTATGTTTAAACACAACAACTAATATAGCTATGTTTTAACACAACAACTAATATAGCTATGTTTAAACACAACAACTAATATAACTATGTTTTAACACAACAACTAATATAGCTATGTTTTACACAACAGCTAATATAGCTATGATTTAACACAACAGCTAATATAGCTATGTTTTAGCACAACAACTAATATAGCTATGTTTTAGCACAACAACTAATATAGCTATGATTTAACACAACTACTAATATAACTATGATTTAACACAACAACTAATATAACTATGTTTTACACAACAGCTAATATAGCTATGTTTTAGCACAACAACTAATATAATTATGTTTAAACACAACAGCTAATATAGCTATGTTTTAATACAACAACTAATATAGCTATGTTTAAACACAACAATTAATATAACTATATTTTAACACAACAACTAATATAGCTATGTTTTACACAACTACTAATATAGCTATGTTTTAGCACAACAACTAATATAATTATGTTTAAACACAACAATTAATATAGCTATATTTTACACAACTACTAATATAGCTATGTTTTAACACAACAACTAATATAGCTATATTTTAACACAACAATTAATATAGCTATATTTTACACAACTACTAATATAGCTATGTTTTAGCACAACAACTAATATAATTATGTTTAAACACAACAGCTAATATAGCTATGTTTTAATACAACAACTAATATAGCTATGTTTAAACACAACAATTAATATAACTATATTTTAACACAACTACTAATATAACTATGATTTAACACAACAACTAATATAGCTATGTTTAAACACAACAGCTAATATAGTTATGTTTAAACACAACTACTAATATAACTATGATTTAACACAACAACTAATATAGCTATGTTTAAACACAACAACTAATATAGCTATGTTTTACACAACTACTAATATAACTATGATTTAACACAACAACTAATATAACTATGTTTTACACAACTACTAATATAACTATGATTTAACACAACAACTAATATAGCTATGTTTAAACACAACAACTAATATAGCTATGTTTAAACACAACAACTAATATAACTATGTTTTACACAACAACTAATATAGCTATGATTTAACACAACAACTAATATAGCTATGTTTAAACACAACAACTAATATAGCTATGTTTAAACACAACTACTAATATAACTATGATTTAACACAACAACTAATATAGCTATGTTTTACACAACAGCTAATATAACTATGTTTAAACACAACAACTAATATAACTATGTTTAAACAGAACAACTAATATAGCTATGTTTTACACAACAGCTAATATAGCTATGTTTTACACAACTACTAATATAACTATGTTTAAACACAACAACTAATATAGCTATGTTTTACACAACAGCTAATATAGCTATATTTTACACAACTACTAATATAGCTATGTTTTTACACAACTACTAATATAGCTATGTTTTAGCACAACAACTAATATAATTATGTTTAAACACAACAGCTAATATAACTATGTTTTAATACAACAACTAATATAACTATGTTTTAACACAACAGCTACTAGCAAACGTATCATGAAAATATGGGACTCAATGTCTTACTAAACAGACAGCAATCCAAACACATTCTCATTCATGTTTAACGTCTCCATATTTCCTCTTATATGTTCTCTCTTTCCCTCCCGCCAACTCTCTGTCATTCAGGACTCTGTCTCACCTGGTAGGCAAACATGTTGAGGAAGAAGCTGTAGATGCCACTCTGGTGCATCTCCTGGGCTGTCATCCGTTCAGAACCCTCCAAAACTGACAGCTTTGGGTGTTAGATCACAGACCCTGTGAGGACGACATCCTAAAAGTCCCCAGAAAAAGATCCTCTAACATCTAAAACAGTACAAATTGTTTTCCCAAAATAAGTACCGGCGTTACAAAACAAAAGCGCTACTTGTGGTTGTGCAATCCAACTTCCAACGGGTCACCAGGGTAGCTGTTCCTGAGTTCTTCTCTGCTATATCCTGGATCACATGTAACACAAAGACACATCCAACCAACCTTGCTAAATCTCAGCATCAACCTCAATCCAACTTCGGGGGGATAGAAAGTGTCCGGGTATTTATTTGACTCATATCCTGTGTGCTCTCTTTTTGCTTCTGTGTCGGGCGCTGTCAGAAGAGTTGGAGAGAGAGGTGGTGATGATGAATGCCCTCACCCCCTCCTCCTCCTGCTCCGCTTTACCCTGGCAGATTAGGCAGAGCCAGGGAGCGAGGGAGAGAGGGGGGCGGGGCATGTGTTAGTCCCATCTGTCCCTCCCTTCCCCCAGGGCCCTTGCTCCACTGCTCCAGAGACAGCCTCCAGGCCACACACACACACACACACACACACACACACACACACACACACACACACACACACACACACACACACACACACACACACACACACACACACACACACATGGCAGAAGAGTACAGTAGACTATAAAAAATGCTGGTGATCTGTATGTTTGTAATCCATGTTTACAAAGATGGATTTGCTCTATGTTTTGGCCTAGTGGCCTCTCTCAAGACAAGAGAAGGACTGCGTTCACAATCTTATCTGGAGTACAGTAGCCCACACAGGTTGTTTACACAGGGAGGGAGTACACAGAGAGAGAGTGAGCCAGAATAGATTTGGGTCAGTGTGCAGGGCACTGTGCCAGGATAATCCAGGGAAGTTGTACAGTCCCCTCAGTCTCAGTTAGTGTGACCTTCATCAGTCCCTCTCTCTCTCCCCGACCCTGCCGCAGACTAACTCCATAACCCAGACTGGGTTATCATCGTTCGGCTGCAGAACAGTTCTTATTGGGGCTACTACTCTACGACAGCATAGGCCTAACTCATCAGTGGTTCTCAAACCTTTTGGGGTTGTGTGACCCAACTAGGGCCTGTCAAATGTTCTTGTTACAGACCAAGTAAACATAACAAATTCTACCAGAACACAGGTTTTAGCCACCTGTAGCCTATAAAGAACTGTCAGCAACTCAAAACATTTGGAAAGTATTCAGACCCCTTGACTTTTTCCACATTTTGTTACGTTGCAGACTTGTTCTAAAATTGATTAAATAATTTCCCTCCCTCATCAATCTACACACAATACCCAATAAAGATAAAGCAAAAACAGGTTTTTAGATATTTTAGCCAAAAATATTTAAGAAATACTGAAATGTAACATTTACATAAGTATTCAGACCCTTTACTCAGTACTTTGTTGAAGCACATTTGGCAGTGATTACAGCCTTGAGTCTTCTTGGGAACGACGCTACAAGCTTGACAGACCTGTACTTGGGGATTTTCTCCCATTTTTCTCTGCAGATCCTCTCAAGCTCTGTCAGGTTGGATGGGGAGTGTCGCTGCACAGGTATTTTCAGGTCTCTCCAGAGATGTTTGATTGGGTTCAAATCCGGGCTCTGGCTGGGCCACTCAAAGACATTCAGAGACTTGTCCCAAAGCCACTCCTGCGTTGTGTTGGCTGTGTGCTTAGGGTCGTTGTCCTGTTGGAAGGTGAACCTTCGCTCCAGGCTGAGGTCCTGAGCGCTTTTGAGCAGGTTTTCATCAAAGGTCTCTCTCTGTATTTTGCTCCGTTCATCGTTCCCTTAATCCTGACTAGTCTCCCAGTCCCTGCCACTGAAAAACATCCCCACAGCAGACACGAGTCTATCAGACGAGCTAAATCACTTCTATGCTCGCTTCGAGGCAAGCAACACTGAGGCATGCATGAGAGCATCAGCTGTTCCGGATGACTGTGTGATCACGCTCTCCGTAGCCGACGTGAGTAAGACCTTTAAACAGGTCAACATTCACAAGGCCGCTGGGCCAGACAGATTACCAGGACGTGTGCTCCGGGCGTGTGCTGACCAACTAGGTGTCTTCACTGACATTTTCAACATGTCCCTGATTGAGTCTGTAATACCAACAAGCATGTTTCAAGCAGACCACCATAGTCCCTATGCCCAAAAACACGTAGGCAACCTGCCTAAATGACTACAGATCCATAGCACTCACGTCCGTAGCCATGAAGTGCTTTGAAAGGCTGGTAATGGCTCACATCAACACCATTATCCCAGAAACCCTAGACCCACTCCAATTTGCATACCGCCCAAACAGATCCACAGATGATGCAATCTCTATTGCACTCCACACTGCCCTTTAGAACCTGGACAAAAGGAACACCTACATGATAATGCTATTCATTGACTACAGCTCAGCAGTCAACACCATCGTGCCCTCAAAGCTCATCACTAAGCTAAGGAACCTGGGACTAAACACCTCCCTCTGCAACTGCATCCTGGACTTCTTGACGGGCCGCCCACAGGTGGTAAGGGTAGGTAACGACACATCTGCCACGCTTATCCTCAACACTGGAGCCCCTCAGGGGTGCGTGCTCAGTCCCCTCCTGTACTCCCTGTTCACCCACAACTGCATGGCCAGGCACAACTCCAACACCATCATTAAGTTTGCAGACAACACAACAGTGGTAGGCCTGATCACCGACAATGATGAGACAGCCTATAGGGAGGAGGTCAGAGACCTGGCCGGGTGGTGCCAGAATAACAACCTATCCCTCAACGTAACCAAGACTAAGGTTATGATTGTGGACTACAGGAAAAGGAGGACCGAGCACGCCCCCATTCTCATCGACGCGGCTGTAGTGGAGTAGGTTGAGAGCTTCAAGTTCCTTGGTGTCCACATCACCAACAAACTAGAATGGTCCAAACACACCAAGACAGTCGTGAAGAGGGCACGACAAAGCCCAGTTTGGCTGGGCGGCCAGCTCTAAGAAGAGTCTTGGTGTTTCCAAACTTCCACCATTTACGAATGATGGAGGCCACTGTGTTCTTGGGAACCTTTAGTGCTGCAGAAATGTTTTGGTACCCTTCCCCAGATCTGTGCCTCGACCCCATCTTGTCTCGGAGCGCTACAGACAATTCCTTCGACCTCATGGCTTGGTTTTCTTTATATAGACAGGTGTGTGCCTTTCCAAATCAAGTCCAACCAATTGGATTTACCACAGGAAGACTCCAATCAAGTTGTTGAAACATCTCAAGGATGATCAATGGAAACAGGATGCACCTGAGCTCAATTTCGAGTCTCATGGCAAAGGGTCTGAATACTTATGTAAATAAGGTATCTCAGTTTTTTATATATATATACATTTGCAAACATGTCTAAAAACCTGTTTTCACTTTGTAATTATGGGGTATCGTGTATAGATTTCTTATAAAAAATGATATTTTAGAATAAGGATATAACGTAACAAAATATAGAATAAGTCAAGGGGTCTGAATACTTTGATGGGGTATATACACTTATATGTGGAATCTTCCAACCAGAAGTTAATGGAATTTTGCAACCCTATGTAATGTTCAAAGAGTGAATGGTTGTGGAGTCAGGCGCAGAGAGCAGAGGTTATGGGGAAAAACACGCTTTAATGTCCAACCAAAAAACGTACAATAGGTAACGCCGAACAGAGGCGTAATCCACTCCACCTAAGTAGAACCGGACAGCGGAAAACCCATACAAATAAAGAACACCTCTCACATAACAGAAACAAGCCCGCACAAACACAAGCGGGCTAATCGAACTTAAATAACACCAACCCAAAAACATCAACAAGGAACAGGTGAAAACAATTAGACAAAACCAAACGAAAAGGGAAAAAGGGATCGGTGGCAGCTAGTAGACCGGTGACGACGACCGCCGAGCACCACCCGAACGGGAAGGGGAGCCACCTTCGGTGATATTCGTGACACCCTAGTCTAGGGTCTAGGGATTGATTTAACAATGGCCTATGTTATCTAACTGCACACTCCCTGATACACTGGTTCTCCCTGCATGCACTGTAAAGCTGTGTTGATGATCAATGACAAAACTCTTTTCAGACATAGTGGAAAGTTCACATTGTGTCAATATTTACTATCTGCTCTCAGAATAGCAACTTCTCTGTCTTCCACAACTCTGATCCTTGGTACAAGTGAATGATCTGAGCACAGTAAGAGGCCTTCCTGGAGAGCTGTCTGACGTGACCCTGTCTGACTGGGATAAGAGGCTTGTGGGGGGATACAAACCGGCTGAATGGATACTCTGTAAAACTTTACTTGACACCTTGTGTCATAACACTATATGACATGGTCATAACCATGTAATAATATGTCATAACAGCTGACACAACTTGTCATAACCTGTCATAACATGGTCATAACACTGTCATGACACATTTAGACCTGTTGTGACATATATTGTGTTATTTTATGGCTGGTTATGACACCTACATAAGAGTGTCAACTCCCACAAAACCTACCACACAAGGCAAAACATTCCATTACACCATAGCCTACTTGTCAACAGTATGTTTGTTATATAACATTTTCTGAAATTTACCATATTGAATTATCACTGTAATTGAGCACACATTGATGTCAGACATGCACCTACCCCAATGCTCTGTTGCTGATGACTGGGGTGAATGCAGGAGCAGATTTCAGGAGCAGGACAAGACACCCTCTTTTTGACTGATTCCTGACATCAGGGCATGTACGTGATAGGCCTATCTGGCTTATATGATTATGATGGTCATAATGCTTCTTGACAGTGTCATAAAGTGTATTTTCTTAGTCCAAGTAAAGAGACACAGTATAGCCTTAATGCTTCATGACAGTGTCATGAGGTGTATTTTCTTAGTCCAAGTAAAGAGACACAGTATAGCCTTAATGCTTCATGACAGTGTCATGAGGTGTATTTTCTTAGTCCAAGTAAAGAGACAAGGTATAGCCTTAATGCTTCATGACAGTGTCATGAGGTGTATTTTCTTAGTCCAAGTAAAGAGACACAGTATAGCCTTAATGCTTCTTGACAGTGTCATGAGGTGTATTTTCTTAGTCCAAGTAAAGAGACACAGTATAGCCTTAATGCTTCATGACAGTTTCATAAAGTGTAAAAACATGACTTTAAAGAATTAATTACAACAACAACAACAAAATGTTTAACAAACAAACTTTCAAGTGAAATAAAAACTTATTGCCAGATTGACACTTATGCAGGTGTCATAACCAGCCATAAAATAACGCAATATATGTCACAACAGGTGTAAATATATGGGTCATGACAGTGTTATGACCATATTATGACAGGTTATGACAAGTTATGTAAGCTTTTATGACATGGTTATAAAGTAAAGTGTTATCGAATACTCTCACATTGATTGTCTGTTGGGGACGTACAAGCCTGACAAAGCCTCTAGCATAGCAACAGTTGTAGGATTGTAGCCAAAAATAGCTAGAAATAGCCAATGCCTGTCCTTTTTCTGGGGACCTGTCTCACTAATGACAGAGAGGATTGATGACGAGGTTCATGAAAGATCTCACTGCTGTCTCTCAGTAGATAATTGATGTAATTCAGATTGAGTTATAGGTCTATACTGTACAGGCTTGCATTGGAGATGTTCATGTATTTTCCTCCCATTAAGCTACAAATGTAAATATGTCAATCAATATGCTAAATGTGACATGGTGAGGACTGTTTTTCTTCTTCAAATGTGACAGTGGTACTATTTGTTTTCCTTCATCCCAGTTGGTTGTCACACAATCATAGCTCCTGTCTGAGATCACAAAACCATCAACACTCGCAATCATTGCCCTAAAAAACACAATAGTGACTACCAATTAATTCCTTACAGTGACAATGAACAAATAGTATTCTCCAAGAATCAACATTAACTGATGTAATCGCAGCAGAGTAGAATCACTAAGAACTTTAATCTGGTTTGAAGATCTATTATCTGCTGTTGGCTAAATCACTCCACTGTGAACTTCCATGAACCAATTAGTCCCTTCAGATAAACAGGCTTCTATTCATTAGCGCACACTGTAGCAAAACGTTTTCAAAAAATATACAACGGAAAAAACAGTTGTCCCTCCCTGTTTCAATTAGTTTTTTTCTGTTTGGTGCATAATGAATATGAACCGGGTTTTACTCTCGAGGGTCGGTCAGGGCGGCCCACCACCGTCGCCCTCGGTACTACCCAGCATTCCTGGGGGCCCTTTCACTGACAGATAATTGCTGTTGCCTCGTGGGAGAGGAGACACTGCCAAAGCGAGCAGACAAAAGCAAATTAGAGGAGCCAAACGACGCTTGAGTGAAAGCATCCAATCTATGGTTTCAATAGGCCTTTTGGAAGAATGGTTGGATCAAGTCCAAGCACATGTTTTCCAAAAAACAGTTGACTGTAGTTTTTTTGTGTGTAAAAAATAAAAAATCTTAGGATTCTTTAGAGCCCAGTTATTTAGAGATATGTTTGAAGTGTAAGAATGTATAAACATTGTAGTCTTACTGTCCATTGAGAGTGATGAGACACAGAACTAAGACGATGACCCAGAGAGAGGCAAGCCTCACATGTCAGTCAGAGGATTCCCATGCCAACCCATGGCAACACAATTTATCCATTCATCAACAGTGACATAACTGATTGAGTGTACATAACAGTCCATTTTCTAGTTTACGCTCTCTGGATTACATAGAAACTGTAGATTACGGCAAACTTTCTACACGTAATCTACACCACAATCCCAAACATTTTTGAAAGGATGAAACATAATATTTCTGCTTCACAGGTTGGGGGATTGAAAACAGTATTTGATTGCCTTTTCTATGTGGCTCAGCAACCCATGAGTGCAAAGTTCAAACTAGCAGCTTAATGAATTGAGTATTTTTTCAATGAGACTTTCTATCAAAAATAACACACAGTATTGGCCTATGTGACATGAATTGTATAACACTAAAATGGTCCATTTCACTCTAAAGAATCACATCAATATGATCACAGTGTACTGTCTGTCTGTCTGTCTGTCTGCCTGCCTGCCTGTCTGTCTGTCTGCCTGCCTGTCTGCCTGCCGGTATCTGTGGGTTGTTCAGTCTGTTTGTCAATCAATCCATAGCATACTGTAACTGTATATGTCTAGGTCTACAGTAACTATTACAGATCAAGAAGTGGATCATAGTGAGGTGTTGATGAACTACTGAACATGGCCAGGAGCTAAATTGGGTGAGAAGGAAGGCAGTCAGTGGGACAGATTCCACCAGGCAGGGGAAGGGAAGGGGGGGGGGACATTCTATTAATTCCATTGTGTTTACCAGGATGGTAATGTCTGAAACACCATTCACTGTTTCTCAGGCTGGGAATGCGATCCATAAAAACTATAGAATTTGATAGAATTCATAAAGTATTCTTTGTTATTGAATTTTAGGTAGATAGTCTAATCTCATCCATTTTGAAGGCAGTCCCACCAGAGTTGGATTCAATTCCATTTAAATAAAATAAATTCAGGAAATAAACTTTAACTACATTGACTGAAATGAAATGGAATTGATCCCAACACCAGTCCCACCACTTGCAAAAGCCCAAGCTCACTCCCTGAATGCTTCGTTCTGAGTTCATCAGTCTCTCACCTGAGTACAGAGACAGAGACACAACATTACTTCCCAGACTGGTGCAGCAGGCACTGAGGGGGGCGAAGAATCTCCAGGTCCACCGGCTCTCAACGATCAATCATAAAGCAGCATGAAAGGGGTACCGGGACAGCAATACAGAGTTAACAAGCCTGTAAACACTCAAGTTTACTATATGCATATCACCCTCCTGTTTTTCATTAATAAGCCCCAGCACCACCATTCCTCTGGGCCCCATCGATCATCCCACACATCTCCCCCAACAGACAGGCATAGATGATGTACAAGGCAAACACCCTGAGAGGGAGAACCAGTCAAAGAGATGTTGGCTTCAGATGTGATCAGGGAAGGTTTCTCTACTTTTTAGGCTTAAGCTGATTAAAATAAATTGGATTGATTGGTAAGTGTAGTGTAGTGTACAGGAGGCGGGAAAACTATTGTGGGGGGATCAAGAGAGAAAAGTAGGAGGTTGGCCAGGTTGTTGGGACTCCGAGTATTAAAGTACTGTAAACCTCTTATGCAAGACAGAAATAGGCCTAGGTGTGCGGAGTACCCTTTAATCTAATCCTCATGCAGTCTACACATCAACCTATCCAGTCAGAATATAATTTGGCATTTGGCCCATCTGGCCAAGTGACACTTGGGTGTTGGATATCACATTTTTTTTAAGAGATTGAACTGGATCTTAAAGTAACTGTCCTGAGAAAATGTCACTTTTGAAAGTTCATACTCTGTTAACTCATACCCAAATAATGTTTTGACTCGTCTTATACTCGTATTTGTGGCCAAAGCATAACTTGGAGAGAAAACACTTAAAAAACCCAATCTCAAACTTGTATCTCAAACAGACCAATTAAAAAATGCTTGCTATTTCTTCATAGAGTGGGGTGGCAGGTAGCCTAGTGGTTAGAGCGTTGGACTAGTAACCGAAAGGTTGCAAGATCAAATCCCTGAGCTGACAGGGTAAAAATCTGTCATTCTGCCCCGAACAAGACAGTTCCTGTTCCTAGGCTGTCATTGAAAATACGAATTTGTTCTTGACTGACTTGCCTAGTTAAATAAAGAGTAAAATATTTAAATTGCTGATAATGGATTGCGGTTTTGCTATGCGCTATCTGGGATCCTTGGGACGTCCCTACCCTATAACCCTAACCTTAACCTTTTTGTAAACTGCAATGAGGGTATGAAAACCCAAGGACTTGGTTAGCACGCAAACAGGAAACCATGTGACATCGGTGCTTCTTAATTTGCCTTCCGATAGTTTTGTAAACGGATTCCCACTCTCTTTTCGTTCCGGCTTTACAGGAGCAAACATGGCAGCAGAGGGAGATGTGGATTTGGACCTGGAAGCTGAGGAGAACTGCACTGGAAAACCAGCAGAAAAGCCTCGGAAACATGATAGCGGGGCTGCGGATTTGGAGAGAGTCACCGATTATGCCGAGGAGAAGGAAATATCAAGCTCCGATCTTGAAACGGTGAGGCTGGGCCAAGCACGCGGGGCGCGATGGGTGCCCACGTTAGCATGAAGGCTAGCTAGCTTATGCTAACAACGGGCCTAACCGGCGTACAGTGAAGAATGGAAACATATTTGCACAAACCATGTGTTGTGAAAATGTTACCGTAATCAACTCACAAACGCGTCATTTCACGTTGGCACGTGCTGTTTAACCAAGTCAGCCCTGAACAGGACAGGCGCTGTACATCCCAGGACAGAGCTTCTGTCTATTCAGCAAACGTTAGCCTATGGCTGCTTGTGCTTTTCTGCCTTGCATAATTTATACTCTTCCAACCTGTTTTGGGAGTTCTAGTTACTGACTCGTTAGTGCTGTCATACCAATATGATCCCTTTGACTATCTGATGTCTGCATGTCCTGTTTCAGGCTATGTCAGTGATTGGAGACAGGAGATCAAGAGAACAGAAGGCTAAACAAGATAGGTGAGTCACTTCCTTTGTCAGATTTTCATTCAACAACAATTGATCTGGCAATTAATGAGTACACTAATGACTTGTCTGGGGTTATGATTTCAGGGAAAAGGAACTGGCTAAAGTCACTATCAAAAAAGAGGATGTAGAACTCATTGTAAGTATCCCCCCAGATATGTTTCTTGTTTAAGTGTCAGGGTCACAACCCTCATCTAAAGTTAAATGGTCTTTTGCATCACAAAAGCATTTAATCAAATGAGTCCTTTGGAACTCTAGTCATCCATATTCTACTAGGGGGTGTTATTAGAAACTATGCTTCAAAGATACATTCATAGAACACTTCAGACGTTCATAGGGCCTTTCAATACAACTACCCATTCTGATTATTCTAATGTCCTGCCTCAACTGTCTTTCCACAGATGGGCGAGATGGAGATCTCCCGAGGAGTGGCCGAGCGCAGTCTGAGAGAACACATGGGCAACGTGGTAGAGGCTCTGATTGACCTGTCAAACTGACCAGGAGAAACTGACCCTAGAGCAGCTTTATGCAGCAGCATTGGACACTGGACTGCTTCCTAGCCTGACCGTATTCATTGACTCCATTCCATAGCTCAAATCAGACATTCTGTCAACTGAAATAAAACATTGCATTTCTCTTTGTATATTCAACAATACTTCAAAATGGATTACTTTTGCAAGCACCTGTTTTTGATTTATAATAAATGTGGAATGAAATAAAACCAATGGATGAAAATGTTATGTTTTAATCACATACGCTTTATATCCAAGTTAGAAGAAATTAACAGATGTCAGATCAATGGCGATAAAACAAAATAGCTACACAACTTTGAAAATGTACAAAATTACATCAATATGCCTCCATGAAGCATCCACACATTATCAGGGCATAGCCCTAAACCCAGGGCCTTGCTCAAAGGGTTGGTGCATTCAGGATATTGCAGGTAAATGTATGGCCATAGAACATACTTCAGTGAAGTGTAGTTAATTTCCATCTGCAACATTCTGAAACGTTTCATCCCACTGAACACACCCCAAGCTTGTTAAACAGTCTGAATATACTGAAGTCTCTCTTCCCCCTCCAAACTTAGATTCAGGTCTTCCTCTTTTGCACTGTTGGCCGGTCAAACACATCTCTCACTCCTGCAGCCTTCTGCTTAAAGAACTTGCTGTTCTGAGCGCTCTCCTGAGCCCAGGCTGAGTCAAACGATGTGGTGTCCTGATCCACTAGGTGGGTGTACTTAGTGCGTCCGGAGCGACCAAAGTTCTTGACCTGGAATTAAATGAGGGGGTTGTTAAAGTTGAACTATCTGTGGATGTTTATTTGCCAATTGTTGACATCACATTTTGGATTGATTGTTGACTGTATGGCTCGTATAATTTCTTGTCATGAAACCACACGCATCCTTATTTTGAGGTAATGTCTGGATAATATCTGTCCATTTAGGAGAACCTTGTCTCAAGAGCAGCTCCAGAACAAAAAACATTCTGTATAGCCACTATAAATGGAAGAAATTCATTTACACAGGGGTTGCCAATACACTGGGTTCAAAAACAGTACATTTTCTGTTTACATCGATAGTGTACATTTATAATAGATAAACAGGGGGAATACATGTGGTACAAAAGTATGATGTTTGAAAGAAGTCCAGCTGACCTGCATGACTTTGGGGAGGATGGTTTTGTTGAAGTGGTCCTCCAGAGTGGGGGCACTGAAGTCTCTCTTGAACACATTCTCCTCTTCGTCCTGGAAACAGATCACATTCAGCATTCAGTTAACATCAAAGACAAGACGAGCTATTCGGACCAAATAATACGTTTACCAAGTTTCAATTATATGAATGAAGGATCATACATTTTTTCTATACCTGAATCACATCTCTGAATATTCTACAACAGTGCACACACTGGTTATAAGAATCACTCATACAACAATCTAACATGTAGTGGTTAACAAACGTGGGACAGTTCACTCCTATACTTACACTTTCTCCTACAATTCTAACAATCACTCATCAGCAACATATGGTGTGTTTCTTATAAGAATGCACTGTGTTGAGTTCTCTGAACCCCAGTGTCTACAGCAAACTCACCATGAAGAAGGCTCCTCTGTGGTAGTACTTCTGGAGGAACTTGTATTTGCCCTTTGAGGCCTTGTTTGTGATCTGTTTGCCATTATTCCGCAGCTCGGCCCTGCGCTCCTCCTCGGTGAGGCTGTGGAACCTCTCAATCTCAGACTTCTCTTTCTCCATTCTGGAAAATCCGACAAGGCAAGTGGGTTACATGGACAGCAAAGGCCTGTGTCAACATAATTAACTCTGGACCAGTAATTATTAACATGGTTCAAAACACTTAGTGTACAGATCATTCATACAGATAATCAAATAATATAAAACAAAGACGCTAGTCTTTTTTACTTTGAGAGGGAACAACACCAGCTTTCAATGATTAAGTGAATCAATGCCCTATGTGAAGTGTTTCTGATGTCTACTTCCATTGTCATCCAAGACTGTCTTAATATGTTCCTCTCTTATGCATTTGCCTGTCAATTGTTTTGAATGGTTTAAAGTGCTGCACAATTAAATGTACCACCGTGGGGCACTTTAGGGCACACTGTAGCAAAATGTTTCAAAAATGAAAACGAGTGTTTCAAGATAGTACTTGACCGTTTCAGATCTATATTCATTTTGTGCCTAGTGAACACCATGGTTCATGTTTAAGTCTGACTGTACTCACGCTTCACGGGCCTCCCGGTCCCTCTTGATGCGCTTGAGCTCCCGGACCTTCCACGCCTCGTACTCCTCCTCCTCATTCTCCCCGTCCGTGTCCAGGGAGTCGAGAGCAGCCAGAGTGCGGCGGTTCTCCTCAAACTCCTTCTTGGCCTCCTCCTCCACGATCTTCAGGGTGTAGCGCCGCCGATCCTCCACCTGCTTCTTGGCCTCCGCCTCCAGCTCCCGCTGTTTGAGCTCGTCCGCCTCGCGCTCCGCCACTGTTACTCGGTCCTTCCTGAGGAGATACACATCAAAATCTAATTTTCTCACTCGGGACACAAACGCTGCAACACAATCCATTTGTTGTGAACATACTCTGTTCATATGATAACAGAACACCAGGTATACACAAACTGATGCATGCAGTAGAAAACAGCATAGCTGATAACAGTTTTGTACTGGCTTTTAAATTAAAATTGTTTCTCGTATAAGCCTAATGTATTTTCATCAGTCAATTTGGCCGTTTTGAATTGTCTAATCCCAAGCCCACGATCAAAGTTTCCCTTATAATAATAAAGTTATTACATTCTATGAAATAAATGATATTAAGCCCTGATAATGGTTCAGGAGTGATCTTGAATGGCAGGACTCCTTACTTGCGGATGAAGACTGGTTTTAGCCGCGGCTCGGCCTCGTCTTCACTGTCCGTGTACTCCTCGTACTCTGACTCCGACTCCTCCTTCTCCGCGCCGGAATTCCCTTCTTCCTCCACCTCCATGATCTCCGGCATGTCCTCGTTCTTCCGCTCCTGCGCTCGCTGGCGCATCATCGCTCGCCGCCTCTCGATTTCCTACACACAAAACAAAGTCAATGTGTTACATATAGGGTATCTTGTATACCATTCCATATTACACACCTGGGACCGTATTCACAAAGCATCTCAGAGTAGGAGTGCTGTTCTAAGATCAGTTTTGTCTTTTAAATCTTAATGAATAAAAGGGGTGCCTGATCTAGCTTTCCAAGAAGATCCTTGTGCCACTCACCTCATCGTCCACTTCTTCCTCTTCCTCCTCCTCTTCGTCACTGCTCTCTTCGGGTGCTCTCTCCGGGTGCCAGGTTCCCTCGTCGGAGTCTTCACTGCTCTCTGCAACCACCTCCGGCTCTGCGATCTGTCTGTGTCTTGCCAACCTGAGAGAGAGAGAAAGAAACATTTACAATCATCACAGCACTCAACATCCAGTAGGGCTAATAGTTAGGCCTAAATGGTTTAGAGATCAAAGCACAATAAAAATCAATCAGTCATTCATAGTATTCAAATTCCTGATAACCCACAATATGTGCAGAAAGTTTTTAACAACCCCTCACCCAACTATGGGTATCTACTGACAAATACAGTTCAGCTCAATGAAGCTGGGACTGGGAGCCATCACAACCAACACAGGAGCCCACTGGTTTACAAGATGAATCAATGAGAATTATCTTCACCTCTCCTCCGCATCCTCAGAGACGCGGTTTAGCAGACGCTTGAGACGCGGGTCAGACACCACCTCTTCCTCCATTTCCATCTCAGGCTCGGCATCCTTTGCCTTTTTTATAAACTGGAAGTCCTCCTCCTCCTCGTCAGAGGAGTCCATGGGAGCATAGTCGGGACGTTTACCCGACACATAGCGCTTCACCTTCACCTTCTCCATCGAAATCTCACCTGGGAAGGAAAGTAGGGGAGCACACTTGGTTACCATGAAATGTCCATTATCATAGATGGCTCTATTTACTCTGTTACATGTAGTGAGGTTAAGTTGTAAATACTGTCGTTTTGGTTTTGTGATGGATTGAAACATGATTAAGGGCATGAATTGTGTTTTTATATCTACTGTAGACGCAGACAAAAAGTATGTCCATACAATTAAGGAAATGCAGCATGCAATTATATCGTGATATTAACTAGCTAAGTTATAAAACGTTATAAAGTACACGTTGTGTACTTGGATGGCTAGATAGCTATCTATTGCTACCATGAAATCGGCTACCACCTAGTTCAGGATAGCTTGCCTTAGCTAACGTTAGCTACAGGAAAACTCACCTTTCTCATTTCGAATCGGCACAGCACCAGCCGTGGACTGGATCGGCGGTTGCTTCATGTTGAGGGCGTCCCGTCCAGACATGACTGCCCGATCAACAATATCAATATATTAACAAAAATTCAATCAACTTCTAGATAGCAAAACAAACCCGTCGTTTATTTTCTCGACCACCACAGGAAATACTCTAACAGTACCGGAAATCATTCTTCTTCTTTGGGATTGGGTTGGCGGATCGCATCCAACTTTTAAGGAGGATACACTGCCACCTACTTTACTGGAGTGTGAGGCCAGTCACGGCCTACCTATATTATATTAAATTATATTCATTATTCATGTTCCTCTAAGAAAGTGAAATAGAGCCCTAGACACCACTTTCCTCCGTCCACTACAGCAACCCAGCCAGCCTCTAACCCTTTCACACAATCTCTCCCTATCTACGTCATACAGTCCACAAAATATCAACACCTGCACCACCGTTTCCTCCACTAACCACTCATCACACAGACCTGTTTCATGTCTCTCTATCATCCACAACGTGGCATTCAAACCCAAACTGTAGTCTACTCCACACAACTTCCTCTGTCCTACATCCCATACTCCCCACATCTTCCTTTCCTGACCGGTGCATGCTGTAAAATTGCCTCCCCTTACTACTAGCATCACACTCCCTTTGCCAAAGATCAAGCCATTTTGCCCAGATCAAGGACTTGACTTCCCTGCAGCCCAGCGGGACCTGAATATCCCCTCTCTCCTCACAGCACTCTTAGCCACCACATCTGCCTTCTCATTACCCCTCCACACCCACATGGGTAGGAACCCAGCAAAAGCTTACCACCATTCCCATCCTCTCCAATCCAATAACAGCACCATCAACTCCACAAACAAGCCTCCCCTATCCAACCTGCACATCTTCACACTACTCAAACTGCAGGCAAATCAGAGCAGATCACCACGGAGTGGTTTCACCTCCTCCACCCATCTTAAACCTATAATCATGGCCATCAACTTGGCCGCATACACTGACACATAATCAGTTAAACGCTTACATATTCTAACATTGAAATCTGGGATATACACCTCTGCCCCCACCCTAACTCTGACTGGATAATTTTAACCATCTGTATATATCCTTAAAAACAAATTAAAACCGATTATCTATATATCTCTCCACACACCGTCTCACATCCTCACCCCATTCTCTCCTGCCCTCAATTATGTCCACATCTACTCTTGGTTTCGGAAAAAGCCACGGAGGAACGTTACCTGATGTAATTGCTAGCCCTATCTCGCTCGCACCCTACCTATACTCTGACTATAAAGCAGGACTTGGCCACAGACATCCTAAACCCCCATGTTAGAGACCAATCTTCCAAAACTCCCACAGCTTCTTGCATCTTCCTCATCACATATTTCACATTCCCACCTCTCTTCCATACAGCCCCATCATCAGCAAACAAGGCCACACACACTCCCTGTTCCACCTCCTTAAATATGTAATCTATCATCAGGATGACCGGAAATACTTTTCTACCTATGGAACATTTATGGTCACAATGGTTCCTTCTTCTTCTATGATATATTGACTTTGGCACAATTTAGTGTACATCTCACCACCTACTGTGTAGGATGGAAACAGGATTCCCAAAAAACAAAACAAACGACCAAACTACACCAAAAATGTTATATACAGTACCAGTCAAAAGTTCGAACACACCTACTCATTCAAGAGTTTTTCTATATTTTTCCTATTTTCTACATTGCAGAATAATAGTGAAGAAATCCAAAGTATGAAATAACACATATGGAATCATCTAGTAACCAAAAAAGTATTAAACAAATCAATATATATGTTAGATTTTAGATTCTTCAAAGTCGCCACCCTTTGCCTTGATGACAGCTTTGCACACTCTTGGCATTCTCTCAATGTCTTCACTATTATTCTACAATGTAGAAAATAGTCAAAATAAAGAAAAACCCTTGAATGAGTAGGTGTGTCAAAACTTTAGTATATACAGTACCAGTCAAAACTAAATCAAACAACTTTTCTGTAAAAAACAACACAGATCTGAGCCCTACATAGGCTCAAGATGAGCCTGGAAGGGCGGGCCGTCTTCCGGCGCCAGTACGGCCTTGCAAGTATTCAGATGTAAAATCCTTAAGTCACAAACACTTTTCTTCCGCTGCCACAATAATGTCCAGTTACTTTGACTTCTTTGAGACATCAGCCATACAGTTTCTAACTGTGGCAATGAATTCCACAAAATCCACATTTTTAACACACAGGGTATCTTTTGACTGACAACAAACATTTACTACAGGCTGTGGTGCGTCCACTACCATATCTTCAACTCCGCATAGGAGATTCGATTGACCGCTCTAACTTTTGCCACCTCAATCTCCTTCACCCTTACATGGCACTCCAGGAACTCGGGATCATGATCCCCACCAGAATTGAAATACCGTCGTCCTTCTACACACCATTCTTCAGTATACTCCGTCCGTCTGTACACACTTGAAACATGAAGGAGTTTGGGGATGAAAGCTCTTACAGAATATCTTACATAACCAAGCTTCACATACGTAGGTACTGTAGGTTATTCAGAAATACAATTAATCAAAATAAGACCACTCCTAGTCACTCTGATAGACTCCACTTTTCCCAGTGCATACTTCACCATTTTCAACACGTCAAACAGGTCTCCCACATCTGCATCCTTACTCAACAAACGCATCCCAACAAGAAACTATTAACTATCGTTCATACATGTATCCTCCACTCCAATTGTAAAAATGCAGCTAGCGGAAGCTCGTCTGAGCGGTCGGCTGTGAGTGCCCTTACCCGCTAAAACTTAATGCTGATAAAAATTGGTTCTGATTTGCTACAGGCTGTCTGGCAAAAACAGCATGGATGCTTCTCAGTCCAGGAGGTTTATTCATCACTACCACATACAGTTGAAGTCGGAAGTTTACATACACTTACAGTAGGTTGGAGTCATTAAAACTAGTTTTTCAACCACTCCACAAATTTCTTGTTAACAAACTATAGTTTTGGCAAGTCGGTAAGGACATCTACTTTGTGCATGACACAAGTAATTTTTCCAAAAATTGTTTACAGACAGATTATTTCACTTATAATTCACTGTATCACAATTCCAGTGGGTCAGAAGTTTACATACACTAAGTTGACTGTGCCTTTAAACAGCTTAGAAAATTCCAGAAAATTATGTCATGGCTTTAGAAGCTTCTGAAAGGCTAATTGACATAATTTGAGTCAATTGGAGGTGTGCCTGTGGATGTATTGCAAGGCCTACCTTTAAACTCAGTGCTTCATGGGAAAATCAAAAGAAATCAGCCAAGACCTCAGGAAAAAATGGTCTGGTTCATCCTTGGGAGCAATTTCTAAACGCCTGAAGGTACCACATTCATCTGTACAAACAATAGTACGCAAGTATAAACACCATGGGACCACGCAGCCGTCATACCGCTCAGGAAGGAGATGCGTTCTGTCTCTTAGAGATGAACGTAATTTGGTGCGAAAAGTGCAAATCAATCCCAGAACAACAGCAAAGGACATTGTTAAGATGCTGGAGGAAACAGGTACAAAATCATCTATATCCACAGTAAAACAAGTCCTATATCGACATAACCTGAAAGGCCGCTCAGCAAGGAAGAAGCCACTGCTCCAAAACCGGCATAAAAAAGCCAGACTATGGTTTGTAACTGCACATGGGGACAAAGATCATACTTTTTGGAGAAATGTTCTCTGGTCTGATGAAACAAAAATAGAACTGTTTGGCCATAATGACCATCGTTATGTTTGGAGGAAAAAGGGGGAGGCTTGCAAGCCGAAGAACACCATCCCAACCGTGAAGCACGGGGGTGGCAGCATCATGGGCAAAGCATTACATGGGCTTGCTACCTATCTTTACGATTTGGTCCTGCCGTACATACCTATACGTACGTTACGGTCACAAGACGCAGGCCTCCTAATTGTCCCTAGAATTTCTAAGCAAACAGCTGGAGGCAGGGCTTTCTCCTATAGAGCTCCATTTTTATGGAATGGTCTGCCTACCCATGTGAGAGACGCAGACTCGGTCTCAACCTTTAAGTCTTTACTGAAGACTAATCTCTTCAGTAGGTCATATGATTGAGTGTAGTCTGGCCCAGGAGTGTGAAGGTGAACGGAAAGGCTCTGGAGCAACGAACCGCCCTTGCTGTCTCTGCCTGGCCGGTTCCCCTCTCTCCACTGGGACTCTCTGCCTCTAACCCTATTACAGGGGCTGAGTCAGTGGCTTACTGGTGCTCTTCCATGCCGTCCCTAGGAGGGGTGCGTCACTTGAGTGGGATGAGTTACTGACGTGATCTTCCTGTCTGGGTTGGCGCCCCCCCATGGGTTGTGCCGTGGCGGAGATCTTTGCGGGCTATACTCGGCCTTGTCTCAGGATGGTAAGTTGTTGGTTGAAGTTATCTCTCTAGTGGTGTGGGGGCTGTGCTTTGGCAAAGTGGGTGGGGTTATATCCTGCCTGTTTGGCCCTGTCCGGGGTATCATCGGATGGGGCCACAGTGTCTCCTGACCCCTCTTGTCTCAGCCTCCAGTATTTATGCTGTAGTAGTTTATGTGTCGAGGGGCTAGGGTCAGTCTGTTATATCTGGAGTACTCCTGTCTTATCCGGTGTCCTGTGTGAATTTAAGTATGCTCTCTTTAATTCTCTCTTTCTCTCTTTTTTTCTTTCTCTCTCTCGGAGGACCTAAGCCATGGACCATGCCTCAGGACTACCTGGCATAATGACTCCTTGCTGTCCCGAGTCCACCTGGCCGTGCTGCTGCTCCAGTTTCAACTGTTCTGCCTGCGGCTATGGAACCCTGACCTGTTCACCTGACCTGCTGTTTTCAACTCTCTAGAGACAGCAGGAGCGGTAGAGATACTCTTAATGATCGGCTATTAAAAGCCAACTGACATTTACTCCTGAGGTGCTGACTTGTTGCACCCTCGACAACTACTGTGATTATTATTATTTGACCATGCTGGTCATTTATGAACATTTGAACATCTTGGCCATGTTCTGTTATAATCTCCACCCGGCACAGCCAGAAGAGGACTGGCCACCCCTCATAGCCTGGTTCCTCTCTAGGTTTCTTCCTAGGTTTTGGCCTTTCTAGGGAGTTTTTCCTAGCCACCGTGCTTCTACACCTGCATTGCTTGCTGTTTGGAGTTTTAGGCTGGGTTTCTGTACAGCACTTTGAGATATCAGCTGATGTAAGGGCTATATAAATACATTTGATTTGATTTGATGTTGTGGGGGTGCTTTGCTGCAGGATGGACTGGTGCACTTCACAAAATAGATGGCATCATGAGGCAGGAAAATTATGTGGATATATTGAAGCAACATCTCAAGATATCAGTCAGGAAGTTAAAGCTTGGTCGCAAATGGGTCTTCCAAATGGACAATGACCCCAAGCATACTTCCAAAGTTGTGGCGAAATGGCTTAAGGACAACAAAGTCAAGGTATTGGAGCGGCCATCACAAAGCCCTTACCTCAATCCTATAGAACATTTGTGGACAGAACTTAAAAAGCGTGTGCGAGCAAGGAGGCCTACAAACCTGACTCAGTTACACCAGCTTTGTCAGGAGGAATGGGCCAAAATTCACCTAACTTATTGTGGGAAGCTTGTGGAAGGCTATCCGGAATGTTTGACCCAAGTTAAACAATTTAAAGGCAATGCTACCAAACACTAATTGAGTGTATGTAAACTTCTGACCCACTGGGAATGTGATGAAAGAAATAAAAGCTGAAAGAAATTATTCTCTCCACTATTATTCTGACATTTCACATTCTTAAAATAAAGTGGTGATCCTAACTGACCTAAGTCAGGGAATTTTTACTAGGATTAAATGTCAGTAATTGTAAAAAAACTGAGTTTAAATTTGTTTGGCTAAGTTGTATGTAAACTTCCGACTTCAACTGTATACTTTTAACACACACACTCTTCAGTTACTTAGGAATCTACTGGTGTTTTTCTTGGTTGCACTCACAATGTTCTTAAGAGTAAACTGTAAACTTGGTCACCAGCCAAACTTGTGTCTTCTTCTTGCGACGTCGACCAAAGCCTAATCCAGAATGGTCAGGTGCAGTGTCCACATGTGTGTCCAAGCCAACTGATTGGCCAAAAACCGAAGGGCTGTGATTGACAGCTGAGATATCCACCCTTTTTGTTCTACTTTTCGACACTACTGTTGTCCATTCAGGACATTCATCTTCACCAACTTGGCTCAACGCGCTGTTTGATTCAAGCATCCACTTTTGCCATCTCTCAATGGCCCACAATGGCTTTAACAGCCGCCCCTGGAATTCTTATGGAAATCCAAACAACTTGAAAAAGGCCGCAATGGGGGCTTAGTTCTTAAGCGCCCAGTCCTGTATGGAAGGACAGTTAGGGCAAAGGGGCAGAGCAGTGAAGGGACCAGACAAGGTAAGGTCCAGTCCTACTGTGCATTTGGCCAACTAGAAGGGCAGCTTATTACTACTGTCACTTTAGAGGACCATGAGGGCCTGTATGGTGCCGACAAGGGGATTATGGGCCGCCCAATGAAGAAGGTGCATGGACTGAGGGAAAGCAGGTGGAATCTTTGTGGCAGAAGGTTCCAGGGTAGCAGACAGTTCAACGTCGGGCACCCCAGTGTCTGCCTCGACCAGCAAGGTGTCCCCACTGGGAAGAAAGGACAACTCCGCAACGGCAGCCAGAACAATGGCAGCTCATCTTCCTCTGAGAACCGATGGCTTTGTGTGTGTGTTGTGGGTAGTGACAGCAGCCCCTTACGGCGTACTTTTGTATCTTCTTCTTGCGACGTCAACTAAACACTAAGCTAGAATGGGCGGCTACAGTGTCCACATGCGTGTCCAAACCCACTAATTATCCAAACCCAAAGTGTTGTGATTGACAGCTGAGATGGAGAGATACCCACCTTAAAGGGTGAGGAAAGTCACACACACAGGCATGACCTTTTTTTCACCAATTGTAGACAATTTTCTTTTTGTTCTACTTTTCAGCAATACTTTTGTTCAGTATCCATTCAGGATATTAATCTTCACTAACTTTGCTCAACACGCTGCTTGAATCAAACTCAGCATCCACCTCCGCCATCTCTAGATCGCCCACAATGGTTCCTACGTTGCTTCCAATAAAATAATAATCTCAGCTTCTTTACATCTTTGATTGGTTGACTTCTCCTGTAAATGTATTTGTGGACAACTATCATTGATATGGGAAACAAACAAACCATCTATTGCGTTACTTTGAACAGTTACTGGTAATGTAATCCAGTAATCCACCTGGTCCACTCGTTCAAAATGCATACAAAGGAATCCCAAAAGTTACCAATAAACTTCGCCCAAACAAGTCAAACAATGTTTCTAATCAATCCTCGGGTACGCTAATATGTAAATAAACGATAAAATTTAAGACGGAGAATAGTGTGTTCAATACCGGAGATAAATAACGAAGTGCGCACACTCATCCACGCGCGCCAAAAGACTACAGTCAAAATGAGAGCCACCTTGAAAAACTACAAATTCTAGCAAATTTTTCAAAAAACAAGCCTCAATCCTTTCTAAAGACTGTTGACATCTGGTGGAAGCTGCAATATGGGAGTATTTCCTTTGAATTTCCCATAGACAAGCATTTTCAATGGGTGGTGAACTCAACAAAAAAAATAATTCCGGATGGATTTTCCTCGGGTTTTCGCCTGACATATCAGTTCCGTTATACTCACAGACATTATTTTAACAGTTTTAGAAATTTCAGAGTGTTTTCTATCCAATATTACCATGCATATATCCTAGCTTCTGGGCCTGAGTAACAGGCAGTTTACTTTGGGCACGTCAGTCCTCCGAACTTCCGAATACTGCCCCCTAGACCTAAGAAGTTAACATGTTGTTTTTGAATCACGATGTGAATCATGTGTTTGAATGGGAAATTACCAGTTCCCTGGGGCCCTGGTCTTTGGGTAACAAATGTATTTTGTTCAGTCTGCATATAGAAGGAAAAAATATATGTTAATGAGGGTTGACAGTTATTCCAAATGGATTGTGATATTGCGGATTGCGGATTTCATTAAATGGATTGTGATATGTGTATTGCTGATTCTGTTTTTGTCTTTGTTTCGATACAAATTTCACCAGATTGGGTCTGCTGGAGTGTTGGGATTCCCCCATAGGTTAGGTTAGGGTGCTAACTCCCTGATCTGGTAACTCTTCCGAGAGGTTGCCAGTAAAATAAGGGAGTATGAACTAAGTTGGAAAATGGTTTCAACAGTAACAGTATGCTGTTACGCTCTTTGACATTTGTCGTAGAGATAATGTTATTAAGAAAATTGGGAATGTAATAATTTGTCATATAGTCAATGCTTGTCTGGATTTCATGAATCAGAAATGAATTGAACTAAACTGTTGTTCTTATCTGTCCTCTCTTGAGGTTATCATGGAAGGTGACGTCAGATCGTGTCTTAATTCATGGTAGGAATAGTTTGACCACAAACAGTGAGTGTGAACCTCAAAACCCTTCCTAAACGTCTGAAGAAAGAGCGACAAAGGTGTTCAATGCGACAGTGACTTTTAACACTCCTATCTGAGTTCGAGCCATTAACCTGGGTACCGGCGGTAGGAGTGCGCCATGAGTCCTGAGACCGCGGCTGTGGAGTGAGCATGGAGAGAGATAACATTCAAACTTCTCTCATGCTCCTGGTGCACTGGTGGGAGAAATGGACCAGGCAGAATGGTGGTAGCGGCTCAGGTGAGAGACTTGGGTACGTGGGAAAAACGAATGACCTTATATTGAAATCGGGACATTACCAAGGGCCATCAAATGTGACAGGCAAGAGTTACATGTGCCGTTGGGAAGATGAACTGTAACGCTATCAGAAGAAGACACGCTAGAATGATAAGTGCCGGGAGAAGGGTGGGGTGGTCAACCGTGCCCGTAATTGTTTAATTGGGGGGTGGTATTGAGGAAGGTCTACACAATGCGAACAATTTAGACTAAGATGCATTGAGATACTGATCTTTCATTACCATGCCACTCGAGACAGGAAAACAGGGACAAAGGGGGGTTGTAATGAGAAGAGTTATTACCGGCAATAAAAGGTCCCGTTTATAACTGTACATTCTAGCCGGGATGATGTGTGCTAGGTTGAGAAGCTGGAATTTGAGTGATAGTCTCAAAGTAAAGCACTAAGGGCTATCATTCTAAATTTGGGTTGGATAATTTATCAAATGTTTTAGTTATGATTCGGATAGAGCGAGAGAGAGTTGCTCTCAAACAGTGAGGGGTGGGGGCACTGCTCAAATTTATTGGGCCTAGGGAGGCTCTAGAAACCTTATCTTTAAGTGTTCTCCGACAGGTAGGTTGTTGGAGAACTCACTAGATGATAGCTTGGGTCAACCATGAAGTTTTTTTGGTTTTACCATGTCATCAGAATTTTAATGTTAAATTGCATCAATACATATAGATTGCTGGATGATACAGTACAATCAATTGCATACAAGGCTCATAGTCTGTGTCTTGCATTAACACCCAAGGATGAAGATTAAGGAGATGGGCATGGAGACCAGCATCACATGGGCATAGAACGGAACGGATGGACGGTTCTTTCCCTAGTTTTAGTCGCATCAAGGGGGGGTGAAATTATTAAAACATGTATTTTCTATTTTCCCTGTTTAAGTCAATATGTTTTTAGGTTTCGTGGAACATAAGAGTGATCATTGTTCCAGAGGAGGGACTGAGGTATATTGACTAATTGATTTGAGAATGTTGTATGTTTATAACTGTAGAAGTGCATTAGGAGTAGTGACCAGTGTCTTTATGGGTTAAATGTAATGATATATGTGCAAATGTATCTGTAGCAGGAGGTGAGGTTCACATAAGGCTGTTAAGTGGGATGGAATGTAACTGGGGTGGAGTTCTGTGAGGGCTCATAAATGAAGGTCGTGGTTATAGTCGCCGGGAATGATACCACTCGGTGTATATTGTTGCAGGAGATAGCTCGTAGGAGAACGAGTACAGCTAACTGTGCACAATATAGGGACTATTATGAAGTTAAATTGAACGTTACACATACCCAGATCATGGTGAAAGTAGCAGAGATAGTGTTGGCATTTCAGACACTATTGTCAACTTTCAAGAAACCTGTGACTCAGAGTTTTGTTAGGTTGGATATTCTTCCAACGTCATTAATCTCTTTCCCATTTATAACAGCCAGTGAACATTTGGCAGATTCCATGCAGTAGTTATTCTCACGGCAGTCACTGTAGGGACAGTAATTAAAGGCTATAGTAACAGCATGGAATTAGACTACAGCGGAAATGAGGGAGTTTGAGGTATGTGTCATGGGCAGTGTCAGTAGTAGTAGGGGTTACTTTAGTAGTATTGTTGGGATATGATTTTATGAGGACTCATGCCACATGGCTTGGTAGCGGGTAACTGGGAGACTGATGAGAGTACTAGGGGCTGTTATTCACATGTCACAAATTAGTGATCTGGCCATAAGGGGAGAGTCTATGTTGTTCTTTTGTCAGGAAATGACCCATTCGTTGCAGTGTGTATCTTCCAAGGTGGAAGTGGCACATGAGTAGCAGGAGATAACCGAGGGCACTGGCTGAATTCTGGAGATTGAGTGTACATCAAGATACACCAGGTGGTTGTGTTGGGACAGCGTTGGTCTGGTCCACACACAGTACTATTTACAGCACCTGCAGCGGTAAAGATCGTCATGTCTCTCCTCGGTGGGTGCATAGTTCTCACGTGAAGTGAGGTCCAACTGTATAATGGGTGAGCTTGAAGACGCCATGACAGAGGTTAAAGAGAGAAAGACTAGATTCCACTGTAGACATGCAGATGGGTTGGGTCTGGGAGCTACTTTAACCGCCATAGTTGGGTTGGGTTAGTTGCTTTATTGGTTAATGAATCATATGAAAGGATAGATGTTGGGGTAATTGTACACTGGACAACATTCTGAAGGCATTGATGTGAAAGCATATACAGTGCTGAGTTACCTCAAGAGGATGTAGCATTGATTAGGGATACGCACTTGCCTACCAGGTGACGTGCCTATCAGGTGGCATGGGAGGAGATGGGGAACAAAGTAAAAATGACATGGCTTGGGAACACCTCTCGGAGCCTGTGGCCGGAAAGGGGAAGACTGGGTGAAAGCATGAGGAAGCTTTTTAGGGCTTTCATTTTTGCCAAACTCAGCAGAAAAGTATCCTGGAGGCATAAAGTCAGGCGAAGAGGGAGTGGGAATTGTCATGTTATCAGACTTTGGGTTTTCATGCATATATAATTATGCATAGCTTACCACATTGTTAATACTGTTAAGTTTTATTTTTTGTTTGTGTTTTATTATCATTGTCCATCTATAAGTAATTTCCAAGTTTATGTAATGTTGAACAGCATGGAGTTACATGTTCAAAACGGGGGACTGATGGATTCTGGGTTCTAACTCCTAAACTTGAAACAGGATTAATTATCAGGTATCCTATTGAAATATTGAGTGCTATGGTTTAGAGGGTTTACACCAGAGGTTAATGGCTATCTGTAGGAGGAAGGTATATGGTGGGTGCAATTAAGCTTGGAATGTACTGAGTGTAGGGAAAACAATCATATGTGGCAGGCATTGATAAGGGGAGAGAGCCAGGGATTAGTGATGAAGGGGGTGGAGGTCAGGTCAGGCTACGCTAAGGGAGAAGCAAAAGTTTATTGCCTGTATCACTTAGTTTTCTGCCTAGCAATGAAGATACAATGTTTAGCGAGGAGGAGACTCCACCCAAAGTGGGGTACATATACCACCACTATAGTAACCATGTCTTTGTTGATTCAGCTGTTCAAGCCTTTGAGAATAATAAACTTGGTTAAAGCTTTCATAGTGTCCGTTGAGTTCTTACTCTGATAATTAGAATCTAACAGAAAAGGTAATATACAGTAGCCTGAAACATTCAGATGAAGGATAGGCCTACCTAGCTACAGATTGTACACCCGATAATGTAATATAACCAAAGATTTTTTATATCCATTACTGGGCATTACACGTTTGCATATACAAAACGTTGCCCTGGACTTTTCAACTAACATGGTATTGGCGATACGATCTTTGTTCTCATTTCAGAAGAAATGTGTATCTTATCAAATGTCTGTGTTCAGTTAAAGGTGGTTCTCCAAAAACCACAGAATATTCAGAAAGATAGTAAAATCCACACTTTGCACCGAGTGAGGAGTTCCCTTGCCATTTTAGCTGCCAGACATCTTGTATTTCCCAACATCTTTGCAGGAACTGGTCGTTTCTATGCGACGCAGCCACATATATAAGTAGATGACAGCACATCACAGTGTGACAAAAAAAAAGATCTACACATGCAAGAGGCATTTCTCACTCGATACAAAACGTGTATTTTACTATTTCTGAATATATTCTGTTGCACCTGCACCTGAACACAGACATTTTAAGGTACACATGTCTTCCCGAATCGAGAACAAAGAAAGTAGAAGCAAGAACAGGTTAGTTAAATAATTGCTTCCGACCCATTCTACTAGCAAAATGTTTAATGGCTACTATGGAATAATTTACATATCACCATTTTAATGTATAGCTAATTTATCCCTAAACCCCTACATGTATATACTTACAAAAATAAATCACACACAAAACAAATCTACACAAAAATATATTTTAGTTCAGTGTGACATGACAGAGTAGTTACAGGTTCTGCATCACCATGAAATATTATTATAATTTAAAAATGTTCACCATTACGAGTGCATAGCATTCCTTTATTCAATACAGCTAGAACTCAAGGTGACATTGTTGGTTTTCCTATAGGAACACACAATGTATACAAATTACTGTACTTAAAATTAAGAATCAAATCATCCATAAAAAAACATTCAAAGTAAGTGGGCCTTTTCCTTGTGAGAGCTAAGAGTATATACAAGTATATTCCATGGAGAAGCTAACAAAGACAATTCGCTTAAAGTCTTACTCTTTACAAAAAGTGTGCATTGAGAGTTGCTCTGTTGTGCCACCCTGTGTCAGAAGTAGAGAGGTGTCAAAGCTCAACCCCCCTCTGCTTGAAGAGCTCCTCTAGGTGTCTCTCCAGTGCTGGGTTGGTCCCCCTCAGTCCTCTCACTACCTGGGCTGACCACACAAAGTACTCCTGAACACGCTCTGCCGACCAACCTGGCAACCACAATACAGATTTAAATATAAGATATGGGACGGGGGTAAAGAGAGGGATAGTCAGACAACCAGAGGGGGAAGACAGTAAAGAGAAGCAACGAGCCAGAGAGAGAGAGAAAAGAGTAGTAGTATCCTGATAGGGTAGACACAATAAACTGATACCCTACGACATTTGCCTAGTCAGTTGGTTGGATCAAGAGGCTGAATAAAGACAGACAGAGCGCACAATCACCTGTGGGTGTGCAGCGGTTGATGTCCCTCAGGTTGTACAGTTTGTCAGCCAGTTTGACCAGTTTGGCCTGGTGGCTGGAGTGAGGCGCATGCTCCACCTGCTGACGCTTTGTCTCCTCCTTGGACAGTGCCTTGTCGTCTGTCACTTCCTGAACGAGCCGCGCCACCGTTTGCCCAAAGACGGCCTGTAGCTCTCCTATGCTGGTGTCAGTGTCCTCCACTGTGTCATGGAGCAAAGCTGCCTGCAGACAGTTGGAAAAGACAAAAATATCAGTGAAATACCAGTCATTCCTGTTAACAAACTCTGGCTAACACAAACTCAAGAAACGTTGAACGTTTTAATGAGCTTAACATTGCCCATTGACTGATGTATCATTACAAAGTAATAAACCCCACCTGAATCTAAAATGTATCTCCTTCAAACCTTAACCAAACTGCTAACACTATGCCTAACACTTACCTGAAACACATTTTAAAAAATAAAAATAAATTATATGGACAATTTTGACTTTGTGGCTGTGCAATTTTGTGGAAAACACTTACTTGTAAAACTTCAATGTCTGTGATCCCACCTTCATGGCTTAGGATCCTTGCCACTCCTGCAAAATTATGAACACGGCAAATGTAAATGCAGATATTCACACAATGAAGTCCGAGTAGAGAGATAGGTCCTTAGCAATAACTATCTAGCTGGATAGGCGTTAGATTGTTGTCATAACTGTACCTATTGGGTGGGTGATATATGGTGTTTGTTCAGCGTCTTTACGTCGTTGATTGCGGTGCTTTTCAGCAGCGAAGTTAACAGTCTCCAACAAAATGACAGAATCTGAACTCATGCTGTAAAAGTAGTTATTGACACACAATACAGACAGTATATTAACGTTTGATCACAGTTAATCAAATTTGCACATCTCAGTGATGTCAGCGTCGCTGCCTTCTCTTTAAGGGTCCGTTCCTCCAGGGAGAGGCTATAAGGACACGCCTGTTGCCCAAAATGTTGACGTATATCGCCAGCCTGGTCTCATACACTAGACGTAACATAGTAATGGTAAATCTGGTACGCCATACTAGTATGATATGTTATGATTTGTATGACTACATAAGATAGACGGTTAATGTTAGCTAGCAGGTCCACAGAGGCCAAGGCTAGGGCCTGCAATACGGAGAATTGCATTTTTTACTTTCAGTTTTGTACACCAGCTTCAAACAGCTAAAAATACAACATTTTTGGTTATGGAAAATATAGCGGTTTAGATGGCACAATGACTCTACAATCTACTTGCTTGTTTTGTAAACTGAAATTAGGTGAACTATTAGAATGTTAGCAACCATGGAATGGAGGAGCATTTCTGCATAGTGCATCTTTAAGTATCAAAAGTAAAAGTATAAATAATTTCATATTCCTTATATTAAGCAAACCAGAAGGCACAATTTTCGTGTTTTTTTATTTACGGAAAGCTAGGGGCACACTCCAAGACTCATCATTTACAAACAAAGCATTTGCGTTTAGTGAGTCCGCCAGATCAGAAGCAGTAGGGATGACCAGGGATGTTCTCTTGATAAGTGCATGAATTGGACAATATCCTGCTAAGCATTTGATATTTAATGAGTACTTTTGGGTGTCAGGGAAACTTTAGGGAGTAAAAAGTACTTCCTATGTAGTGGAGTAAAAGTAAAAGTTGTCAAAAATATAAATAGTAAAGTACATATAACCCCAAAAACGACTTAAGTCGTACTTCAAAGTATTTTTACTTAAGTAATTTACATCACGGATCACATGTGCCCTACAAAACATACTGCTAAACAACAGCCTCTTGATAGCTGCACACTAGAAAAATAAAAGGTAACTACACCCTCCAAAAAATTCTCAAACATTTCCCATACTTTTTAAAGTTTTTTTAATTTCACCTTTATTTAACCAGGTAAGCCAGTTGAGAACAAGTTCTCATTTACAAATGCGAGCTGGCCAAGATAAAGCAAAGCAGTGCGACACAAACAACAACACAAAGTTACACATGGAATAAACAAGCGTACATTCAATAACACAATAGAAAAAAAGAAAGTCTATATACAGTGTGTGCAAATGGTGTGAGAAGGTAAGGCAATAAATAGGCCATAGTAGCGAAGTAATTACATTTTAGAAAATTAACACTGGAGTGATAGATGAGCAGATGATGATGTGCAAGTAGAAATACTGGTGTGCGAAAGAGCAGAACAGTAAATAAAACAATATGGGGATGAGGTAGGTAGATTGGGTGGGCTATTTACAGATGGGCTGTGTACAGCTGCAGCGATGGGTTAGCTGCTCAGATAGCTGATGTTTAAAGTTAGTGAGGGAAATATAAGTCTCCAGCTTCAGCGATTTTTGCAATTCGTTCCAGTCATTGGCAGCAGAGAACTGGAAGGAAAGGCAGCCAAATGAGGTGTTGGCTTTGGGGATGACCAGTGAGATATACCGGCTGGAGCGCGTGCTACGGGTGGGCGTTGTTATCGTGACCAGTGAGCTGAGATAAGGCGGAGCTTTACCTAGCATAGACTTATAGATGACCTGGAGCCAGTGGATCTGGCAACGAATATGAGGGAGGACCAGCTGACTAGAGTATACAGGTCGCAGTGGTGGGTGGTATAAGGGGCTTTGGTGACAAAACGGATGGCACTGTGATAGACTGCATCCAGTTTGCTGAGTAGAGTATTGGAAGCTATTTTGTAAATGACATCGCCAAAGTCGAGGATCGGTAGGATGGTCAGTTTTACGAGGGTATGTTTGGCGGCGTGAGTAAAGGAGGCTTTGTTGCGAAATAGGAAGCCGATTGGAGATGTTTAATATAAGTCTGGAAGGAGAGTTTACAGTCTAGCCAGACACCTAGGTATTTGTAGTATTCATATTCTAAGTCAGAACCGTCCAGAGTAGTGATGCTAGTCGGGCGGGCGGGTGCGGGCAGCGAATGGTTGAAAGCATGCATTTGGTTTTACTAGCATTTAAGAGCAGTTGGTGGCCACAGAAGGAGTGTTGTATGGCATTGAAGCTCGTTTGGAGGTTAGTTAACACAGTGTCCAAAGAAGGGCCAGATGTTTACAGAATGGTATCGTTTGCGTAGAGGTGGATCAAGGAATCACCCGCAGCAAGAGCGACATCGTTGATATATACAGAGAAAAGAGTCGGCCCGAGAATTGAACCCTGTGGTACCCCCATAGAGACTGCCAGAGGTCCGGACAACAGGCGCTCCGATTTGACACACTGAACTCTGTCTGAGAAGTAGTTGGTGAACCAGGGGAGGCAGTCATTTGAGAAACCAAGGCTGTTGAGTCTGCCGATAAGAATACGGTGATTGACAGAGTTGAAAGCCTTGGCCAGGTTGATGAAGACGGCTGCACAGTACTGTCTTTTATTGATGGCGGTTATGATATAATTTAGTACTTTGAGCGTGGCTGAGGTGCATTCGTGACCAGCTCGGAAACCGGATTGCACAGCAGAGAAGGTACGGTGGGTTTCGAAATGGTCAATGATCTGTTTATTAACTTAGCTTTTGAAGACTTTAGAAAGGCAGGGCAGGATGGATATAGGTCTATAATAGTTTGGGTCTAGAGTGTCAGGGGGATGACCGCGGCAGCTTTCCAATCTTTAGGGATCTCGGACGACACGAAAGAGAGGTTGAAAAGACTGGTAATAGGGGTTGCAACAATGGTGGCGGATAATTTTAGAAAGAGAGGGCCCAGATTGTCTAGCCCAGCTGATTTTTACATCTGCTATCTGGATTTGGGTGAATGAGAAGCTGGGGAGGCTTGGACAAGTAGCTGCGGGGGGTGCGGAGCTGTTGGCCGGGGTTGGGGTAGCCAGGAGGAAAGCATGGCCAGCCGTAGAAAAATGCTTATTGAAATTCTCGATTATCGTGGATGTATCGGTGTTGACAATGTTTCCTAGCCTCAGTGCAGTGGGAAGCTGGGAGGAGGTGCTCTTATTCTCCATGGACTTTAAAGTGTCCCAAAACTTTTTTGAGTTAGAGCTACAGGATGACAAATTTCTGTTTGAAAAAGCTAGTCTTTGCTTTCCTGACTGACTGCGTGTATTGGTTCCTGACTTCCCTGAAAAGTTGCATATCGCGGGGACTATTCGATGCTAGTGCAGTCCGCCACAGGATGTTTTTGTGCTGGTCGAGGGCAATCAGGTCTGGAGTGAACCAAGGGCTATATCTGTTCTTAGTTCTACATTTTTTGAAAGGGGCATGCTTATTTAAGATGGTGAGGAAATTACTTTTAAAGAACGGCCAGGCATCCTTGACTGACGGGATGAGGTCAATATCCTTCCAGGATACCCGGGCCAGGTCGATTTAAAAGGCCTGCTCGCAGAAGTGTTTTAGGGAGCGTTTGACAGTGATGAGAGGTGGTCGTTTGACCGTGGACCCATAGCGGATGCAGGCAATGAGGCAGTGATTGCTGAGATCCTGATTGAAAACAGCAGACGTGTATTTGGAGGGCAAGTTGGTCAGGATAATATCTACGAGGGTGCCCATGTTTTATGGATTTAGGGTTGTACCTGGTGGGTTCCTTGATAATTTGTGTGAGATTGAGGGCATCTATCTTAGATTGTAGGACTGCCAGGGTGTTAAGCATATCCCAGTTTAGGTCACCTAACAGAACGAACTTTGAAGATAGATGGGGGCAATCAATTCAAATATGGTGTCCAGGGCACAGCTGGTAACTGAGGGGGGTCTATAACAGGCGGCAACAGTGAGAGACTTATTTCTGGAGACATACATTTTTAAAATTAGAAGCTCGAACTGTTTGGGCATAGACCTGGAAAGTATGACAGAACTTTGCAGGCTATCTCTGGAGTAGATTGCAACTCCTCCCTCTTTGGCAGTTCTATCTTGACGGAAAATGTTGTAGTTGGGCATGGAAATCTCAGAATTTTTGGTGTTCTTCCTAAGCCAGGATTCAGACACGGCAAGGACATCAGGGTTGGCGGAGTGTGCTAAAGCAGTGAGTAAAACAAACTTAGGGAGGAGACTTCTGATGTAAACATGCGTGAAACCAAGGCTTTTTCGGTTACAGAAGTCAACAAAGGAGAGTGCCTGGGGACACGCAGGGCCTGGGTTAACCTCCACATCACCCGAGGAACAGAGGATGTGTAGGATGAGGGTACGGCTAAAGGCTATCAAAACTGGTTGTCTAGTGCGTTGGGGACAGAGAATAAAAGGAGCAGATTTCTGGGCGTGGTAGAATAGATTCAGTGATCTCTTGATGTGGTTTAGGCATTGTTGTGGACTTAACATCAAACTTAGTTGTTTTCTATTTTTTTAAAGTGTGATTTGTAGAGTGAAAATCAGAAAAAAACAGGGAACACGGAAACCTGGAAAAACAAAACAAAGAAAACATAATTTTGGAAAAAAACTCAACGGAATCTGGCTAAAAATGTAAACAGATTTTATAGGGCCCAACATGGCCCAGTGACTCACTGGACCCGGGCCGTGGAGTTGGAAGCACAAAACTATTTTGCCACACCAGGTAAACACTGGGAAAAATCCCAAATGGCAATTCGACATTGGTCTGGCCCCAAATTAGGGTAGGTCCACCAAGGCCATGTCCCAGTTAGTCTTTTGGGCCAGGTCTTGGAGGTGGAAACACGAAAGGTAGCATTGGTCAGCTAAACACTGGAGTCAAATGTGACAATGGAAATGTGCCAATATGAGCCCCTAAACCCAACTTTGCAAAACTTAATCACTTAATCTTTAGTTAGCCCATTTGTGTGGCAGTTGGGGCATAAGACCTGAGCAGTGTCAGGGTTAAATACCAGAACAGATATACGTACTGGTTCAGGAAGGCACAGGTGATAGCTGTGAACTGTTTCCCTGAATCACATTTCCTTATATTTGTTCTGGTATTTAACCCTGAAGCTGCTCCCTCCTAATGTCCCACCTGCTAAACAGAGAATCTGTGAGGCTTCAAGGATGACTTTCTGGGACAATTCAAGGATAACTTTAGAAAAGGGTCAAGTCTAGAAAAAGTAATGCGCTCTGTTTGTTTTGAGATCGGATAATTCATTTAGGAGAAATTTAGCAGAATGTCGGCTAAGTTTTAATCTCGCTCCATCTTCTTCCTCTGCCTTGCCACTGCACTTCCTCTCATCATCAAATTTGGTAGAATGGAAGCCCTTAATGGACTTTTCAGGTTTTTCTCCAATCTAGGTTTCCCCTTCACCTGATGCCAGGCTGAGGGGAAGTGGGACTCTTCAGGCTGCAATGGCTTACATGGCACCTTCCACTTAACACCTCACAAAGCAACTGTTCTGATTATGCAGAGGTTGTTGACACTTCTCTTTCTAAGTCCTAAGAATCACCCTGGGTGATGCAAACACAATTACCAAAAATATAACTAGTGCTTAAAAGAAAAACTGGAGTGCAGTGCTGCTATGGAAAAACCCTAGGCCTAACAATAGTGAATTTCAAAGACACGTGTAGTGACATTGCAGAAAAAACACATACCATGTCTGAAATGCATTGTCACGATGATGGAGGAGTCATTAGAATTCACATGATAATGTAAATACAGTGATGATAATGGCAGGAGATACTACACTATGATTTGTATCAGGAGTAGGCTGGCCAGAACAGAAGGCCTACAGTATACACCCATGACCTGAAAGACTGCATTCTTGGCAGTTGAAACAAATCAGCCTATAAATATTTGCTCTCAAGTTTCGGTAAAAGGGTTGTGAAGGAGTGGCCTTCACTAGAGAGACATTCATTTTAAAGTATTATTCCAAGTATTTATAGAGCAAGTTGTGTTTGTGTAGGTCATTATTTAATCCAGTCATTTACCAAACTCCCCACCCACTGGGCACACCAGGTAATTTCAACGTGGACAATTGGGTAATATTTGTTTGAGACATTGATCAATGAGATTACAAACTATATTCACCCAGTCAAAAAGACAGCCAAAAGTTAGTTTAATATCCAATGTTTTATCACTATACTTTCAAACATCTAAAAGCACAACCAAATTCCACTAGAATTTTTTGGGGGTTTAGTTTTCACCCAATTGTCTATCACTGCACTTTCAACCATTCAAAAGCACAGCAACGTTCAAATGGGGAATACAATGTCAGGTATTTAGTTTATTTATACAACAGATGAATGTGTTATCACTGTGATTTATCTAATAGCAGAACCACATGTATTTTATTTATTTAACCAGGCAAGTCAGTTTAGAACAAATTCTTATTTACAATGACGGCCTACCCCGGCCAAACCCTAACCCTGACCCTACCCCGGCCAAACCCTAACCCTAACCCTACCCAGGCCAAACCCTAACCCTAACCCTACCCCGGCCAAACCCTAACCCTAACCCTAACCCTACCCCGGCCAAACCCTAACCCTAACCCTACCCCGGCCAAACCCTAACCCTAACCCTACCCAGGCCAAACCCTAACGATGCTAGGCCAATTGTGCACCGCCCTATGGGACTCCCAATCACAGCCGGTTGTGATACAGCCTGGAATTGAACCAGGGTCTGTAGTGACGCCTCTTGCACTGAGATGCAGTGCCTTAGACGGCTGCGCCACCTGGATTGCAGTTGAGATTAAATTAAAAGTACATGGTGCAAGTGATCAATGCCGTTCGAGATTCTGCACAGATTATTACAGCAATCTCCACAGACCTGCAATGACCTATGCATGCTATCTTGAACATGAACACTTTATATGATTATATAAGAAAAAATAGTTACATTAACCTCAAAATTTGGCCATGGATGTGTTACTCATTTTAAGGTTGAATGTTACATCAGTTTGTAAAATAGCCTTAATGATGGTGTTGGAGTTGTGCGCTGCCACTCAGTCGTGGGTAAACAGGGAGTACAGGAGAGGACTGAGAACGCACCCCTAAGAGGCCCCTGTGTTGAGGGTCAGCATGGCAGATGTGTTGTTGCCTCATAGCTCAATAACCCAGCATCAAATACCCAACAACCCAACTAAGTGACCCAACTGGCTGTGTCAAAATAACGTAACTTGTATTCTGTCCAATACTTATCCAAATTGGATTGTTTTAACCCAGCATTTTTAGAGTGTAGCCAGGCAAGAATAGGCCTACCAGTCCCAGAGACCCTGTAATGCTGATTGTAACCCTAAACCCCTACATTCGTATACAAAAAAAATAGATGACACATACACACAATAAATCAATAAATAACATGTATTTTTCATTCAGTGTGTCATTATAGAGTAGTTACCGGTTCCGCATCACCATTAAATGCATATTTATTTTTTAACAAGTAACCATTTTCATCTTTACAGATGCATGGCATTGCTTTATTCAATACAGTGAGATAACTCAAGGTGACATATTCATGGTTTGCCAGTTCTACAAACAAAATGTATACAAAGTAATGTAGAATAAAGTCATAATCAAATCACCTATTAAAATAAATCTAATTAAGGGTGCCTTTTCCTTGTGAGAGTTAAGAGTATAGAAAGTATATTCCATGGAGAAGTCATCTAACATAAATACAATACGCTCAAAGTCTTCAAATAAACTCTTTACAAAAGTGTGCGTCAACAGTTGCTCTGTTGTGTCACCCTGTATTAAAAGAAGAGAGGTGTCAAACCTCTGCTTGAAGAGCTCATCTAGGTGTCCCTCTAGTGCTGGGTTGGTCCCCCTCAGTCCTCTCATCACCTGCACTGTCCACACAAAGTACTCCTGACCATGCTCTGCCATCCAACCTGGCAACCACAACACAGAATAAATATAAGATATGGGGGGGGTAGGTAAAGATAGGGACAGTCAGACAACCAGAGAGGGAAGCAAGCAAGTGAAGAGAAGCAAAGAGCCAGATAGAGAGAGAGATAAAGTAAGAGATGTCAATTTATTGTGTAGTATGACATGCCATGCCATTTGACTGCAGTTCAGTTGGTTGGATCAAGATGGCTGAATAAAGACAGAGACAGACACATAAAGATAGACAGACAGATGGAGAGCACGCGAGGGAGAGGGAGAGAAACAAGAGAGAGAGCGAGAGAGAGAGAAACAATCAGGGTGTCCCCCCACGTGGCCAATGAACCACCTCTTGGCCACAGCCATCCTATTTCCCAAGTAAAAATAGCCTTTGAATGACCAAAACATCACCCATAATATTTTTCGCTATTAAAATGCTCAGAATTGAAGAAAGTGTACCTTTTCTCTCATCTCCAAATATCAGGAAGCCTGAAAGAACAGGTTGAGTGGGCGGGGAGCTTATATTCATGAGCAAATATGTTTGTAGAACTGGCAAATCATCAGTATGCTGAATTGAATAAAGCAATGCTATGCATCATTTGGTAATTGTGAAAAATGTTACTTTTTTCCCAGTTTTTTCTCTCCAATGTGGATGCAGAACCTGGACTACTATATAACGTCACACTGAACAAAAAATACATTTTATTTATTGATTTGTGTGTATGTGTCATCTATTGTTGGTATACAAATGTAAGGGTTACAATCAGCATTACAGGGTCTCTGGGACTGGTAGGCCTATCCTTGACTGGCTACCCAACCGCATCACGCCAAACTGGCATTTCTTCTCCACGATGAATGTACAGTATGTAGTGATCGATAGAGCAGTGGAATTAAATTCAGGGTGAGTCGTTAGGCGAGGCCAATGACTGTATATGGGCGAGGCCTCTCCTTCATCAGAATGTTTCAGCCTATATTACCTTTTATTATCAGTAACTGTTCAAAATAATGAAAGAGATTTCACATTTCTATCTCAGTTTTATTATTGTAGCAAGACGTTTAACATATGTATCAATCAGAAGTGTTGTCCTATTTTGACAAGTTAATCGTACATGCAGGTAGAACTTGCAAATTGTTTATGATGACATCATATGTTATATTCCACGTATGTTACTATTCCACACCCAGATTTTGAGGTTAAATATGTGTGAGGGAATATGGTCAAGAAGATGAACTCTCTCTCTACTGATTCTCTGTTGGAGGGATTTACATGTCAGATTTGGTTAAAGTTTATTCGTGTTCTGTGGACCTTAATACAAAATTCAAAAGGCACTCGCACATCTGAGCAATCTTTTGCAGGCATTGCAACAGCTGAACAAGATGAAGGAAAAAGGAAACCGCACACTGCTCTTGATAGTATCACTGATATTTAATAAGCTTACGTATCGGCCTCACGGCCTTTAAAAAGCTCTGACGAAGGCCGCGAGGCCGATACGTAAGCTTATTAAATATCAGTGATACTATCAAGAGATGTGTGCGGTTTCCTTTTTCCTTCAACGTGTTCTGTGGACCTTGACATTTTCCAAGCTCCTGGGTAGTTTGCTTAGAACATGCAAGAGTTATTTGACTGCAGGGTTCTTTTTTAGGTAGTGTGTGTACAGAGCCCTCAGGGAATGTGAGAAATGTGAGATGTGAGAAATCAAGGACAGACAATTAAGAAAGAGCCCAGTAGAAAAAATATAAGCAGTCTAATTGGTAACCTGAGAGTACAGGTGATGTAACAAGGCACTCTGATGGTGTGCTGGGGCCTTTTCTCATTTGGACAAAAGTCCATCCTGCACCCTCTCTCCTCCTTCCTCTCTCCTCCGTGAACCGGAAACCGATAAGTAGTCTAGTGGTTGAAGAGATGTCAATTCGTAAGTAGCTGAACGGAAAAATGTCCTCCCCTCCTTGATAGCTACCCTTCAATGAGGATACTCATGTGTGTCCTATCTGAGTCCTATGCTAAAATTACACCAACAAAACACAAAAAAACAGATGAGCATGCTTTGTAATGTTTCTAAAACAATAAATGTTTTACTAGTAAGAAGTAAATGTGGTATATTGTTTAATTTAATTTTTTTGTGACCTGAGTCTTCTAGCCAAAATATCACAGATGAGACAAACATTTTCACCTGCCCCTTTAAGGGCGGGAGGTTACTGCGGTAACATGACTCAAGTCATGTTTGTGCCTGTGAGATTAAGTCTAACTAGCAGAAACTTTGTCTTTTCTTTCCTAGCAGTTGAAACACAAACATAGAAAACATCCTACTGTAGCTTGTGAACAAAACAATGTAAATAGCCAAGATTAACAACCTAGCTTGTGAACAAAACAATGTAAATAGCCAAGAAAAACAACCTAGCTTGTGAACAAAACTGTAACGGGCTTCCTCTTTCTCTTCATCCGAAGAGGAGTAGCAAGGATTAGACCAAAATGCAGCGTTGGAGTTATACATATTATTTATTACAAGGAACCAGACGAAGACGGAAAACTCTTGAACAAATACCAAAACAACAAACGAAGTAGACAGACCTGGACTACGAACTTACACGTAACAAAGAACGAACTAACAAGTACTGACTACAAACAAAACGAACTCACGATACAGTCCCGTATGGTGCAACAAACACTGACACAGGAAACAATCACCCACCACAATCAAAGTGAAAACACCTACCTTAATATGGCTCTCAATCAGAGGAAATGAAAACCACCTGCCTCTAATTGAGAGCCATATCAGGTCACCCTTAAACCAACACAGAAACACATAACATAGACTACCCACCCAAACTCACGCCCTGACCGTCAAACACATACAAAACAACAGAAAACAGGTCAGGAACGTGACAGAACCCCCCCCTCAAGGTGCGAACTCCGGGCGCACCCCTAAAACTCAAGGGGAGGGTCTGGGTGGGCATCTGTCCGCGGTGGCGGCTCCGGCGGTGGACGAGGACACCACTCCACCACTGTCTTTGTCCCCCTCCTTAGCGTCCTTTGATTGGCGACCCTCGCCCACGACCTTGGCCTAAGAATCCTCCCCAAGGCCCCCACATGATTTAGGAGGTAGCTCAGGACAGAGAGGTAGCTCAGGACAGAGAGGTAGCTCAGGACAGAGGGGCAACTCAGGACGAATGGCAGCTCCGGACTGAGTGGCAGCTCATGACTGGAGGGCAGCTCATGACTGGAGGGCAGCTCATGACTGGAGGGCAGCTCATGACTGGAGGGCAGCTCATGACTGGAGGGCAGCTCATGACTGGAGGGCAGCTCATGACTGGAGGGCAGCTCATGACTGGAGGGCAGCTCTGGACGCTCATGGCTGGCTGACGGCTCTGGACGCTCATGGCTGGCTGACGGCTCTGGACGCTCATGGCTCGCTGGCGGCTCTGGACGCTCATGGCTCGCTGGCGGCTCTGGCAGATCCTGCCTGGTTGGCGGCTCTGGACGCTCATGGCTCGTTGACGGCTCTGGACGCTCATGGCTCGCTGGCGGCTCTGGACGCTCATGGCTCGCTGGCGGCTCTGGACGCTCATGGCTCGCTGGCGGCTCTGGCAGATCCTGCCTGGTTGGCGGCTCTGGCAGATCCTGGCTGGTTGGCGGCTCTGGCAGCTCCTGCCTGGTTGGCGGCTCTGGCAGCTCCTGCCTGGTTGGCGGCTCTGGCAGATCCTGCCTGGTTGGCGGCTCTGGCAGATCCTGCCTGGTTGGCGGCTCTGGCAGATCCTGTCTGGTTGGCGGCTCTGGCAGATCCTGACTGACGAATGGCTCTAGCGGCTCCTGACTGACTAACGGCTCTGACGGCTCGGGACAGACGGGCGGCTCAGACGGCGCTGGGCAGACGGATGGCTCAGATGGCGCTGGGGAGACGGATGGCTCAGATGGCGCTGGGGAGACGGATGGCTCAGATGGCGCTGGGGAGACGGATGGCTCAGATGGCGCTGGGGAGACGGATGGCTCAGATGGCGCTGGGGAGACGGATGGCTCAGATGGCGCTGGGGAGACGGATGGCTCAGGCCGGATGAGGCGCACTGTAGGCCTGGTGCGTGGTGCCGGAACTGGAGGCACCGGGCTAAGGACACGCACCTTCAGGCTAGTGCGGGGAGCAGGGACAGGGCACACTGACCTCTCGAAGCGCACTATAGGCCTGGTGCGTGGTACCGGCACTGGTGGTACCGGGCTAAGGGCACGCACCTCAGGGCGAGTGCGGGGAGAAGAAACAGTGCGTACAGGGCTCTGGAGACGCACAGGTGGCTGAGTGCGTGGTGCCGGAACTGGAGGCACTGGGCTGGAGACACGCACCATAGGGAGAGTGCATGGAGGAGGAACAGGGCTCTGGAAACGCACTGGAAGCCTGGTGCGTGGAGTAGGCACTGGTGGTACTGGGCTGGGGCGGGGAGGTGGCGCCTGAAATACCGGACCGTGCAGGCGTACTGGCTCCCTTGAGCACTGAGCCTGCCCAACCTTACCTGGTTGTATGCTCCCCGTCGCCCGACCAGTGCGGGGAGGTGGAATAACCCGCACCGGGCTATGTAGGCGAACCGGGGACACCATGCGTAAGGCTGGTGCCATGTAAGCCGGCCCGAGGAGACGTACAGGTGGCCAGATATGTAGGGCCGGCTTCATGACATCCGGCTCAACGCTCAATCTAGCCCTACCAGTGCGGGGAGGTGGAATAACCCGCACCGGGCTATGAACACGTACAGGAGACACCGTGCGCTCTACTGCGTAACACGGTGTCTTCCCGTACTCCCGCTCTCCACGGTTAGCCTGAGAAGTGGGCGCAGGTCTCCTACCTGCCCTTGACCCACTACCTCTTAGCCCCCCCCCAAGAAATTTTTGGGTAGTACTCACGGGCTTTTCGGGCTTCCGTGCTAGACGCGTCCCCTCATAACGCCGGTTCCTCTCTCCGGTTTCCTCCGCTCTCCGAGCTGCCTCCAGCTGTTCCCATGGGCGGCGATTCACTCCAACTTTAGCCCATGGTCCTTTTCCTTCCATGATTTCCTCCCAAGACCAGAAATCCTGCTTCGTGCGCTGTCTCTCTCTCCCGTTACACCGCTGCTTGATCTTTTGTTGGTGGGTGGTTCTGTAACGGGCTTCCTCTTTCTCTTCATCCGAAGAGGAGTAGCAAGGATTAGACCAAAATGCAGCGTTGGAGTTATACATATTATTTATTACAAGGAACCAGACGAAGACGGAAAACTCTTGAACAAATACCAAAACAACAAACGAAGTAGACAGACCTGGACTACGAACTTACACGTAACAAAGAACGAACGAACAAGTACTGACTACAAACAAAACGAACTCACGATACAGTCCCGTATGGTGCAACAAACACTGACACAGGAAACAATCACCCACCACAATCAAAGTGAAAACACCTACCTTAATATGGCTCTCAATCAGAGGAAATGAAAACCACCTGCCTCTAATTGAGAGCCATATCAGGTCACCCTTAAACCAACACAGAAACACATAATATAGACTACCCACCCAAACTCACGCCCTGACCGTCAAACACATACAAAACAACAGAAAACAGGTCAGGAATGTGACAAGAACAATGTAAATAGCCAAGATTAACAACCTAGCTTGTGAACAGAACAATGTAAATACCCAAGCAACACAAGGACAAAGTCTCACTTCAGTAGACTTTCGTTTCAAGTAAATTAGACCAACTGTTATGGCTGTGCGCTTCTAACAATTAATCTTTCACTCAGCTCTTCATGTGCGCACAGCCCCCAGCCAGGCAGTGTTGCAGCGTGAGGTGGAATAGGCTACATATGATTCGTTTTTATTTGACTTTGTGTGATTCATTTACCAGCTATGAAACAAATACTTTGAAAACAGCTACTGTAGCATTTATTTTACTGTTAATGTGATCATACTTGACTTGTTATTCACAAATGTGATTGAAATGCTCGCACTGTGGAGCCCTGACCACCTGCCAATGTGGCTGGTGAAATGAACACCTTACCCGCCAATGCAAAAATCTACCGCATTTGGCTGATGTGGGTGTTAGGCACTGTCCCCTTTCAATCAGCTTTCGTTTTGTCGGAGGAGAAAAGCCTTCTCTCGGCAGTTTTGCCGTTTTGGTATTGAGTTTAGTAGTAGAGGTTTCTCCTCCGTGTGTGTTACGCTTTATTCCCTGTGTGTGTGGCAATCTCGTTTTGGGCGTGTTTCAGTCCCATGTTGTAGTTGTGTTGGGACTGCTCATTACACTTTTGCCACTGGGATTTCCTTACTCTCCTGCTCCTGATTCCTGCACCTCCCTCCGTTAGGAGCCACCGTAACAGAATCCCGCACCAATAGCTATGGAATCAGCAGGAGCTGAAACGCTCTCCACTACTATGGAGGAGCGCGTTCAACACCACACCACCGTTCTCCATCGTCTCGGGACCGCTATGGATCAAGTGATGGCGACGCTGGAGAGATGGGAGAGAGGTGGCCTGCCTGCCCCTCCACCTGCCACACTCCAACCAGCACCACCATTTTCTCTGGCGCCATCCGGCCCCAGCGGTATTCGGCTCGCTCTCCCGAGGGAGTACGATGGGACGGCTGCTGGGTGCAAGGGTTTCCAGCTCCAGCTGGAGCTTTACCTGGCAACCGTGCACACGACTCCTTCAGGAGGGGAGAGCGTGAACGCCCTCGTCTCCTGCCTGTCAGGCAAAGCTCTGGAGTGGGCCAACGCGGTCTGGGATGGACCAGACTCGGCGAGGGACCACTACCCAGAGTTCACCCGCCGTTTCCGGGCCGTGTTCGACCACCTCGGTGGGTGAGCGTCTGTTCCATCTAAGGCAGGAGACGAGGAGCGCACAAGACTTCGCTCTGGAGTTCAGGACCTTGGCCGCTGGCGCGGGGTGGAACGACAGGGCCCTGATTGACCACTATCGGTGCAGCCTACGTGAGGAAGTCCGCAGGGAGCTAGCATGTAGAGACGCTACCCTCACCCTGGACCAGCTAGTGGACATGTCCATCAGGTTGGACAACTTGCTGGCTACGCGCGGGCGTCCGGCGCCCAGCGTCTCTTCTCCAACCCCCATGGAGTTAGGGGGTGCTGCAGCGAGGGCGATCGGAGGAGGAGCCTCCTCCTGCACTGGGTGTGATCGGAGAGGGCACACTGCCGACCGGTGCTGGAGGAGCTCGTCTGGGAGTCGAGACGGCAAGCCGAGTACTGTTCGGGCACCCCAGGTGAGTCAGCACCAGGCTCACTCAGAGCCCCCTGTTGGTCACATGTATGTGTTAACCTCTTTCCCTGAGTTTTTCCCCCATTCCCAGCATAAGGCGCTAGTAGATTCAGGCGCAGCGGGGAATTTCATGGACCGCGGTTTCGCGCATAAATTAGGGATTCCCCTGGTTCAGATGGACAAACCATCCCATGTGCACTCCTTAGATAGTCGACCATTAGGGTCAGGGGTAGTCAGGGAGTCCACTGCTCCACTGGACATGGTTACATAGGGGGGTCACGAGGAGAGAATTAGTCTCTTCCTCATAGATTCACCTGCGTTTCCGGTGGTGCTGGGGATTCCCTGGTTGGCCCTTCACAACCCACTATTTCGTGGCAATAGAGGGCTCTAAAGGGGTGTGGGAGTTTCCATCGGTGCAACGACGGTGGAGAGTCCAGACCAAAGCTCCACCGTGCGCATTCCCCCCGAATATGCCGATTTGGCTATCGCGTTCTGTAAAAAGAGGGCGACCCAATTACCACCCCGTCGACAAGGGGATTGTGCGATAAACCTCCAGGTAAACGCCACACTTCCCAGGAGTCACGTGTATCCCCTGTCACAGGAGGAGACGGTGGCTATGGAAACATATGTCTCTGAATCTCTGAGGCAGGGGTACATTCGGTTCTCCACGTCACCCGCCTCCTCGAGTTTATTTTTGTGAAGAAGGAGGGAGGTCTGCGTCCGCGCATTGACTATAGAGGTCTAAATTCTATTACGGTGGGGTACAGTTACCCGCTACCTCTCATTGCTACGGCGACTGAGTCATTTATCGGAGCACGCTTCTTCACAAAACTGGATCTCAGGAGCGCGTATAACTTGGTGCGTATCCGGGAGGGAGATGAGTGGAAGACAGCGTTTAGTACCACATCCGGCCATTATGAGTACCTCGTCATGCCGTATGGGTTGAAGAATGCCCCAGCAGTCTTCCAATCCTTTGTAGACGAGATTCTCAGGGACCTGCACGGGCAGGGTGTGGTGGCGTATATCGATGACATCTTGATATATCCCGCCACACGCTCCGTGCATGTGTCTCTGGTGCGCAGAGTACTTGGGCGACTGTTGGAGCATGACCTATATGTCAAGGCTGAGAAATGAGTGTTCTCCCAACAGGCAGTCTCCTCCCTGGGTTATCGCATTTCCACATCAGGGTTGGTGATGGAGTGTGACCGCATTGCAGCCGTGCGTAATTGGCCGACTCCCACCACGGTAAAGGAGGTGCAGCGGTTTTTAGGGTTTGGTGTGTGGTGTGTGGTAAAGGGGGTAGAATTGGGAGGGGGTGGTGGAGAGCGATGGATTTGGTTTGGGAGAGAGAGAGAGAGAGAGAGAAGGAAGGACCTAATCATACAACAAGGATAATAAATAAATAAAATATTAAACTTGCAAAAAAAGAGTTCTGGACCGATTAGGAAAGGATGTCGAATCAATATAGCATATAAATGGGTCTGCGCACACCTAGCATCGTCCGGGTTTGGCCGGCAGGGATATCCTTGTCTCATCGCACACTAGCGACTCCTGTGGTGGGCCAGGCGCAGTGCATGCTGACCAGGTCGCTAGGTGTACGGTGTTTCCTCCGACACACTGGTGCGGCTGGCTTCCGGGTTGGATGCGCGCTGTGTTAAGAAGCAGTGCGTGTTTCGGAGGTCGCATGGCTCTCGACCTTCGCCTCTCCCGAGTCCGTGTGGGAGTTGTAGCGATGAGACAAGACAGTAACTACTAACAATTGGATACCACCAAATTGGGGAGAAAAAGGGTGTAAAAAAAAAAAATGGATGAAATTGCTTTAGAAAGCGACACAAGACAGGGATCTCCCCTTCCTGTTTGCACTGGCAATTGAACCTCTTGCAGAATAATTAGAAAGCACACAGACGTTACGGTATTGTTACGGTAAACGAAATACAGTGCATTCAGAAGTATTCAGGCCCTTTGACCTTTTCTACATTTTGTTAAGTTACAGCTTTATTCTAAAATCTACACACAATGCCCCCTAATAATAAAGCAAAAACAGGATTTTATAAATGTTAGACATTTCTTCTCATATTCATTGGTGCACCTAGCAACATAACAATAAAATAAATAGCAGAACATCTCTTTGAAAGAGCACAACTTATCATTGATAACCTGTCATGTACCATGAAATGTATCTGAAATAGGGAAAATAGTTACTAAGTATTTACTTTGTTTATGGTTACAAAAAAAAGTAATCCAAAATGCATTTGAAGGAAACATATCAAATTACAATTTATTTAAAGTGGAGTACAGAGGGGGGAGGAAGGTACAGAAGGAGGATGAGAGCAACAGAGGGGGGAGGAAGGTACAGAAGGAGGATGAGAGCAACAGAGGGAGGAAGGTACAGAAGGAGGGAGAGAGATACAGAGGGGGGAGGTAGGTAAAGAAGGAGGGATAGAGAGACAGAGGTAGGAGGAAGGTACAGAAGGGGGAGAGACAGACAGATGATGAAATACTGTATATTAACTTAGCTAACTATATCTGGTACATTTAAGCTTCTGTGCAAATTTTGTAAATGTTTTTATTAAAAAAATATTTATAATTCATCTGACAGTTGTGTCAAGTAATAGTCATTGTAACGCCCACAAGCACCGTGGAATGTGGTCTGTGTAAAATAATGGGCTGGACCAAAGATGATATTCTTAACACGAAACCAAATGTGTACATTATCCCTTAAACCTGGTATTCATCTACTAAATTCCATGGGTTGTAGTTATAACTACACATTTACAAACAGTATATTTTACCTCCACCACAAACACCCATGTCATTCAAACAGTGCTCTTGAATATCAGCATAAAGACAGATATAAAAACAAATGTAGTTAAAGATGCAGGAAATAAGTTATTTGGAGCATTTTGCAGGTGCAGTGGACTTCTGATAGAACCTGTGAGAGGATATAGGTAACAGAAGGTAGGTGTAAAATAATTCATAATATCCCAGCAATATTACTAATTCAAATATTTTACTAACTCCCACTACCACTAGTATTACTGCTACAAACTGCCATTGATGCCCACTCATTTCACGGTAAAGGAAGTAAGATATTTAGCCAGAAAGGACACCCAAATACTACTAAAAACTATTTACAGTGTTCACACCCCTTTACAATTTCCAAATGTTGTTGTATTACAAAGTGGGATTAAAATAGATTTAATTGTTATTTGTTTTTTTATCAACGACGTACACAAAATACTCTGTAATGTCAAAGTGAAGAAATATTCTAACATTTTCAAAAATGTATGAAAAATAAAACAAAAATAAAACACTAATATATTGTATCTTGATTAGATAAAATATATTAGATATTCAATCCCCTGAATCAATAGTGTTCCTTTTTATGTAATGTGTGTTCAGGGCCCTTACTATATTATCTTTCCCTGAATCCTCACATCCACTTGATTTACCTCCTCCTCATTGGAGGAGAAGATCCAAAGTCCCTCCCCTACAACAAGAGGATGTGAGGAATCAGGAAGTCAATGAGGAAGAGCAATGGAGAGAACATAAGAGCAGTCTAATTGGTAGCCTGGGTGTAGCGGTGGTGTAATGACACTCTCTGATTGGTTGGTTGGGTGGAGGGGGCCAGTAGAGTAGCAGCAGGGTCAGCTCCACTCCACACTTACTGAGCACTGGGGCATCATGCAGAGGAAGAGCATTTTCACTGGGCTCCTCGTCACTGCCCTGTGTGCAGTGGCCTCTGGCAAACTCAGAGAATATCACTATGTGCTGAATGGAAGACCTGGTCAGAGGCTCAGCAGTACTGCTGTGAGCACTACACTGACCTGGCCTTCATCAGCAACCAGGAAGAAGTAGATCAGCTCTCTCAGAGTGGGGATTGGGGTTGGATTGGTCTCCATAGAGACACTAATCACTCAACAGGATGGACATGGTCAGGAAAGGAGAACTCGGCATCTAGGATTTGGGCAGCAGATCAGCCAAATGATGGCCTCAATGAGAACTGTGTCATTGTATGGCAAGACAAATGGTATGATAAGGCGTGCAGTGAGAAAAAAAATATTCTGCTTAAAGGAGAAGCTGATCCTGGTTCAGGAGATGAAGACGTGGGAGGAGGCTCTGGAGTACTGCAGGGATTACTACCCCGACCTCCCCAGCCTGCTCTCTAAGACTTTGTTATGGCAAGCCTAAATAAGTTCAGGAGTATATACACTATCGTTCAAAAGTTTGGGGTCACTTAGAAATGTCCTTGTTTTTGAAAGAAAAGCTAAAAAAATGTGTCCATTAAAATAACATAAAATTGATCAGAAATACAGTGTAGACATTGTTAATGTTGAAAATGACTACTGTAGCTCGAAACGGCTGATTTTAAATGGAATATCTACATGGGTGTACAGAGACCCATTATCAGCAACCATCACTCCTGTGTTCCAATGGCACGTTGTGTTAGCTAATCCAAGTTTATAATTTAAAAAGGCTAATTGATCATTAGAAAACCCTTTTGCAATTATGTTAGCACAGCTGAAAACTGTTGTTCTGATTAAAGGAGCAATACAACTGGCCTTCTTTAGACTAGTTGAGTATCTGAAGCATCAGCATTTGTGGGTTCGATTACAGGCTCAAAAATTGCAGAAACAAAGACCTTTCTTCTGAAACTTGTCTGCCGATTCTGTTCTGAGAAATTAAGGCTATTCCATGCGAGAAATTGCCAAGAAACTGAAGATCTCATACAATGCTGTTTACTACTCCCTTCACAGAACAGCGCAAACTGGCTCTAACCAGAATAGAAAGAAGAGTGGGAGGCCCCGGTGCACAACTGAGCAAGAGGACAAGTACATTAGAGTGTCTAGTTTGAGAAACAGATACCTCACAACTCCTCAACTGGCAGCTTCATTAAATAGTACCCACAAAACACCAGTCTCAATGTCAGCAGTGAAGAGGCGACTCCGGGATGCTGGCCTTCTGTGCTTAACAAGTCACATAATAAGTTGCATGGACTCACTCTGTGTACAATAATAGTGTTTAACATGGTTTTTGAATGACTATCTCAACTCTGTACCTCACTAATACAATTATCTGTAAGGTCCCATCATGTTATGGGAATGCTTGTAATCGTTAAGGACTGGGGAGTTTTTCCAGGATAAAATAAATAAACAGAATGCAGCTAACCACAGGCAAAATTCAAGAGGAAAACCTGGTTCAGTCTGATTTCCACCAGACACTGGGAGATGAATTCACCTTTCAACAGGACAATACCCTAAAACACAAAGCCAAATCTACACTGGAGTTGCTTACCAAGAACACAGTGAATATTCCTCAGTGGCCGATCTACAGTTTTTACTTAAATCTATGGCAAGTTCTGAAAATGTTTGTCTAGCTATGATCAACAACCGATTTGAAAGAGCGTAAAGATTTTTGAAAAGAATAATGGGCAGACGTTGCACAATCCAGGTGTGGAAAGCTCTTAGATACTTACCCACAAAGACTCACAACTGTAATCGCTTCAAAAGGGGATTCTGACATGTGCTGACTCATGTAAATTAGATATTTCTGTATTTCATTTTTAATACATTTTTTAAAATGTTTTCTAAAAACCTAATTTCACGTTGTCATTATGGGGTATTGTGTGTCGATGGATGAGAAAAAAAAATATTTAAAACATTTTGAATTTAGGCTGTAACACAACAAAATTTGGAACAAGTCTAGGAGTATGAATACTTTCTGAATGCACTGTAGGGCCTTTACCAGCTCCCTACTGTGAATCACAACGTTGGACAAAAGAAATCACAGAATTCATGAAAATTGTTGTATAGTAATGTCCAACAACCAGAGTGTGAAACATTTAAAAAATAATAATGGGCAAATGTTGCACAATCCAGGTGTGGAAATCTATCAGAGACTTACCCATGCAGAAAGACTCACAGCTGTAATCGCTGCTAAAGGTGCTTCTACAAAGTATTGACTCAGGGGTGTGAATACTAAACTGGCAAACATTTCCAAAAACATGTTTTCACTTTGTCACTATAGGGTATTATGTGTAGATGGGTGAGACAATCTATTTAATCCCTTTTGAGTTCCGGCTGTAGCACAACAAAATGTGGAATAAGTCAAGGGGTATGAATACTTTCTGACACAGTAGCAACAGATATATCAAGGAAATAAATAGCAGAACATCTCGTTGAGAGAGCACACATTCTCGCTGAGAACCTGTCATGTGCCATGAAATATGATATGCCTGAAATAATGAAAATAGTTACTAAGTATTTACACGGTTTATGGTTACAAAAAGACGTAATCCAAAATCCCCCTGAAGGAAACATAGAATTGACAATAACTGAACATCTTTTACAATTAGTAGTCAACCTGTGATGATATTATTAGACCACTGTTGAATTGATAGGACATTAACATATACAAAAATATTTTACATAATTCTGATGATTCCAATTGAAATGAACTAATTTCTAACCTAGAATACTCATATATCAATGTTTTTTGTTGTTGCATTTACTGCCTTTTTAAAAAACATAGCTGATATGGCTGACCATATCTCCCTGGCATATTACATCATTTATGTAGCAGCATATAAGACATTTTTGGACTCACATTGTTGTGCGCGGCGGTCCTTCGTTGGCAAATTTTGTCATCAAAGAAAAATATTTACAAATCCGAGTTGGATGACAGTTCAAAACTTATTTTCCCAGTCTGACTTCCCTGTTGCAATGCTTGCGGTTAGCCACTGTCACCGATTCCTTACAAACAACTCATTGTTGAATTTGCGATTTCCAACTGCTTGTGTAATCTTTATGTCCAATGGCCGTTGAGCACCGATACGTTTTATCTATTTTTTCTCTTCATTATTTTGCGGTCAGAGGCCGAGCAGTTGTCATACCAGGCAGTGATGCAACCAGTCCGGATGCTCTCGGTGGTGCAGCTGTAGAAACTTTTGAGGATCTGAGGACCCACGGCAAATCTTTTCAGTCTCCTGAGGGGGAATAGGTTTTGTCGTGCCCTCTTCACTACTGTCTTGGTGTGCTTGGACCATGTTAGTTTGTTGGTGATGTGGACACCAAGGAACTTGAAGCTCTCAACCTGCTCCACTGCAGCCCAATCAATGGGAATGGGGGAGTCATCGGCCCTCTTTTTCCTGTAGTCCACAATCATCTCCTTTGTCTTGATCACATTGAGGGAGAGGTTGTTGTCCTGGCACCACACTGCCAGGTCTCTGACCTCCTCCCTATAGGCTGTCTCGTCACTGTTGTGTTGTCTGCAAACTTAATGATGGTGTTGGAGTCGTGCCTGGCCATACAGTTATGAGTGAACAGGGACTACAGGAGAGAACTGAGCACGCACCCCTGAGGGGCCCCAGTATTGAGGATCAGCGTGGCAGATGTATTGTTACCTACCCTTACCACCTGGGGGCGGCCCGTCAGGAAGTCCAGGATCGAGTTGCAGAGGGAGGTGTTTAGTCCCAGGGTCCTTAGCTTATTGATGAGCTTTGAGGACACTATGGTGTTGAACGTAGTCAATGAATAGCATTCTCACATAGGTGTTCCTTTTGTCCAGGTGGGAAAGGGCAGTGTGGAGTGCAATAGAGATTGCATCATCTGTGGATCTGTTGGGGCGGTATGCAATTGGAGTGGGTCGAGGTTTCTGGGATAATGGTGTTGATGTGAGCCATGACCACCCTTTCAAATCATTTCATGGCTACAGACGTGAGTGCTACAGGTCACTAGTCATTTAGGCAGGTTACCTTAGTGTTCTTGGGCACAGGGACTATGGTGGTCTGCTTAAAACATGTTGATATTACAGACTCAGACAGAGAGAGGTTGAAAATGTCAGTGAAGACACTTGCCAGTTGGTCAGCGCATGCTCGCAGTACACGTCCTGGTATCCGTCTGGCCCAGCGGCCTTGTGAATGTTTACCTGTTTAAAGGTCTTACTCACATCGGCTGTGGAGAGCGTGATCACACAGTCTTCCGGAACAGCTGGTGCTGTCATGCATGTTTGAGTCTTATTTGCCTCGAAGCGAGCGTAGAAGTAGTTTAGCTCGTCTGGTAGGCTCGTGTTACTGGGCAGCTCTTGGCTGTGCTTCCCTTTGTAGTCTGTAATGGTTTGCAAGCCCTGCCACATCTGATGAGCGTCAGAGCCGGTGTAGTACGATTCAATCTTAGTTCTGTATTGACGCTTTGCCTGTTGATTGTTCATCGGAGGCCATAGCGGGATTTCTTATAAGCTTCCGGGTTAGAGTCCCGCTCCTTGAAAGCGGCAACTCTAGTCTTTAGCTCAGTGCGGATTTTGCCTGTAATCCATGGCTTCTGGTTGGGGTATGTACGTACTGTCACTGTGGGGAAGACGTCATCAATGCACTCATTGATGAAGCCAATGAATGATGTGGTGTACTCCTCAATTCCATCGGAGGAATCCCGGAACATATTCCAGTCTGTGATAGCAAAACAGTCCTGTAGTTGAGCATCTGCTTCATCTGACCACTTTTTTATTGATCTAGTCACTGGTGCTTCCTGCTTTAATTTTTGCTTATAAGCAGGAATCAGAAGGGTAGAATTATGGTCAGATTTGCCAAATGGAGTGAGAGGGAGAGCTTTGTATGTGTCTCTGTGTGTGGAGTAAAGGTGGTCCAGAGTGTTTTCCCCTCTGGTTGCACATTTAACATGCTGATTGAAATTTGGGAAAACAGACTTAAGTTTCCCTGCATTAAAGTTCCCGGCTACTAGGACCGCCGCCTCTGGGTGAGCGTTTTCTTGTTTGCTTATGGCGGAATACAGCTCATTCAATGCTGTCTTAGTGCCAGCAGTGTTGTATTTTGAGACAGTCTTGAACATGCAAATAAGCCAATAGTCAAGAGGGGTAGCCTATATTGTCTAATTCTCTGTTTGGTACTAATAATGAATTGTATTTTGTAAAGTGGTTTCTTGCATCAAACAACATAATACAATGCAATTTACAGTCACCGACTTGGCCCATGGTGTTACAGACCAAGTAAAAAAGTATGAATTAATGTCAAGTCCTTTATAATGTAAAAACGTTTTTAAAAGTCTCATGCAATGTAGGCCTGCATTGAACACCACATGGCTACTGTAGGCAATATCATAGAAATCATATGCCATTTCCATGTGAAATGTGATGGGATTTGGTCCATTGGTTTTGTTGGTAGGCCTACATTAAGCTCAAATACAGTCTATTCAGAAAGTATTCAGACCCATTGACTTTTTCCACATTTTGTTACGTTACAGACAGTTTTTTCCCCCTCATCAATCTACACACAATACCCCATAATGGCAAAGCAAAAACAGGTTTTTAGACATTTTAGCAAATTTATAATTTTTTACAAATTTAAATATCACATTTACCTAAGAATTCAGACCCTTTACTCAGTACTTTGTTGAAGCCCCTTTGGCAGCGATTACAGGCTCGAGTCTTCTTGGGTATGATGCTATAAGCTTGGCACACCTGTATTTGGGGAGTTTCTCCCATTCTTCTCTGCAGATCCTCTCAAGCTCTGTCCGGTTGGATGGGGAGCACAGCTATTTTCAGGTCTCTCCAGAGATGTTCGATCAGGTTCAAGTCCAGGCTCTGGCTGGGCCACTCAAGGACCTTCAGAGACTTGTCCCAAAGCCACTCCTGCGTTGTCTTGGCTGTGTGCTTAGGGTCGTTGTCCTGTTGGAAGGTGAACCTTCGCCCCATTCTGAGGTCCTGAGCACTCTGGCGCAGGTTTTCATCAAGGGTCTCTTTCTGTACTTTGCTCTGTTCATCTTTCCCTCGATGCTGGCTAGTCTCCCAGTCCATGCCGCTGACAAACATCCCCACAGCATGATGCTGCCACCACCATGCTTCAACGTAGGGATGGTGCCAGGTTTCCTACAGACGTGACGCTTGGCATTCAGTCCAAAGAGTTCAATCTTAGTTTCATCAGACCAGAGAATCTTGTTTCTCATGGTCTGAGTCTTTAAGGTGTCTTTTGGTAAACCAAGCAGGCTGTCATGTGCCTTTTACTGAGGAGTGGCTTCCGTCTAGCCACTCTACCATAAATACCTGATTGGTGGAGTGCTGCAGAGATGGTTGTCCTTCTGGAAGGTTCTCTCATCTCCACAGAGGAACTCTGGAGCTCTGTCAGAGTGACCATCAGGTTCTTGGTCACCTCTCTGACCAAGGCCCTTCTTCACCGATTGCTCAGTTTGGCCGAGCAGCTAGCTCTAGGAATAGTCTTGGTGGTTCCAAACTTCTTCCATTTAAGAATGATGGAGGCCACTGTGTTCTTGGGGACCTTCAATGCTGCAGGAATGTTTTGGTACCCTTCCACAGATCTGTGCCTTGACCCAATCCTGTCTCGGAGCTCTACGGACAATTCTTTCTCTTTCTCTTACTCTGACATGCACTGTCAACTGTGGGACCTTATATGGACAGGTGTGTGCCTTTCCAAATCATGTACAATCAATTGAATATACCACAGGTGGACTCCAATCAAGTTGTAGAAATATCTCAAGGATGATAAATGGAATACTTATGTAAATCAGTTAGTTCTGTTTTTAATTTTTTTTAAATGAGAAAAACCTGTTTTCGCATTGTCATTATGGGGTATTGTGTGTAGATTGATTAGGGGGAAAAAAATATTTAATCGATTATAAATTAAGGCTGTAACTTAACAAAATGTGGAAAAAGTCAAGGGGTCTGAATACTTTCCGAACGCACTGTATATCCTCTCACAGGTTCAGAAGTCCAGCACTGCACTTATTTCCTGCTTCTTTAACTACATTTGTTTTAGTCTTCATCCTGAAATTCAAGAGCACTGTTTGATTGACATGGGTGTTTGTGGTGGAGGGAAAAAAATATACTGTTTGTAAATGTATAATTACAACCTATGGAATTTAGTAGATGAATGCCAGGGTTAAAGGGAATATGTACACATTTGGTTTCGTGTTAAGAATATCATCTTTGGTCCAGCCCGTTATTTTACACAGACCACATTCCACGGTGCTTGTGGTCGTTACAATGACTATTACTGTACACAACTGTCAGATGAAATCGATTAATTTACTATTATTATTAAGTTTATTTCATGGCCTAGAGGCTGGAATCAGATATATTGTATCAGATATAGTTAGCTAAGTTAATTTGGAGTATATCAGTAACCAAACTACAACAAAGCGATACACAAGGACACTTCCCAGATCACCATCTGTCCCTCCCTCCCTCCCTCCCTCCCTCCCTCCCTCCCTCCCTCCCTCCCTCCCTCCCTCCCTCCCTCCCTCCCTCCCTCCCTCCCCTTGTTTCTCTCTCCCTAAATCCGTACCTCCCCCTCTGTTCCCCACTTTGTGATTTGATTTGCAGTTATTGTCAATTCTATGTTTCCTTCAAGTGCATTTTGGATTACATCCTTTTGTAACCATAAACCATGTAAATACTTAATATTTTCACTATTTCAGACACATATTTCATGGTACATGACAGGTTATCAATGAGAAGTTGTGATCTTTCAATTAGATGTTCTGCTATCTATTATAATTTCTAGGTGTACCAATAAAAATGAGAAGGAAGGTCTTATCGTTGTCTAAGTTAATTATTTATTTCATACCAACATTTGGTTTTCTTACATGATATACAATACATGATGTGTATGTTCATATCTACAGTTACTGTTTTTCATTCTGATGAATCAAAGCGGAAAACTGATTGGATTTGCAGAGTCATCAACCTGAAGGAATTCTGTGATTTCTTGTATATTTTTTTTACCCTAGCTAAATCGAATGACATGGTAAAAATTATTTGTAATTTAATTACCAACTCAATTAAATGTTATCAAAACTAGACATTGAACTGACATCTGTGCCCAGTGTTCTGGTCTTTGTACACACAAAGCACCCACTATCATAACCACGGTATCTATAGGTACAAAAATAGTAGACTGTTGTAGAAAACACACACAAGAAAATGTATGTCTTTTTGTCACATACACCAGGTAGGTGCAGTGAAATGTGTTGTTTTACAGGGTCAGCCATAGTAGTAAGGTGCCCCTGGAGCAAATTAGGGTTAAGTGTCTTGCTAAAATGCACATCAACAGATTTTTCACCTTGTCAGCTCAGATATTCGAACCAGCAATCTTTTGGCTACTGGCCCAACACTCTAATCGCTAGGCTACCTGCCGCCCCGTGGGTTAAACCCAATAGGTTTATATGCACCAACAAGTAAATAGAGTGAATAATCAATCACAGCGTTAACTAGTAATAAGTAGAGAGCATACATAGATGATCATATCTACTACAGTAATATCTCTCTCCTCTGGGGCTCACGCTCTGTAGCAGAGGAAGTTCATCCTCTCCTCACAGTTCCTGGTTCCCCAGTGCTCTTCATCTCTGGTCAGGGTCCCACAGTGGAGGTATTGGGTGGGGCAGTGGGGCAACTTCCCGCCGGTCCAGGCCTGGTACTCCAGCTGGTCCCCGTTCACCCACAGCCATTCTCTGGCCAGGAAGATCAGACCCGTCCACACATGGTCCGTCTGTGTGCCCTCCATCTTGCTCTGGGCCTGGAGATGTTCAGTCTCAGAGAGCAGGCTGGGGAGGTCGGTGTATTGATCCCTGCAGTACTCCAGAGCCTCCTCCCACGTCTTCATCTCCTGAACTAGGATCAGCTTCTCCTTGTAGCATAAGAAGGGGAGTGTCCGGGAGCAACGTGAATCCATCCATCTCATATCCCACTGTACCATGACACAGTCCTCAATGCCACCAGCATTTTTTGGCTCTCCTGACTTCCAAAACCTAAATGCTGAGTTCTCTCCTCCTGACCATGTCCATCCTGTTGGGTCGTTAGCATCTCTGTGCAAACCAATCCAGGTCCAATCACCCCTTGAAATGGGAAAGAGCTGATATACTTCTTCCTGGTTGCTGATGAAGGCCAGGTCAGTGTAGTGCTCACGACAGTACTGCTGAGCCTCTGACCAGGTCTTCTCTTCAGACAAATAGTGATATTCTCTGAGTTTGCCAGAGGCCACTGCACACAGGGCAGTGATGAGGAGACCAGTGAAGCTACTCTTCCTCTGCATGATGCCCCAGTGCTCAGTAAGTGTGGAGTGGAGCTGACCCTGCTGCTACTACTGCTATTATGACCCTGCTGCTACTCTACTGGCCCCCTCTCACGTGTCCACACAGCCCACCAATCAGAGCGCCTCCTTAATCTTGCCAACCAATCCATGGCTCTTCCTCATAGGTTTCCTGATTGGTCACATCCTCTTTCCTCGCCTTCTCTAAACGAATTGGAGGACAGCGTCAGAGGGGAGAGACTTTGAAAGTGGATGTGAGGATTCAGGGTAAGACAATATAGTAAGGGCCCTGTACACACATTGCCTAAAAAGGAACACCGCAGTCAAATAACGCCTGCATCTTTTAAGCAAATTCTACCCAGGAGCTTCAGAAAATCTCACGGTCCAAAGAACACGAATAAACTTTAACCAAAGTTGACATGTAAATCCCTCCAACAGAGAATCAGTAGCGAGTTCAGAGAACTCAATATTCTTGACCATATTTGATCATACATACTTAACCTCAATCAGGGCTGTAGTTGTGCCTGGAGAAGTGGGTATACTCTCATTTTGCCAAAGGGCTCATCCGGCGAAGGAAAGGCGTCCTGTGCGGAAAAATTATATGAGAAACAGTGACATACACTATGAATGACCTAAAATTATAAATCCCATATTGGTCTTTCACAGTCAGACCAACCCAAGCTGTACTGTGCAAGTAGGCTAATAGTAGGCCTACTATTGAAACAGATAAATGAGGCTGCCAACTGAGTCACAAATTCACAGGTTTCAGACTTTTCCCCATTTCTGTAAGGTTTTCGTTCTGTCACACTTTATTTCTTACAGAAAACAACGTAATTGTATTATCTAAGTCCATAACAATGCTTAAACCACACCAGGAGACCACTTTTGAGGTTTGAGTGTAGTTACCGTTTAATTCTAATGTGCAGGCACTTAGCACTGTTGATTGGTTAGAGGTGTGTCTGTAGACCATGAGATGGATTCGGCTATTTCAGCCACACCCGTTGCTGACAGGTGTATAAAATCAAGCACACATCCATGCAATCTCCCTAGACAAACATTGGCAGTAGAATGGCCTTTTTGATGAGCTCAGTGACTTTCAACGTGGCACCGTCATAGGATGCCATCTTTCCAACAAGTAAAATTTTTGCCCTGCTAGAGCTGCCCCGGTCAACTGTAAGTGCTGTTATTGTGAAGTGGAAATGTCTAACAGCAACAACGGCTCAGCCGCGAAGTGGTAGGCTACACAAGCTCACAGAATAGGACCACCTAGTGCTGAAGCGCGTAGCGTGTAAAAATCGTCTGTCCTCGGTTGCAACACTCACTGCCAAGTTCCAAATTGCCTCTGGAAGCAACGTCAGCACAAGAACTGTTTGTCGTGAGCTTCACCAAAAGGTTGTTGGATCGAATCCCTGAGCTGACAAGGTAAAAATCTGTAGTTCTGCCCCTAAGCAAGGTAGTTAACCCACTGTTCCCTAGGCGCCGAAGATGTGGATGTCATTTAAGGCAGCCCTCCGCACCTCTCTGATTCAGAGGGGTTTGGGTTAAATGCGGAAGACACATTTCAGTTGAATGCATTCAGTTATACACCTGACTAGGTATCCCCCTTTCCGTTCATGAAATGTGTTTCCATGGCCGGGCAGCCGCACACAAGCCTAAGATCACCATGCGCAATGTCAAGCATCGGCTGGAGAGGTGTAAAGCTCGCCGCCATTGGACTCTGGAGCAGTGGAAATGCATTCACCATCGGACAGTCCGACGGATGAATCTGCATTTGACAGATGCCAGGAGAACGCTACCTGCCCGAATGGATAGTGCTAACTGTAAAGTTTGGTCAAGGAGGAATAATGGGGATGTTTTTCATGGTTTGGGCTAGGCCCCTTAGTTCCAAGTGAAGGGAAATCTTAATGGTACAGCATACAATGAAATTCTATACGATTCTGTGCTTTTAACTTTGTAGCAACATTTTGGGGAAAGGTCCTTTCCTGTTTCAGCATGACAATGCCACCTTGCACAAAGCGAGGTCCATACAGAAATGGTCTGTCGAGATCGGTGTGGAAGAACTTGACTGGCCTGCACAGAGCCCTGACCATCGAACACCTTTGGGATGAATTGGAATGCCGACTGCGAGCCAGGCCTAATCATCCAACATCAGTGCCCGACCTCACTAATGCTCTTGTGGTTGAATGGAATTCTAGTGGAAAGCCTTCCCAGAGGAGTGGAGGTTGTTAGAGCAGCAAAGTGGGGACCAACTCCATATTAATGCCCAAGATTTTGTAATGAGATTTTCAACGAGCAGATGTCCACATACTTTTGGTCATGTAGTGTATCTTTCTGACAGGTAGGCATGGGCTATTTTGTAGCTAAGTAACATTTAATAGAGAAGGTTTTTGTGAAAGCCTTTCCATCTACCAGAAGATGGTTAGGCCTATCATTAGCATTGCTATATTTTTCCTGCTCCTTAATTGTTTGAAACCTGGACGTTTTACTTCATATTATGAGGCATGTCTTACCTTGCTTCAAAGTAGCCTATAGTCAAAATCTCTACATAGAACGTGGAGGCAATTATTATTATAAAGATTTACTTACATGCAATCTCCTGCTCTATTAGTTTTCTTTCAACGTTCTTTCATTTTCTAGCAGGTAAAGGCATTATCCTAATCATATTAGCAACCCATGATAGTTGTTCCATCTTTAAATCCTCCTTTTTCTAGTGGATATTCCCATATTTGACCATGAAAGCTTGCATGTGGGGTGTGCATTTTAGAACGGTGTTTTCCCACAACTTGCACTTTGAAACATTCACATGTAGGCCTATCGCAGTTTGCACATTGCTGTGCCTAAAATGTGAAGAAATATCTGAAATAATCAGCCCTATTAATTGATACGGCACATACCTCCACTACACTACTTTAATAAGTACCAGCGGGGATTAAGAAGTGAGCATATGCAATGACCACTGAAAAATAAGTGGGTGTATGGCGTACACCTGCGTATATCCTACACTACATCACTGATCTCAATGTGGGTGTGGAATAGTAATGTGGAATATAGCATATGATTTCATCATAAACCATTTGTATGTATGATTAACTTGTTAAACATCTTGCTACAATAATACAACTGAAATAGAATGCCCTATGATAATATAGGTTACTTGTTTGTGATTAACTTGTAGGTGAAGCCATAAGAACAGGAACACTTTTCAACAGTATTCTGTAATAACGACACTTTAACCCAGATGTACAACATGGGACTAGGAGGCAGCAGGCATATTTGTATCAACATAACCAAAAATATTGTTTTGAGCATACTACAAGAACATGGTACTTGCTTACTGAGCAGCAAGAGGAACTGCCCCTCCCTCCTTCAGGCTATGCTCAAACCCTACACCCCAACCCAAGCCCTCTGTTCTGCCACCTCTGGTCTCTTGGCCCTCCCACTCCTACAGGAGGGCAGCTCCCACTAAGGTCAGTCCAAGCTCTTCTTTGTCCTAGCACCCCAATGGTGGAACCAGCTTCCACCTGAAGCTAGGACAGCAGAGTCCCTGCCTATCTTCAGACAAAATCTAAAACCCTACCTCTTCAAATAGCATCTTAAAGAATCCTACAGCAACCCCCCTCCCAAAAAAAAGGACCTTCATTAATTTACACTAGACTTTTCCCCCCTTACAAGCTCTGACCTAGCTGATAGCTACTTTATCTATGAAAAATGTACTTACTGTAACTGGGATATTTAGTTCTCCCACCTAGCTACAGTATCTTAAGACAAATGCAATAACTAAGTCACTCTGGATAAGAGGGTCTGCTAAATGACTCAAATGTAAAAAAAATAAAAAAAAAAAAAATTAAATGGTGTAATTAAAAATGTTTATTGAGGGGGATAAATGTGACATTTATTTTCACTACCCCATCTTTGATTGTCAGTATTATTGATACAAAAGGCAACTGATGCAATGTAGGCGATAAAACAAATATCAGAATTCAGATGAATCCTGCAAACTATGATTTACAAAAGTAACTGTGCTGGAAATGTTTAACGTTTGTGCTTTTCTAAGAACTAATTTCTGTGTTCTATTCATGTGCTTTTTCTAATAACCGTTTTCTATGTTCATGCAAGTGACTGACTGAACAAATCCTCACTATCAGTAGCTGCAATTTGGCAGTACGCCCAGACCTTTGTTTTGAGAACAAAAGATCTCAGTTTCAAGGTCTCAGCTTAGAGAAGAAGCCTTGAGGTATTGGTTAGTCACTTGTTATGAACCAGTACTTGGTCGGTCACATGAATGAAACAAAACGGTAATGATGAATTAATTATGCTAAATCATGCAAATATAACTTGTCTGTGTATAGCCATATATAAGACAACAGTTGGGACTGCCCCAGTAGAGCTCCTGATTGACATGTGTACTATAGTGCATTGAGTTGGTTGGAACCTCTCCAGCACGCTGATAATAAAGGATGATTAATTTAAGATTGACTTAGTGTCCCTGGTGGTCATTTCCATGACATGGTGGTGAATTTCCACAACATAACCTTTCATCTTTACAAAATGATGCATACCATTGCTTTATTCAATATGAGAAAACTCAGGTGACATTGATGGTTTGCCAGTTCTACAGACAATGTATGCAAATTACTCTAGAATGAATAATAAATGACCCATGAAAATAAATCCTTATGAGAGCTAAGAGTTTATTCGATGGAGAAGGCTCCTAATATGAAGACAATTTTTTTTCACATGAACTCTTTACAAAAGTGTGCATTGAGAGTTGCTCTGTTGTGCCACCCTGTGTCAGAAGTAGAGAGGTGTCAAAGCTCAACCCCCCTCTGCTTGAAGAGCTCCTCTAGGTGTCTCTCCAGTGCTGGGTTGGTCCCCCTCAGTCCTCTCACTACCTGGGCTGACCACACAAAGTACTCCTGAACACGCTCTGCCGACCAACCTGGCAACCACAATACAGATTTAAATATAAGATATGGGACGGGGTAAAGAGAGGGACAGTCAGACAACCAGAGAGGGAAGTAAGTAAAGAGAAGCAACAAGCCAGAGAGAGAGTCAGAAAATAAAGATCAGTTTCCCCAGTTCAGAGAAGTTAGTCATTGAAGTTGTTAGGTTTATGTCCCATCCTGCATCCTGATTTACCAGCTTCTAACCACTAGATGGTGCTGCTCTTGCTATTATTTATTTTTTAAGAATCAGTCACTCACATTTCTGGCACAAATCCAATGCAAGTCAATGGTACCTATATTAGCATTTTCACACAGTAACATTGAGTTACACAATATATATATATATATTTTTTAGATACTTTAGGATTTGGACATGACGCTTGAAAATGCTAATAAAGATACCATTCCCATGCATTGGATGTGCCAAAAATGCTAAAAAGTTAGCATTTGAAATGCTGGATAACAAAACCAAAGCATGGATTGCTATCATACCTTGTCCATCGACTGCTTAGTCATTTAAGTTTACTTCTGACAACATTTACCATCCCGCAGTAGCGGCCATGATTTAGCAGCGGATGCATATAGCAGACAAGCTGACATGTCATGTCTCAAAATCAATATCCATCTTACCTCTATATTGTTTTACGTCCTGTGGATTCGGGAAGATCGATGACTAGTTCAACAGAAAAGTGAGCCTGTCAGGTAATTAACTCCCACACAGCTTCTAGCCTAGTTAACGCAATGCTGTGCAATTGTCATTATTTTGACCACTTTTTCTCTCTGGCCTCCATTGACTTAGTCACACAAATTTTGGCCATTCTACAAGGGTAAAAACTCCAATAACCTTTGAATGGTAAAATGGGGTTTATATGATAGTGAAATGGAGTTTGGACCATTGGTTCTCTCATAGGATAACTAACAAAATTAACATATTTTACACAGAGGGTCCAAATATGCTTTTTTGATTGGACACCCTACAATCAATCACCTGTGGGTGTGCAGCGGTTCAGGTCCCTCAGGTTGTACAGTTTGTCAGCCAGTTTGACCAGTTTGGCCTGGTGGCTGGAGTGAGGCGCATGCGCCACCTGCTGACGCTTCCTCTCCTGCTTGGGTAGCGCCTTGTTGTCTGTCACTTCCTGAACGATTCGAGCCACCGTTTGCCCAAAGATGGCCTGTAGCTCTCCTATGCTGGTGTCAGTGTCCTCCACTGTGTCATGGAGCAAAGCTGCCTGCAGACAGTTGGAAAACACAAATATCCGTCATGACCTTCCTGTTAACACAAACTCGTAACACAAATGTTGAATGTTTTCATGAGCTTAAAAATTGCCCATTGACTTGTCTATACTTAATATAACTTCATTACGATTTAAAATATTGCCCTCCAGGAACAAGCATGCAAGAAAGTATTTTGAGTTTGTCTGATACGTAAAACACTTACTTGCAAAACTTCAATGTCTGTGATCCCACCTTCATGGCTCAGGATCCTTGCCACTCCTGCAAAATTATAAACACGGCAAATGTAAATGCAGATAACCATGCACTGAAGTCCGAGTAGTGAGAGGTATTGCTAAGGACCTCTCTCAATAATGGACTAGAGGCTAACGTTACTCCTTATAGTCCAAGGACCTTGCATGTTTAGAGGCAAATTGGCCCTTGCAGCCAAAACCACCAAATACTCAAACTAAACATGAATCAATTCTCAATTACAGTAAATTTCTAGAAACAAACTTTTATATCAAAAATAATTTCCCAAATGCAAAACATACACTTACTGTACACTGTTTTAACAGGTTAACACAGATGCAGCTGACAGCATCTTTCAGTGACAGATGCAGACAACTAATTAGCACATGAACGCCTGTCTTCAGTAAACAAGCCCTGTACCATGGAGATAAGACTGTGTGGGAACACTTACCCTAAAAAGGTGTGTAGTACTTTAACCTTTTGTGTTAATTTTTTTTAAATGTCTAGCTAATATGAAATATGTTCCTTGTGTTTTAACGTTCAGAACAAGCGTCGGGGCTCTTAACAAAACTTCCCCGGTCAGAAGATACTAGCTATCATCAATAGGCGCTAATGGTAGCTAGTTAGGTCCTTAAGCCATTCATAGACGCTAACTAGCTAGCATCTGTTAAGATTGTTTTTATAACAACTGTACCTATTGGGTGGTTGATATATGGTGTTTGTTCCGCGTCTTTACGTCGTTGATTGCGGTGCTTTTCAGCAGCGAAGTTGACAGTCTCCAACAGAATAACCGATTCTGAACTCATGCTGTAAAAGTAGTTACTAACACACTACAGACGGCACATTATTACTAACGTTTGGTCGCAGATCGCACCGGTCATTTGTGCGTCAGTGCCTTCTCTTTAAATGTCCGTAGTCAGACAAAGTCTCGCAACATCCCATTCGCTTCTACAGAAGCAAGGGTAACATATTGCATTGGGATAAAATGTGTGCATCCTTGCGAAACAATATAAATACGATTGAGCCTTACCTTTATATATTTTGTGTTTTTTTTTTTAGCAGTATTCCTTTCTAGGGAGTTTTTCCTAGCCACCGTGCTTCTACACCTGCATTGCTTGCTGTTTGGGGTTTTAGGCTGGGTTTCTGTACAGCACTTTGAGATATCAGCTGATGTAAGAAGAGCTTTATAAATACATTTGATTTGATTCATAATAGAGCATAAATCAATACTTAGTCCTCATGTCCATGTGTTCATTAGAGACAAGAACGTTTTTGCATAAAGTCCACATTATGAGCAGGGGTTTGTTTGAATGTCATGATCAGGGGCTGGATTTGTCTAGGAAGCAGAGACTTGTGGACATGTGGATGAATGGGTAGGCTACCCCCAGTAGTACGTACCAGGCCTGGCCTGGGGGAAAGCTGCCCCACTGCCCCGCCCACCACCTCCGCTGTGCGACCCTGATCAGAGAGGTAGAGCACTGGCGAACAAGGGACTGACGGGAGAGAAGGAACTTTATCTGCTGCGTAAAGTGATTTGGTAAGTCATCATGTGAGACCCAATCATTGATCCAAATCAGGAAAAATCTATACCAAAAGGTTGTAATAGACTTATGATTCTAAAAATATTGTATTTTTTGGGGGGGGGGGGATTATTGTCAGAAAGAAGTTGCAAAAATGTAATAGTTTGCCCCCAAAAAATGATCAACTTGATCAGTATTTTTGGCATCAAAAACATGTATTTTAGACATCTTTTTTGTGTGTGTTTTCCTATGTAAGGAGGACATCTAAATAGTTTTTAATAGTATTTTGTTTGACCTTTCTGGCTACATTTGAAAAGATAACCAAATACTTCCTTTGCCTACCCTGCCTTTCTAAAGGTCTTCGAAAGCCAAGTTAACAAACAGATTACCGACCATTTCGAATCCCACCGTACCTTCTCCGCTATGCAATCTGGTTTCAGAGCTGGTCATGGGTGCACCTCAGCCACGCTCAAGGTCCTAAACGATATCATAACCGCCATCGATAAGAGACATTACTGTGCATCCGTATTCATCGACCTGGCTAAGGCTTTCGACTCTGTCAATCACAACATTCTTATTGGTAGACTCGACAGCCTTGGTTTCTCAAATGATTGCCTCGCCTGGTTCACCAACTACTTCTCTGATAGAGTTCAGTATGTCAAATCGGAGGGCCTGTTGTCCGGACCTCTGGCAGTCTCTATGGGGGTGCCACAGGGTTAAATTCTCAGGCCGACTCTTTTCTCTGTATACATCAATGATGTCGCTCTTGCTGCTGGTGATTCTTTGATCCACCTCTACGCAGACGACACCATCCTTTATAAATCTGGCCCTTCCTTGGACACTGTGTTAACAAACCTCCAAACAAGCTACAACACTCCTTCCGTGGCCTCCAACTGCTCTTAAATGCAAGTAAAACGAAATGCATGCTCTTCAACGGATCGCTGCCCGCACCTGCCGCTGCACCTGCCCGCCCGTCCAGCATCACTACTCTGGACGGTTCTGACTTAGAATATGTGGACAACTACAAATACCTAGGTGTCTGGTTAGACTGTAAACTCTCCTTCCAGACTCACATTAAACATCTCCAATCCAAAATTAAATCTAGAATCGGCTTCCTATTTCACAACAAAGCATCCTTCACTCATGCTGCCAAACATACCCTCTTAAAACTGACCATCCTACCGATCCTCGACTTCGGCGATGTAATTTATAAAATAGCCTCCAACTCTCTAATCAACAAATTGAATGCAGTCTATCACAGTGCCATCCGTTTTGTCACCAAAGCCCCATATTCTACCCACCACTGCGACCTGTACTCTCTCGTTGGCTGGCCCTCGCTTCATACTCATCGCAAAACCCACTGGCTCCAGGTCATCTACAAGTCTATGCTAGGTAAAGCCCCGCCTTATCTCAGCTCACTGGTCACCATAGCAGCACCCACCCATAGCACGTGCTCCAGCAGGTATATCTCACTGGTCAACCCCCAAAGCCAATTCTTCCTTCGGCCGCCTCTCCTTCCAGTTCTCTGCTGCCAATGACTGAAACGAACTGCAAAAATCACTAAAGCTGGAGACTCTTATCTCCCTCACTAGCTTTAAGCACCAGCTGTCAGAGCAGCTCACAGATCACTGCACCTGTACATAGCTCATCTGTGAATAGCCCATCCAATCTACCTCATCCCCATACTGTATTTATTTATTTATCTTGCTCCTTTGCACCCCAGTATCTCTACTTGCACATTCATCTTCTGCACATTCTACCATTCCAGTGTTTAATTGCTATATTGTAATTACTTCACCACCGTGGCCTATTTATTGCCTTACCTCTCTTATCCTACCTCCTTTGCACATGCTGTATATAGATTTTTCTACTGTATTATTGATTGTATGTTTGTTTATTCCATGTGGAACTCTGTGTTGTTGTATGTGTCGAACTGCTTTGCTTTATCGGCCAGGTCGCAGTTGCAAATGAGAACTTGTTCTCAACGAGCCTACCTGGTTAAATAAAGGTGAAATAAAAAAAATAAAAAAAATATAAAAAAATGAATGGGCATCAATGGCAGTTTGTAGCAGTAATACTAGTAGTAATAGGAGTTAGTCAAACATTTGAATCAGTAATGTTGCTCTAATATTATAAATTACTTTACAACTGCCTTCTGTTACCTATATCCTCTCACAGGTTCTATCAAAAGTCCAGCACTGCACCAGCAAAACACTCCAACACTGTTTTGCTAGCACAGACTGGAATATGTTCCGGGATTCATCCAATGGCATTGAGGAGTATACCACTTCAGTCATCGGCTTCATCAATAAGTGCATTGACAACGTCGTACAGGGCCTTGCAAAAGTATTCATCCCCCTTGGCGTTTTTCCTATTTTGTTGCATTACAACCTGTAATTTAAATGGATTTCTATTTTGATTTCATGTAACGGATATAAACAAAATAGTCCAAATTGGTGAAGTGAAATTTAAAAAAATAACTTGTTTAAAGAAATTCTAAAAACGGTAAAACGGAAAAGTGGCGCATGCATATGTATTCACCCCCTTTGCTATGAAGCCCCTAAATAAGATCTGGTGCAAAAAATTACCTTCAGAAGTCACATAATTAGTTAAATAAAGTCCACCTGTGTGCAGTCTAAGTGTCACATGATCTTTCACACGATCTCAGTATATATACACCTGTTCTGAAAGGCCCCAGAGTCTGCCACACCACGAAGCAAGGGGCACCACCAAGCAAGCAGCACCATGAAGACCAAGGAGCTCTCCAAACAGGTTAGGGACAAAGTTGTGGAGAAGTACAGATCAGGGTTGGGTTATAAAAAAATATCTGAAATTCCATGGACCACCGTTAAATCCATTATAAAAAAATTGAAAGAATATGGCACAACAACAAACCTGCCAAGAGAGGGCCACCCACCAAAACTCATGTACCAGGCAAGTAGGGCATTAATCAGAGAGGCAACAAAGAGATCAAAGATATCCCTGAAGGAGCTGCAAAGCTCCACAGCTGAGATTGTAATATCTGCACATAGGACCACTTTAAGCCGTACACTCCACAGAGCTGGGATTTACGGGAAGAGTGGCCAGAAAAAAAGCCATTGCTTAAAGAAAAAAATAAGCAAACACGTTTGGTGTTTGCCCGAAAGGCATGTGGGAGACTCCCCAAACATATGGAAGAAGGTACTCTGGTCAGATGAGACTAAAATTGAGCTTTATGGCCATCAAGAAAAACGCTATGTCTGGCTCAAACCCAACACCTCTCATCCCCCCGAGAACACCATCCCCACAGTGAAGCATGGTGGTGGCAGCATCATGCTGTGGGGATGTTTTTCCATTGGCAGGGACTTGGAAACTGGTCAGAATTGAAGGAATGATGGATGGCACTAAATACAGGAAAATTATTGAGGGAAACCTGTTTCAGTCTTCCAGAGATTTGAGACTGGGACAGAGGTTCACCTCCAGCAGGACAATGACCCTAAGCATACTGCTAAAGTAACACTCGAGTGGTTTAAGGGGAAACATTTAAATGTCTTGGAATGGCCTAGTCAACGCCCAGACCTCAATCCAATTGAGAATCTGTGGTATGACTTAAAGATTGCTGTACACCAGCAGAACCCATCCTACTTGAAGGATCTGGAGAAGTTTTGCCTTGAAGAATGGGGAAAAATCCCAGTGGCTAGATGTGCCAAGTTTATAGAGACATACCCCAAGAGACTTGCAGCTGTAATTGCTGCATAAGGTGGCTCTACAAAGTATTGACTTTGGAGGGGTAAATATTTTGCATCTTCAAAGTGGTAGGCATGTTGTGTAAATCAAATTATACAAACCCCCCAAAATTCAAGGTTGTAAGGCAACAAAATAGTAAAAATGCCAAAGAGTTGAAAACCTTCGCAAGCCACTGTACATATCCCAACCAGAAGCCATGGATTACAGGCAACATCCGCATCGAGCTAAAGGCTAGAGTTGCCGCTTTCAAGGACCGGGATACTAATCCGGACGCCTATAAGAAATCCCGCTATGCCTTCAGACAAACCATCAAACAAGCAAAGTGTCAATACAGGATTAAGATTGAATCCCACTACACTGGCTGTGACGCTTGTCGGATGTGGCAGGGCTCGAAAACTGTTACGGACTACAAACGGAAACCTAGACTCGAGCTTCCCAGTGACGCGAGCCTACCAGACGACTTAAATGCCTTTTATGCTCACTTCGAGGCAAGCAACACTGAAGCAGGCATGAGAGCACCAGCTGTTCTGGATGACTGTGTGATAACGCTCTTGGTAGCTGGTGTGAGCAAGACCTTTAAACAGGTCAACATTCACAAAGCCGCGGATCTAGATGGATTACCAGGACGCTACTCAAAGCATGCACGGACCAACTGGCAAGTATCTTCACTGACATTTTCAACCTCTCCCTGACCGAGTCTGTAATACCTACATGTTTCAAGCAGACCACCATAGTCCCTGTGCCCAAGGAAGCGAAGGTAACCTCTCCCTCAATGTGATCAAGACAAAGGAGCTGATCATAGACTACAGGAAAAGGCGGGCCGAACAGGCCCCTATTAACATCAACAGGGCTGTAGTGGAGCGGGTCGAGAGTTTCAAGTTCCTTGGTGTCCACATCACCAACGATCTATCATGTTCCAAACACACCAAGACAGTCGTGAAGGGGGCACGACAAAACCTTTTCCCCCTCAGGAGACTGAAAAGATTTGGCATGGGTCCCCAGATCCTCAAAAAGTTCTACAGCTGCACCAGCGAGAGCATCCGGACCGGTTGCATCACCGACTGGTATGGCAACTGCTCTGCATTTCACCATAAGGCGCTACAGAGGGTAGTGAGTATGGCACAGTACATCACTGAGTTAAGTTAATATTCATCTATAATCTCTGGTGTACAATATCAGTAACACAACAACAACAACAAAAGCAAAGCGATACACAAGGACACTTCCCAGACAACAAGTTTCCCAGATCACCATCTGTCTCTCCGTCCCCCTCCTTCCGTACCCTCTCTCTCTCCCTCCTTCTGTACTCCCCCCTCTCTCCCCCTCCTTCTGTATCTATCTCACCCCTCTTTGCTTTCTCTCTCTCTCTCCCTCCTTCTGTACCATCCTCCCCTCTGTCTCTCTCCCTCCTTACGTAACTCCCCCCCTCTCTCACTGTCGCCCTCCTTCTTGACCTTTCTCCCCCTCTGTCCCAACTTTAAATCAATTGTGATTTGATTTGCAGTTATTGTCAATTTCCTTCAAGCGCATTTTGAATTACATCCTTTTGTAACCATAAACCATGTAAATACTTAGTAACTCTCTTTTTTACTGTTGTATTTATTTCTTTACTTATCTATTGTTCACCTAATACCTATTTTTTACTTAAAAATCGCACTGTAAGGCCTGTAAGTAAGCATTTCACTGTAAGGTTCACTGTTGTATTCGGTGCACGTGACAAATAAACTTTGATTTGATTGAACTATTTTCACTATTTCAGAGAAACATTTCATTGTATATGACAAGTTATCAATAAGAAGTTGTGCTCTTTCAACAAGATGTTCTGCTATTTCTTTCCTTGTTATGTCCGTTTCTAGGTGGACCAATAAAAATGAGAAGGAATGTCTAATCTTTGTCTAAGTCAATTTCTTATTTCATACAAACAGTCGGTTTCATGACATGATATACAATACATGATATGTACGTTCATATCTACTGTTACTGTCCAAGCTAATAATAATACACAAACCTAGGCCTACAGGCTGAAGAAGGCTTTAACATGAAGTTTACATGTACCAACAAGATGCTAGTAACTAGCAAACAGCAGCATCTTTGCATTTGTATTGTTTTATCATGTTATATAATTATGAAACAGAATGTAAGCTAGGTGACTTCCCACTGGGCACAAACTGGTTGAATAGATGTGGTTTCCACATAATTTTTAACAAAAATAAATCTGTTTTTCATTCTGTTGACGATGAATCCAAGGGGAAAACTGACTGGATTTTTTAAAAAGTCAACCTGAAGGAATTTCCTAATTTCTTATTTTTTTACCCTACCTAAATCGAATGACATGGTTACATTTTTTATTTTTCATTCCCAACTTAATTAAATCAAAACTAAACATTGAACTGATATCTGTGCCCATTAGTCTGGTCTTTGTACTCACAAATCACACACTATTATAACCACAGCATCTATAGGTACAATAATAGTAGACTATTGTAGGAAACACACACCCAATAGGTTTATATGCACCAACAAGTAAATAGAGTGAATAATCAATCACAGCGTTAACTAGTAATAAGTAGAGAGCATACATAGATGATCATATCTACTACAGTAATATCTCTCTCCTCTGGGGCTCACGCTCTGTAGCAGAGGAAGTTCATCCTCTCCTCACAGTTCCTGGTTCCCCAGTACTCTTCATCCCTGGTCAGGGTCCCACAGTGGAGGTATGGGTGGGGCAGTGGGGCAGCTCTCCGCCGGACCAGGCCTGGTACTCCAGGTGGTCCCCATTCACCCACAGCCATTCTCTGGCCAGGAAGATCAGACCCGTCCACACATGGTCCGTCTGTGTACCCTCCATCTTGCTCTGGGCCTGGAGATGTTCAGTCTCAGAGAGCAGGCTGGGGAGGTCGGTGTAGTGATCCCTGCAGTACTCCAGAGCCTCCTCCCACATCTTCATCTCCTGAACCAGTAGCAGAAGGAGAATTGCCAAAAGCACGGCGCATCAAGCCACGTCATTACCATGGCAACAGTCTTCATTACTATCATGATCATCTGGCTCTCCTGACCCCCAAAACCTAAATTCTGGGTTCTCTCCTCCTGACCATCTGTTGGCTCATTAGTATCTATAGATTTCTCTGGTTGCTGATGAAGGCCAGGTCAGTGTAATGCTCACGGCAGTATAGCTGAGCCTCTGACCAGATTCATGGATGACTGACAGTAGTAATCTCTTTGCAGACCAGAGACCACTGCACACAGATCAGTGATGAGGCGCCCAGTGAAACTGCTCATCATTTTTATGATGCCCCAGTGCTTAAGAGTGTGGAGTGGAGCCCACCCTGGGTTGTGACTAGATGGTATACAGCTACGGTCCCTGCTGCTGCTCTTATGACCACCAGGACCTTTCTTTAATCACGTGTACCCCAGCCATCAATCAGAGTGCTTCCTATATTCACCTGAACACACAGGCTACCAATTAATAGGGATGGAGGAAAAAAGATAGGTAGAGTATCACAATATGAATGTTGCTTCATTTATATCGGCAGGCAGCCTAGTGGTTAGAGCGTTGGAATAGTAACCCGAAAGGTTGCAAGCTCGAATCCCCGAGCTGACAAGGTAAAAATCTGTCGTTCTGCCCCTGAACAAGACAGTTAACCCACTGTTCCTAGGCCGTCATTGAAAATAAGAATTTCTTCTTAACTGACTTGCCTAGTTAAATAAAGGTCAAATAAAATATAAATACTGTAACTCCAAGTATCGAATTATTATTATATTTAGTATTCTTGTTTGTTAAAGCTAGCTATCGTTAGTAAGGTTTACCTGCGCCAAAATGTAGCTATTAATCATCCTACAGCTAGTTGCCCATCTACTTTTGAAATGTTTTAAATGGTTAGCTAACAGGTTTTGAGCACTTTTACATGCAAAACTTATTTTCTCACGGCTTTCTCTTGTCCAGCAGTGTGGTTGGAACGCCTAATGGCAATAAAATTGCAGTATTGAATCAGAATACATATAGAATTGTGATACGTATAGAATCACACTGCAAATCGTATTAGCACCTAAGTACCATGATATATCATATCGTGAGGTCTCTGGCAATTTCCAGCCCTACCAATTAGATGCCTAATTAGATGCCTATTCTCACCTGTTCACAAGTGGACCAGGACCACCTGTCAGAGAACTTTCCTAACTCAACATGTGCACACACACGATACCAACTACACACTCCTCTTACCTAAACAGGAAGACTACAGTCAAATCACTTGTGTATCTTCTAAGTAAACTCTACCCAAAAAGATGGAAAATGTCAGATGGAGAAGGACAGTAACCAAATCTTGCATGTAAATATTTATTTGGGCTTATCCAAGCTTTTGGCAGCTGCTGATGACTCTTCAGCACACACTCTAACCTTCATTTCAGCGTAAAAATAGAAATAAACTCAGCAAAAAAAGAAACGTCCCTTTTTCAGGACCCTTTCTTTCAAAGATAATTCGTAAAAATCCAAATAACTTCACAGATCTTCATTGTAAAGGGTTTAAACACTGTTTCCCATGTTTGTTCAATGAACCATAAACACTTAATGAACGTGCACCTGTGGAACGGTCGTTAAGACACTAACAGCTTACAGACGGTAGGCAATTAAGGTCACAGTTATGAAAACTTAGGACACTAAAGAGGCCTTTCTAATGACTCTGAAAAACACCAAAATAGAAAAAAGCTATTTTGTCTGATTCATCCACCACAGTACCCAATTGTCATACTTGAGTAAAAGTAAAGGTACCTTAAAAGAAAATGACTCAAGTAAAAGTGAAAGTCACCCAGTAAAATACTACTTGAATAAAAGTCTAAAAGTATTTGGTTTTAAATATACTTAGGAATCAAAATTAAAAGTATAAATAATTAAAAATTCCTTATATTAATCAACTGACTGCACAATGTTTTTAAAATATTTTTTTATACGGAAAGCCAGGGGCACACTTCAACAGTCAGACATAATTTACAAACTAAGCATTTGTGTTTAGTGAGTCTGCCAGATCAGAGGCAGTAGGGATGACCAGGGAGGTTCTCTTGATAAGTGTGTGAATTAGACAATTTTCCTGTCCTGCTAAGCATTCAAAATGCAACGAGTACTTTTGGATGTCAGGGAAATGTAGTGGAGTAAACGTTTTCAAAAATATAAATAATAATACAGAAACCCAAAAAACGACTTAAGTAGTACTTTCAAGTATTTTTTACTTAAGTACTTTACACCACTGGACATACATAAGGTTTACATCCTACTAAAAAGGTCTGTGTGTAAATGAGTGTGACCACTTCGGATATGAATTGATGCTGGTCTTTCTATGCTGTATCTGTTACAGGCCTCAGAAAGGTTGTCTGAGTCGGCCTGCTGTAGATAAAGGAAAACAGACATCGAAGTTAGCCGAGCTGTGTGGCAGTTCTAGTGCTTTCTTTATTCCTTTCCCAAATATTCTCTTGTTCAATCATGTCCCAATTCAATTACATATTTGTCATTCAACTTCAATACATCAGGTAGAATAATTATTCACAGTAAACATCATAAAATTAATTCATTGACATTTGACCTTCTTTCTCTTCTGTGACGCTGTAAGAAGCTCTCTGTATAGAGGAGAGTTCTTTTCAAGCTTGTGTTGCTTTCTCAGGTGGGCTGGCAGTCTTTTGTCCACTTCATGACAGCCTGTCATGGGGCAAGGCCTGGAGTGATGGTTGTTTTTAGCCTTGCAGCTGCTGCCACCATGTCTGCTTGGTGCTCCGAGGCCGAATGTGTTGACTGCAGACTGGGCCTCCTCTCTGCCCCACTCATGGACCTGCCGCAGGTGACGAGGTAGGTGAATGACGGTGACTTGACAGCCATCCACCGGAGACCTCTTTCATCCTCTCCTTTGTGTTTTGTGTTTGTTTTCTTTTCTTTTGATTCTTTGGTCCACACCTGTAAACATATTATTGACAACAAAGAAGAGAACATGGTTATGATGGAGACGGGTGATGATGTTGGAATTAAGATGAGGAAGGTTTGCTCTGCTAGGGACCTGGTGCATCTAAATGGTCAAAAGAGGATCTTCAGGATAAAGGAAAGAAACATGGTGAGTGCTGGATGCTGCCAACTTGGTATTTGCTTTTTTTTAAATCCAGTTTTCCACCACATTAGTACGAATGATTTTTATATAGCGACATCATTGTTAGGTAATGGGGAGAGGCTACGGTACCTATTGGATAGTTGGTTTCTTTAGGGTCTTTAGTCCGTTGATCTTGGTGGTTTTCAGCAGAAAATGTCACCGTCTCCAACAATATAACCGAATCTGAACTCCTAGTAGCAAGTTGCATACATTAAACAGTAAAGTGCATTGACTAGGTACAGTTCTCCAAACAGTTTTTCTCTCCAGTCATGTCTTGAGATACGGTGCCCTCTATTTACTTGGTCGTAGTGAAACAAAGATTCGCAACATCACATCCGCACATCCGGAAACAAACCAAGGTAATGTACCTAGCTAGCTAAAATTGATAGAGCATTTTTGTTTATTTTACATTTTTAAATCGTCTAAATCGTCCTATAACCTATACAGTAACGGTATATACATTTGATTTTAATGACTGTCGTCGTCCTTATTGCCATATACAGTTAATCATGGTGTGACTACTAAATCAGCTGATAACTACAGTATGCTAACGTTAGCTCTCGAAAACCATTCTCTGTATGTTGGTTTTCAGGGGTTCAGGTGTTACACCCGCATTTGTCTCAATGTAAACAAAAATTCGACGCTCTGTTTTAACGTTTAGAAAAGTAAATAATAATCGCGTTCAAACAGGTTTTCGAAACGTATATTTAATTTCAGTAAGAAATAATTTTTAAAATAAAAAATATACACTATACTGTAGCTGGCCCGGTTCCACGATTAGCCAAAAGGGGGATTACCCCCTCAATTGAAACTTGTGCCCCTTCAGTTTTTGTTGTAATGTCCCTATATAAAAATATTTTTTAAAGTTATAACAATTGAGTGACAGGTTGGCACAAAATCTGTATCTCTGCTGCACTGTGTCAGCACAATGGACAGAGCCCACTGCTGTCTGTGTGTGTGTGTGTGTAGGGGCACCTGGTCTCAGATAATTTCTTATTATTTTGTATTTAAATCCGAGACATTCCATTTAGTATGATATGTTATATTTCGTATGGTATGCATTAATTTGTGGATGTCCATCAACCATTTCGTATGATATTTGACAAATTAGAATTCATATTATATTTTATGAATTTGCAAAACGTACAATATAGTACGAATTTGCAATATGTATATTATGTTACGAATTCTAGCTAGGTGGCTAACGTTAGCTAGCTCGTTGTCATTGTGAAGCTACCCACTCGGCAAAGAAGTCAATTCAATGTCTGTTCCACGTTGGTTCAACTTAATGTAATTGAAATGACGTGGAAACAGTGTTAATTCAACCAGAGTGTGCCCAGTGGGTAGCCCATCACAGCTGGATTGTATTTTCCAGGGAGGTGAATGGTTGGGCAGGTGTGCTACTCTGTTCCACCTCAGGCCCCATGGCTCACAGTGTCAGGAGAGATGCCCCTGAGCTCCCCGACTTCTCTCTGCTCAAGAGGCTGGCCAGGGACCAGCTCATTTACCTACTGGAACAGGTAGGACTACTCCACTCATCTTCCCCCCACTCAGGTTATCAATTGTCTTGGTTCTCAGTATCCACAAGTACTCACACAAGTCATGGATCCTATTAAAGTTGTAAAGCCTGGGTCAGTTTCCCAGACAGTCCTGGTCCTGGACTAAAAATCTGTTTCAATTGAGATTCTATAGGCTTAATCTGTGTCTGGGAAACCGTCCCTCTATGTTTCTATAATGTATATTAGTCTCTACTGCTGGTAGCAATCCTAAATTCCTCTTCTGGGGATTGATTAGGTATATTCATCATCCTCATTATCATCATACTGCATTTTTACTCCACTGGTTTAAAGCTACCTGGGAGGAAGGACCTGTTCATTGAGGCAGATTTGATGAGCCCCCTGGACCGCATTGCTAATGTCATAACATTAAAGGTACACGTCATTGTTATGTTTCTGAATATTGCTGTATACCATATTGATTATGCCTGTCCTTACATATATCAGTTTACCAGGTTACAATGAGGTTCAGTCCTATACAATCTTTGTCACCCTTCTCCTTGTAGCAACATGATGTGGACAAGCTTTACAAAGTGGAATACAAACCCATTGTCAGCACCTCAGATCAGTAAGTAGCAAATCCTATTGTAGTTCCATAGATCTGCTTCTCTTTTATTGTCTTGGAGGATCAAGTAACACAGCCATAACAATGTTGTAACACCTCCATAACAATGTTGTAACACCTCCATAACAATGTTGTAACACAGCCATAACAATGTTGTAACACCTCCATAACAATGTTGTAACACAGCCATAACAATGTTGTAACACAGCCATAACAATGTTGTAACACCTCCATAACAATGTTGTAACACCTCCATAACAATGTTGTAACACAGCCATAACAATGTTGTAACACCTCCATAACAATGTTGTAACACCTCCATAACAATGTTGTAACACCTCCATAACAATGTTGTAACACCTCCATAACAATGTTGTAACACCTCCATAACAATGTTGTAACACCTCCATAACAATGTTGTAACACAGCCATAACAATGTTGTAACACAGCCATAACAATGTTGTAACACCTCCATAACAATGTTGTAACACCTCCATAACAATGTTGTAACACAGCCATAACAATGTTGTAACACAGCCATAACAATGTTGTAACACAGCCATAACAATGTTGTAACACAGCCATAACAATGTTGTAACACAGCCATAACAATGTTGTAACACCTCCATAACAATGTTGTAACACCTCCATAACAATGTTGTAACACAGCCATAACAATGTTGTAACACAGCCATAACAATGTTGTAACACAGCCATAACAATGTTGTAACACAGCCATAACAATGTTGTAACACAGCCATAACAATGTTGTAACACAGCCATAACAATGTTGTAACACAGCCATAACAATGTTGTAACACAGCCATAACAATGTTGTAACACAGCCATAACAATGTTGTAACACCTCCATAACAATGTTGTAACACAGCCATAACAATGTTGTAACACAGCCATAACAATGTTGTAACACCTCCATAACAATGTTGTAACACCTCCATAACAATGTTGTAACACAGCCATAACAATGTTGTAACACAGCCATAACAATGTTGTAACACAGCCATAACAATGTTGTAACACCTCCATAACAATGTTGTAACACCTCCATAACAATGTTGTAACACCTCCATAACAATGTTGTAACACCTCCATAACAATGTTGTAACACCTCCATAACAATGTTGTAACACAGCCATAACAATGTTGTAACACAGCCTTAATAATGTGCCTTCCTTGACAGACTGTGCTTCCTGATCCGCCCAAGAATAAAAACTGTCAAGTGGATATGTGGTAAGTAGAATGGTGGCACCCTGATATTGAAAATCAGCTGATTCATATTGTATTTCATTAAAGTGTAATTGTTGGGATGCCAATGCAGTGAAAGATTAAGTTAGCAATGCTATTCCCTTCCTGAGAAATGAAGTACTGTCGTCCCAGACTTTGAAATGCCTTGTCTTTTCTGGATCAGTGGTATTTACGACAGTGATTCTGGAGTACGTTGTGTTACTGTGCAAACAATGGCTTCTGATTTAATGTCCTTGATCGGGAAGACAATGAGGGAAATCACTCTGTTATGAGTTTGATTTATTCTTGCTCACAAATAAAGAAATGCAGAATTTACATGACTAATAATTGCAAAACACTAATTTAAATACATAACTAATTTAAATACATAACACATTACATAAATAGAATACAGAACACTTGAAACATTACAGGATATTTTTTAGAATGGAAATTGAAATATTAAAATTTGATTGTAAAAAAAAAACAAATTGGGGGGGGAAGCATTTAACAGGTAGAGTTATTATACAGTCTGACAGCAGTGAGTAGAGTGCCGTGGCGCAGGTGGTTCGTACGGGCAGTTATACAGGACACTTCGTGGCTGTTTCTTATGCCCACTGACAAATTGGTTTCCTTTTCCAGATGTGGTCAATACAGACAAAGCATTTGGGAGATTCAGAAGATACAAGATTATATTTAGCCCTCAGAAGGTGATTATTATGTGCTTAGTGTATACTTTCTGCAATAAAACAATTATATTTATTTTCTTTGCTCATTCTTCTCTCGCTTTCCGTGTCTGTTACAGTTTTATGCATGCGAGAACCTTTTGGAGGAGCAGGGAATCTTTGGTGGTAGGTGTCTTTTGATATTTCATATTCATATTTTGGTATTCCAGATGTTTGAATGTTAACAGACACTTTTTCACTCCTTTGTGAAGATGTTACTACTGACGAGTGGTCATTCTACCTCCTGCCCCTGGACGATGACATCATTAGCTTGGAGCTTCCGGAATTCTTCAGAGACAACTTCCTGGTAATGATAGACAGTAGTGCTGACGGGAGCTGTATTTAGGAATATCAGTCCCACTTTATGATGCAAAAATGATGTATTTACATGTAGTTGCATAAGCATGTACAGTGTAATAACAAATTAGTAACACATTTTGACATATAACTAACAACCTAGCACTGAGACTAGCATAGTTATATTCATAGTGCTAATTATTTTGCTAACACGCATGACCTGTGTGTCCACAGGAGGGAGACCAGCGCTGGGTGAGAACAGCGGGTAGTGCCCTGCATCTCCTACACTCTGTCTACGGCCCCTTCTCTAAGGTGTATGGGATCGGACGATGCTCCAAGGTAAGATCAGCTCAGTACATCAACACTCTTTAATGTACTTTTGTATACCGCAAGTCAGCGTTTACCTGCCTTGTATACTGAATTAAAACTAAACTAAAATACATCTGGGATTATGATTGTAGATGGTACTGAATGAATTATTTACTATGGGTGCCAGTCTGTTTATGCTTCAGCCAACCAGTCTTTGTCTTGTTCATCAAGGTAGAGCTGTATGTTGTTGAATGCAGACACAGTCAGAAAGCAGCACCGGTACAGATGTTTTAGATTTTCAAACACCATGATTTAGACGAGATTCATAGAGTAAGTGTTAACAGTATGTCTGGTCTCTTGCCCGGTTCAGATGGCGTATGAATCGTGGAGGGAGCAGGTGGAGGAGGGGGAACAGAGAGCGCGTCAAGCAGAGATCGGAAATGTGTTTCTCATTGACAGAGGTAGATCTTTCTTGAACTGTGAATCACGGCAGTTGTGACGTTTGTCTTATTTGTTGCTCTCATTTTTTGACATTTTAAATATGCTATTGGATAATGGTGTTATTATTCATTCTCACGGACTAACGTATGAAAATGTGGATTTCGAATGGAATTCTCTTTTAAGTATAACAATAGGGTGATACGTGTCATAATAATAGTTGATATCATACTAATGTTTTTTCTCATTCTCTTTGCAGATGTGGACCTTGTGACTCCTCTGTGTTCCCAGGTTGTCTATGAAGGACTTGTGGATGATATTTTCAGAATTAAATGTGGTAAGCAATGATATTTGCTCTGATTACAGTCTCTACTTTGAAATAGCTATACTGCAAATAATGTGGTCTTTATATATTGTGTCCTAGTCAAGGACCACACACACACTGAAGCCTCTTATTGCTGTATACCATTACAGTTGCAATAAGATCTTAATGCCATTTTATGCATTGTATGTCCATTGTCTGTATGGAATTATAATCCATCACTTTGTCCTATAGGATGTGTGGAGTTTGGTCCAGATGTCACCTCCTCTGACAAGAGTATAAAAGTGATGCTAAACTCTCAAGATAAGGTTGGCCTTTTAGAAGTATAACACGGTTGAATTGATATCATTTCCCCTCCACTGGCTTAAGGATGACAGTCTCACTGGAATTTGTGTGTGTTTCTCTCTCAGGTTTTTAATGAGATCAGGAACGAGCATTTCTCCCAGGTGTTTGGCTTCCTAAGTCAAAAGGCCCGAAACCTCCAGACTGCATATGATGTGAGTGTTTCATTCTGACCATATTTACATCTCTATGGGCCTTTGTGCTTCCAATTGATTTGTTTGCCTTTATTTGCTAGGTATGGTAAGCTGATTGACAGCACATTTATAATTTACAACAATGCCCCCCTGGTGAAGTGTTGCCCTGCGTGGATGCATCATATTTGTCTTAAATGTTCTCTTATAGCTTTCTTTACATCAAAGAGTAGAAGTTTGACGATTATTCATCTCTCTCCGTCTCTGTCATTACAGAAGCGTAGTGGAATGGACATTAAACAGATGAAGACGTTTGTGTCGGAGGAGCTGAAAGGGTTAAAACAGGAGCATCGGCTCCTCAGTCTGCGTGAGTATTGAGTCTCTACTTCCCCAGAGGCAGATGAATTGGTTGAGACCATTTTTATGTCTGTGTGCATTTTGAAGGAAGTTGTTAACTGGTGTTAGTGCAATTTATATTTAGTTTTTATTTAACTTGGCAAGTCAGTTAAGAACAAATTCTTATTTACAATGACGGGCTACACCGGCGAAACGCTCCCCTAACCCGGACGACGCTGGGCCAATTGTGTGCCGCTCTATGGGACTCCCGGTCACGGCCGGTTTTGATACAGCCTGGGATCGGACCCGAGTCTGGAGTGACACCTCCAGCACTGCGATGCAGTGCCTTAGACCGCTGCTGTGCCTCTCAGGATCCTATGAATGAATGGAAGTCTATGGTAACCGCTAGTATGCTATTAGATACCAAAGACTTTGTCATTGCGCTAACACTAGTTAACATTGGCTCGCGAAACTACCTCTAACTTCCTTCATACTAGATGTAGAGACATACAAATGGTATCCATGAGTTCATCAGACTGTGAGGAAGTAGATAAAGGGCTTCATTGCAAAAATCCCAAAGTATCCCTTTAAAAAGACATGTCTCTCTTCAGATATTGGTGCCAGTGAGTCGATGATGAAGAAGAAAACGAAGCAGGACTTCCAAGAGCTGTTGAAGACAGAGCACTGTAATATTAATTACATAGGCTGTACTGTACTTTGAGGCATATGTTTTTTCCCCATATGAATCCCATTTCCTGCATTGCATAATAACTGATACTTATTTCCCCACCCGACAGCCTTACTTGAGGGGTTTGAAATACGTGAATGTATTTCCTACATAGAGGAGCATATCAATAGACAGGTAAGATTGTCTGGAAGATAATGGTACCATAGAAATATAATGAATAGAAAGGGCGTCTCCATTCAAGTCAATGATGTCATAATGGGTGGACTGGCAGCCATTCTGAGTGTACCCATGAGTTTACCAGTCAAATTGCCAGGGTTAGAGCTTCCAAATCCGTTCTATTCATTATATTTCTATGAATGGTACATGCATACAGGTAATCATAGTGCTAAATCGGCCCAATAAGATTTATATTGCAGGTTGTATTCATCAATCATCCTGGCACATAATTGTTCTCTCCAACCACATCAAACTGTAAACCTTGTTGCCAGGGACCACACTGGAGGAAGCTATCATCCACCTTATTGTGTTATCATCCACCTTATTGTGTTATCATCCACCTTATTGTGTTATCATCCACCTTAATGTGTTATCATCCACCTTAATGTGTTATCATCCACCTTAATGTGTTATCATCCACCTTAGGTCTCTATGGTGGAAAGTATGAGACTCCTTTGTCTGCTGTCTCTCACAGAAAACGGTGAGTCTTCACAGAGATGTTTTTTAACCAAACACATGAAAATAGAATTGATCTCATGATAAGATTCTTAGTCCTTTTAAATCAGCTGTTTATATTTTCCTTCAGGCCTCCTTCCCAAAGATTATCGGTCATTAAAAGCCCAGTTTCTACAGGTGGGTTCTGCTATCATAGGTATTGTTTTAAATTATATCTAGTACTGGTTGGGAAAAACTGGTTGCAATGATGTCAGGCTGACATCTTTTGTGATGTCATGGTCATGTTGTGTACTGGTTGGAAAAAAATATTTTTTGGTACAAATCTTTTTAGTGACCAGAAAAATATGACCTCTCCCAGTCCCAGATATCTTGATGTTGTCAGGAAAAAAAGACATCTATACAACCAACCATTTTACAACCATAAAATGATGACATCCCAGGACAAATTTTGCCCGCTAGTGTGTTACTGTGTTACACCGTCAGTGTAATGTGCATTTAGACTGGATTAATTCTGTATCTTTGTATTTCCATTGTTGTTTTGTTGGAGCCTTTTCCTTGTTACATAGTTCTCTGTCCTATTTCCTCTCTCAGAGTTATGGCATTGACCACCTACTGACATTTTCCAACCTGAAGCAGCTAGGCCTGCTGGTGGAGCAGCAGCCTGGAGAGACCCTCACTGTCATGGAGAGCAGAGTGGGCAAACTGGTCAATGACAAAACCGCAGGTCAGATACAGGCTGGTCCCAATACCGTTACTGTATTTAATACAGGTTGGGTCCCAATACCGTTACTCTATTTAATACAGGCTGGGCCCCAATACCGTTACTATATTTAATACAGGCTGGGTCCCAATACCGTCACTATATTTAATACAGGCTGGGTCCCAATACCGTTACTGTATTTAATACAGGCTGTGTCCCAATACCGTTACTGTATTTAATACAGGCTGTGTCCCAATACCGTTACTGTATTTAATACAGGCTGGGTCTCAATGCCGGTACCGTATTTAATACAGGCTGGGTCCCAATACCGTTACTGTATTTAGTACAGGCTGGGTCCCAATACCGTTACTGTATTTAATACAGGCTGAATCCCAATAAAGTTACTGTATTTAATATAGGTTGGGTCCCAATACCATTACTGTATATAACTACTTTGTTTTTCTCCTCGTTACCATTCCTAAGTGACCACCACTAATTGATGAAATGTCTGAATAGGTTTCTCTATGTTACTTTAACCTGTCAAGTCATTGTAATAAGGAAAAGGGATAAGGAAATGAAGCTAATTAAGAATAGTGAGAGACTGACTGATCTGAACTGAGGGTCCAGTGATAAAAAAAATGGAGACTACTACTACCCACAAAATATACATCATAGATATACTGTACTTTAGAGTCCTGACAATGACAAGATGCTCTGCAAAATATCAGCACTTGAACCTTTCAACATGTTCTATTTTAGGAAAGCTGACTGATGCCTTCTCCTCCCTGTCCAAGAAGAGCAATTTCCGTGCCTTGGGCAGGAGGCTCAATCTGGTATGTAGTCTTTTAATTTAATGAACAACCTAATTACCATATTAAAAACATACCCATGTATTGAGTTACTTTAACTTCATGAAATTTCACTAAACATTATAGGGCGGATTCGTGTACACAGATTAAGCCTAATCCTGGATTCTCCATTAAACTTTGTTTTTAGTTCAGGACTAGGCTGGGAAAGGGCCAGGAAACTCGACCTAAAACAGGGGTTCCCAAACGTTTTTGGCCGCGACCCTATTTTGACATAAATAAAAAGTTGACCCGACCATGTCAAAAAACTGATGTAATCAACGGCAAATGTTTACTTTTTACATTTTGGCTATGACAGTCTATTATAAATCAGTTTGCCAGTACTTTTGTCAGTATTTCAATCTGAAGGAAATATGGTTTGAAGTGACTAAAATGCACCAGGAAAGGTATAAGTTCAGAAGATCATCAGGCAACAATGTTGATCTTCAGTTTGATTTAGTGCCTGGTCTTGTCCCGTCTGTTCTAATGAGTCCTGCGTGGCTTGCGGGCATTGTGGAGGGAAACAGAAGATACATACGTGTTCCTGAGAGTCTAATCTTACAGTAATGAGGTCATAATATTTTGTATCTTGAACCATTTAAAAGATTGAGCCACATTTGTAGGAAGAAAACAGAAACCGCTCTGTTTATTACAACTGTATCTAGTGGCTACCGGAGGTTACTGACGAAACCCTGGTTCTAAGAACCAAGAGTGATTTTCTTTATATATATTTTTTTCAAAGTTTCTCTCGGGACCCCATTTTCAAATCACGACCCCTAGTTTGGGAAACACTGCCCTAAAATAACTCCATAACCAAACAGTATTGCAATGAAACCAGATGTCCTTGCTATATCTATATCAAGGTGCCCAAGTCAGATGAAGAGTATGACCTCCGTGTCCCTCGAGACATGGCCTATATCTTCAGTGGAGCCTACATTCCTTTGAGCTGCAAACTCATCGAACAGGTAGGTGGACTCCAATATGAATGAACTCATGGATACTAAGACAGAAGTGTGGTTTCAATTAGTGATATAATAAAAATTATTCTGCTTGTGCTACGTCTGCAGGTATTGGAGCGTGATGGCTGGACAGGGCTCGAGGAAGTCACCCGCATGCTCAACGGACATGAATTTGCAGTCACAGGTAAGACAAGTGGGCTTGACATTGACACTGAAATGTATGTAAAAGGCACTTTTGAATGGAAAGTCCATAGAGGAAAAGGGAACACAGAGCATTCCAGTTCTTTATTTTCTCTCGCTCTCTACCTCCCCCCTCTCTCTCAGCAGGTAGCAACGGATCAGACGCAAGGGTGAAAACCGATTCCCAGCGTATCATCCTAGTCATGTTCCTGGGTGGGTGCACCTTCTCAGAGATCTCAGCACTACGCTTCCTGGGCAGAGAGAAAGGTAAGGAAGGCTTTATATTGGGATTCTGGAGGGTGGTGGTACTAGAAATTTAACAGTGTGCCAATGTAGGGAACAGCAGAAGTCTTGAGAGGTAGGCCAGTAACCAGAGGGTTGCCGGTTCGAATCCCAATGCTGACAGGGAAAATGTAGAGGGTGTGAGCTAAGGAAAGATATATTCATGCCCCTATTTCTACCTCTATTTCTCCTAGGTTATACATTTATTGTGGTGACTACATAGTTTACAATACATGTTTTATATAGGTCAAGCAGGTTCTACATATTACTTTGTACCATTGAAAAAGAGATATTGGCTCTCAATTGGGATTCTCTGTATAAATACAAGTTGAATAAAAGTGGATAATGTGTTCTCTCTATGGTGTTTCTAGGTCTTAAATTCATTGTGGTGACCACAGCTATCACAAACAGTGCCAGACTTCTGGAGTCTATGTTGGACAACCATGCATGAGTCTTTCTATCATTGCCAATGGAAGCATCCAGCTTGTGGTCCAAGACATCATGGGGACACATACAGATGACTTTTTGGACAATTTGGATCTACAATATGACAACAAGCTACTTGTTTGCACCTGTTATTCAGAGTCTTGTATTGGAAGCAGTCACTGTCTAGGCTAGATCTGGTTCAATTTTTTTTTATTGACGTTGGAATATATTCCATCATAGTGCTATACCAACTGCAAAAGGTGTACAAAGAATGTTGTTTTCTGTACACAGTACAAAATAAATATTATGTTTTATTTGTTGTCTGGGATTTATAATAAATTATATTTATGAAACTTACGATATCAAATACCTGTAGGTAAATAAACAATGACGTCTCTGTACAGTGACATTTGAAAGCATGTCTGTCGCTTTACTGGTAATAACTGTTCGTTTTCGTAAGTCCACGCCCTTGCGCATGCGCACATGGTACCACCATGTCTAAACGATGACATAATGGCCGTCCTCAACCAATGAGAAACAAGACCGCAATTTGATGCATATTTTTGAATCGGACAGAAACGGCCTGACTTAACACAGGCAAAGCTGAAGGACAGATCTGAGGATTTATGAGAAGTTTTGCTGCAAGCTACAACACAACTGACTTAATTACTGGGACTTCACGATGAGAAAGAGGCAAGTGAATTGTAACGTTATTTGTAAAAAGTATTGCATTTGGCATGCAGAATTGAAATGTCAAGCTAGCTAATTTAACAGCAGCAGTGTTTTGTGACTAACGTTATACCTAGCTACAACTAGTTACCTATCTAGAAATAAAACTGCAAGATTACTGAAGATTATGAGTTTGCTAGCTAAATCAACATTTTAGCAAACGTTACTGTCTGTAATACCACAGATATAACATATTTGATTGTACTATACTGTAACGTTAACAATTAACGACTGGGCGTGTCTGCAAAGCTGAATGAAGGATGGACTACTGTGTGCTATCAATTCAAAGACTGATAAATTACAATAGCAGGACGACATTGACACTGACGTTAACGTTACTGCTGCAGTGCTGCCCCTTGTCGTTGCAACTTGCAGCAGTCCAGCAAAGTCAAGTAACTTTAACTAGTCTTGCCAGTCCAAAAATTAAACCTTTTTATATATGTCCCCGGCCCATTCCAGTGAGGTGCTCGCAGCCGAGTCTGTGGCTTGCCTGAATAAAGCTCTCTGCCACCTGAAGGACATCTGGGAAGAGATAGGAATACCAGAAGACCAGAGGCTACAGAGAACCAATGTGGTCAAGAATCACATCAAGGTGAGTCAGAACAAATTGACACTCAAGCATAGAGTGTAATTATTCTCCAAGAAACAACATTATCAAAGCCGTGACACCTGTCTGTGCACCTGCTGTAGCACCCGCTCCAGCAGGTATATCTCTCTCGTCACCCCCAAAACCAATTCTTCCTTTGGCCGCCTCTCCTTCCAGTTCTCTGCTGCCAATGACTGGAACGAACTACAAAAATCTCTGAAACTGGAAACACTTATCTCCCTCACTAGCTTTAAGCACCAGCTGTCAGAGCAGCTCACAGATTACTGCACCTGTACATAGCCCATCTATAATTTAGCCCAAACAACTACTTCTTTCCCTACTGTATTTATTTATTTATTTATTTTGCTCCTTTGCACCCCATTATTTCTATCTCTACTTTGCGCATTCTTCCACTGCAAATCAACCATTCCAGTGTTTTACTTGCTATATTGTATTTACTTCGCCACCATGGCCTTTTTTTTTCTTTTTCTTTTTGCCTTCACCTCCCTTATCTCACCTCACTTGCTCACATTGTATATAGACTTATTTTTCTACTGTATTATTGACTGTATGTTTGTTTTACTCCATGTGTAACTCTGTGTTGTTGTATGTGTCAAACTGCTTTGCTTTATCTTGGCCAGGTCGCAATTGTAAATGAGAACTTGTTCTCAACTTGCCTACCTGGTTAAATAAAGGTGAAATAAAAAACTAGCTAGATCTGCTCCAGGGCGTCAGTGCAGCTTGACGCCCTGGTGAAGAGCTAGTACAGTAGCTAGCTAACCTACTTTTGAGGGGTGTGTTGCTAGGGCATATGTGTGATGTAGCCTATCTATTTAGTCTGCTAAATGTGAGATTTCTATATGTAGCTAATTCACAAGTATGTATTCCTTCCTATATGTGGACTGACTAGTCATTTCTGCACATCTCTCACAGGGTTTGTTAGACATGATGATAACAGAGGAGGAGTCTCTTAGGACCAGACTGTTGAGCAGCATCGAAGCCTGTCGCAAACAACTGGATACGCTGTGCTTGGAACTGCAGCTACCCCCATTTGAGGTAAGCATCCTAACAGTTTCTAACAAGGTCTGCAAAGTTTTACTAGTATGCAAATGACATAACGCATAGAAATATAATGACTGGTGGATAGGGATTCAAATCAATGTCCCACTCAAATTGCCATGGTCTGATTGGCTTTGTCCTTTCTAGTAATTATATTTCTAGGATAAAGCATGTACGGCTTACTATGATGATTTATGGACTTATTGCTGTCCATTTCTTGAAGATGAGTGGATGGAGAGAAAAAAAGGGCTATTATGGAAAAGAAGGGAATGAGGCCATTCCAGACTGCTTAGATAAGTCCATTTTCGAATTCGAAGATTTCTTTGGATAAATATTCTGCCTGAGTCTTCCAGGGTTAGGGCCAATTTAAATGGCATTAACCCCAACCCTGGTGCCTTCCCTGGATACAGATCTGGGATCAGTTTCCCCTCCTCAATCCTCACCTTAACCATTAGTGGGGGAAATACAGTGTCTAGGGGCAACTTCACCCAATACCTTTTCTCTCACCAGGAGGAGCGGGGCGTCACCATGCTGCAGCAGGAGAAGGAGATCCGGACCCAGGTGGAGGTGTTGGTGAAGGAGCGGACCCAGAGGATGCAGCAGCTCAAGGCCTTGACGGAGCGCGACCAGGACCTGTGTGACACTCTGTGTTCGAACCCCTACGCCCTCGACCCTAACGCCGTGCCCTCCCTGGAGCAGCTGAACAGCTTCCACCAGCACATCGCCAGCCAGACCACAGAGAAGGTGGATAGGGATTTGTAATAAAAGCAGACCCTGGATTCACATACCAGTAGTATTTGTTTAAAAAAATATATATATAATGTAGCTGCACTTGATTGTGCTTACCTGGTGCAATGGAACTAATGGAATAGTCACAAAGGAGCAAACCCCATGTGATACATCATGCAGGCTCAATCAAATACTCTTAGGATTTGAAAGAAAACATGTTATTTGAACGGAGATGTGAATGATGGTGCATACTTCAACCCTGCTCCTGGAGCGCTGCTGCTTGTTCTGCCATCAGCTCGGCACTTATTTGCTGATTCAACTACTCTCCGTCTTTAATCTAGAGTCATGATTAGTTGAATTGGTTGTAGTAAAGCCAAAAAGGTTTGGCCATTGATTCTGCACCTCACTTAGAGAAAATAATATTGGGGGAAAACACTGATGTAAACTAATATACACATTTGAGGAGATCCCTAACGGCATGTCTCTCTGTCCGTGGCCAGGAGCGGCGGCACGCTGAGTTTGTGGGCATCAAGAGGCAGATCGTCCTGTGCATGGACGACCTGGACCAGCTGCCAGAGACCAGCTTCGAGAAGGACATCGTCTGCGAGGACCAGGAGGCCTTCTGCCTGTCCAAAGACAACATCGCCTCACTCAAACTCCTCCTCGGCCAAGTGAGAATGGAACTAATCCAATATGTTTCAGATGATAGTTTGAGCGATACTTTGCAATGTTTGTGCAGAATGAACAAAGTTGATCTGCTCACCACCACAATACAGTAGAAAACCAGTCGACCTATACGCATTACATTTCTACATTTCAACAATACTGTATCAGTTCATTATCACTTCACTATAGATCATGTAAATATCTTCATTTGCATTTTGTTGCTAATATCTGTCATTGGCCGTGTTCCAGGTCTTTATTGCAGTCGCGCCCCATGTAAAGACAATACAGACGTCCTGGAACTTGCCCATTTCCATAGTGCTCCTTTACTGACCGTCCCGTGTCTATGTTGTGCTGTCTAGCTAGAGGAGAGGAAGGCAGAGAACCAGGCGGTGTGTGAGGCTCACAGGGAGAAGATCCAGGAGCTGTGGGACAGACTGCAGGTGCCCCAGGAGGAGAGGGAGCTCTTCACAGAGCACATGGTCGCCTCCAAGAAGAAGAACCTGGATGCTGTCAGTGAACACTCTTAGTTTATGTACCAAATGGCACCCTAATCCCTTTCTAGTGCACTTATTTTGACCAAAGCCCAATGAGCAAATGTTGACCATGCCCCTTACTTGCCTAAATATTCTGAAATAACTGTTTTTATTTATTTTTGAAAGATAAGCTTGAAATGGGCTTGGTCTAATTGACTCAACAACTTAAAACAGATATCTAAGTTTAGCTTTCTTAATGAACCAGAGAGTCAATAGTTGTTTATGGTGTTTTAATTTTTTTTATCTAATTGGTCCTGCTTTGTAGTATGTATGCACCTCTGGTTTGTACCCTGGCTAGTCACCATTGTCTCCAGTAGTCTATCTGGCATTCTAAAGCTGTTTCTAAACAAGGTCTGTCTATTAATCAAGAAAATGTTAGAATCAAAGAACCAAATTGTTCTCTCTTCTTTTTCACACCTCAGTTAGAGGCAGAGGGCAGGCGACTGATGGAGCTCAAACGACTGAACATGCAAAACGTTACTGAAGCCATCCGCTCAGAGATCGCAGTGCTCTGGGAGAAATGCTTCTTCAGCAGTGATCAGCAACAGGCCTTTGTGCCCTATTTTAGCAGTAAGTTGGGTTTCAGGGTTTGGATTACAGGTAAAACACAAGCTTTGGTAGACCCATCAATGAATGAAGACTCAGAGAATTCTTTCTAGTGAACAATGTGTTTTATGATTGATAACTTATTAATCACATACCCGGTGCATCACATACCCATGCATTTAGTTTTCCCTTTTCAAAAGGCACATTTTTTTTCAATGTGACTTACTGATTTTAATAATACATTTAATTATTTGTTTTTCCCTCCTTCAGATGATTTTACAGAGCAGCTGTTGGGGCTGCACGAAGCTGAGATCCTGAGGCTGAAGCAGCGCTATGAAGAACACAAGGAGCTGTTTGAGGGGGTTCAACGCTGGGAGGAGAGCTGGAGACTCTTCCTGGAACTAGAGGTTAGCAGTGGAGAAGCACCGTGGAAACATTTGAGTCATTTAGCAGACGCTCTTATCCAGAGCGACTTGCAGTTAGTGCATTCATCTTAAAATAGCTAGGTGAGACAACCACATATCACAGTTGTAGTTTGTACATTTTTGTCAATAAAGACGTTATCATTAAAGTTGGTGCTAGTAGGAAAAGACAAGTGCAATCATCTTTTTTTTTAATGGGCTTTAAAGGGATAGTTCACTTTAAGAAAACATGTATTGCTTATTTTTGAATTACCTAGGCTTTTTCATCCAAACAATTTTGATGTTAAATAACATAACATTTTAATTTTGAATTATAAAACAATATTTGTACAAATGACTTGCTAATTTTTTGGGGAGCCTTACTGCTATTAGCCCATACAAATGCATTAAATAACAAATTCACTACATAGAACAACAGCAAGTTCCCCCAAAAATCTAAAGTAGGTTGTTCTGAAGTGTCTCGTTCAAATATTTTTTATTGAACACACACAGGAATGGTGTATAGGTATAAAAGGCAGGTATACAATTCTTATCTAAACATAAAAGAGCAGACAGAAACAACAAGACCCAGAGTTCTGGGTACAAAACAAATATTACAGAACAAGACATACAGAACAGGGACAGGTAGAAAGAAAGAGGGTAGGTGTCACCCCCCACTTCTTCCCCCCCTTTATCCCTCCCCCGCTTCTTCCCCCCCTTTATCCCTTCCCCTTGTTCCCCTCCCGACTGCTCGGGTGGCGGTGCCAGCACATGCTGCCCAAAGGTGGATTAAAATATTACTATTGAGAGTGCGTTAAAAAGTACAAATTCACAGCGCCGAATGGTCCAAGTAAGAGAGGAAAGGCTGCCAGATTTGATCAAATGTTGATAATTTATTGTTCAGAATATATCTAATTCTTTCTAAGTGTACAGTGTTTGCCAATTCGCTGAGCCATAATTTGGTAGTGGGCGCTTCCCTCTTTTTCCAAAACAACAAGATTAGTTTTTTTGCCGAAATGAGACTGTAAGAGATGAGTTGTTTTTGAGGGTTGGTTAATCCGTTTAGGGAATCAGACACTCCCAGGATTATCAGAAGCGGGTCTGGGTCAATTGAAGTCTCCAGAACTTCAGAGAGGATCCTAAAAATTCCACACCAGTAACCATACAAGCTAGAGCATAGGGCAAAGCAGTGGAGTAGTGTACCCTGTGCAGCCTGACATTTATCACACATAGGGGATGTATCAGGAAATATCCTATGCAGTTTGGTTTTGGAATAGTGTAATCTGTGTAATACCTTGAATTGTATGAGACGATGTCTGGAGTTAATGGAGCAGGTGTGGATATACTCCAAGCTATCTTCCCAGTCTGCCACCGAAATGTCAGTCCCTAGTTCTTCCTCCCATTTTGCCTTAATGGCATCTGTAGGTGTGCTAAACGATTGAAAAGCATCATATAAACGAGATATCAGTTTGTCTGTGGGGGATGTTTTTATGCATCCGTCAAACATGGAAGGCTTAGCGTTCCCAAATGTTGGGAGGTGTTTTCTAACATAGTCTCTGATTTGTAGGTATCTGAAAAAGTTACTTCTGGGAAGATTATAAGTTTCCCTTCTGAAGTGTCTAAGAGATATAAGAAAGGTCAGGAAACAGTTGTTGTTATTATTATTATATATTGTTTTCCTTACGCGTGTGTGTGTGTGTATATAACTATGAAGTAACATATGGAATTGTGTAGTAACCAAAATAGTGTTAAACAAAAAGGTATTTGAGATTCTTCAAAGTAGCCACCCTTTGCCTTGATGACCGCTTTGCACACTCTTGGCATTCTCTCAACCAGTTTCACGAGGAATGCTTTTCCAACAGTCTTGAAGGAGTTCCCAGATATGCTGAGCACATGTTGGCTGCTTTTCCTTCACTCTGCGGTCCAACTCATCCCAAACCATCTCAATTGGGTTGAGGTCGGGTGATTGTGGAGGCCAGGTCATCTGATGCAGCACTCCATCACTCTCCTTGGTCAAATAGCCCTCACAATCTGGAGGTGTGTTGGGTCATTGTCCTGCTGAAAAACAAATGCTGGTCCCACTAAGCGTATACCAGATGGGATGGCGTATCGCTGGAGAATGCTGTGGTAGCCATGATGGTTAAGTGTTCCTTGAATTCGAAATAAATTACTGACAACGTCACCAGCAAAGCACCATCACACCACCACCTCCATGCTTCACGGTGGGAACCACACATTCGGAGATCATCCGTTCACCTACTCTGCGTCTCACAAAGACACGGCGGTTGGAACCAAAAATCTTAAATTTGGACTCATCAGACCAAAAGACAGATTTCCACCGGTCTCATGTCCATTACTCATGTTTCTTGGCCCAAGCACTCTCTTCTTCTTATTGGTGTCCTTTAGTAGTAGTTTCTTTGCAGCAATTTGACCATGAAGGCCTGATTCACGCAGACTCCTGCGAATAGTTGATGTTGAGATGTGTCTGTTACTTGAACTCTGTGAAGCATTTATTTGGGCTGCAATCTGAGGTGCAGTTAACTCTAATGAACTTAACTCTGGGTCTTCCTTTCCTGTGGACGTCCTCATTAGAGCCAGTTTCATCATAGCGCTTGATGGTTGTTGCGACAGCACTTGAAACTTTAAAAGTTCTTGAAATTTTCCGCATTGACTGACCTTCATGTCTTAAAGTAATGATGGACTGTAGTTTCAGTTTGCTTATTTTAGCTATTCTTGCCATTTTAATATGGACTTTTACCAAATAGGGCTATCTTGTGTATACCACCCCTACCTTGTCACAACACAACTGATTGGCTCAAATTCATGAACTTTTAACAAGGCACACCTGTTAATTGAAATGCATTCCAGGTGACTACCTCATGAAGCTGGTTGAGAGAATGCCAAGAGTGTGCAAAGCTGTCATCAAGGCAAAGGGTGGCTACTTTGAAGAATCTCAAATATAAAATACATTTAACACTTTTTTTTTTTTACTACATAATTCCATATGTGTTAATGGTTTTGATAGCTTCAATATTATTCTACAATGTAGAAAATAGTAAAAAATAAAGAAAAGAATGAGTAGGTGTGTCCAAACTTTTGACTGGTACTCTACTTTCATAAAAAAAACTGTCAACCGGTACTGAGGGACATTCAGACGAGTCTTGTGAGGCCTGTGGGTGTCCTAGAACAAAACAACCAACGTACTTGTTTTTGAGAATCTCACCTTTATACAGGGGTATTAGTGTGTAGCCCAAACTGTTCGGACGGTATAGACAGAAGTTGGCAGATCGTCTGTACCGACTTCAGACGAGTCCCAAGACGCTTGTGGGGGTCGAGGAGCAAAATGTTTCCAAAGAGGGGTCATGATAGTTTGTAGGCAAAACCGTTTGGACGCTACAGACTATTTTGTGCAAAGACCAATTTTCTTTATGTCTCATGGTCTGACAAACACCGCTCTGTCACCTTTCACCCCAAATGCGGAAGTGTTACATAGGCGGATGCAGTGGATTGAGACACATCCAATGCAACAAAAAAAACATCTCTAGCTTAAATTGACCAACAAAAAAATACTTTTTTGTGTGTCTGGATTTTTGTATAATGCTAATTTAGATTTCCAAGGAGGCGCAGACATCAACCTTAGGGGGTTTTAACCCTTGGCATTACCTTTTTATCCCCACAGAAAAAAGCCACAGACCCCTCCAGGTTCACCAACAGAGGAGGGAATCTGCTCAAAGAGGAGAAACAGAAAGCCGAGCTCCACAAAAGCCTGCCCAAGGTAAATCCTTTTGAAAAAGACAGGAGTCTTCCCTTGTTAGGGGGTAGCTACTGTACATACAAACATGACAAGGCTTTGAGTTTTTTTTACCAGCCGTACATAATGCTATGCTATATAAACACATACTATACTGTAAAACACTTGGCTATATCCCGATATTGTTGTTTTATTTGTCCAGCTTGAGAAGAAGCTGAAGGCTCAGATTGATGTGTGGGAGCAGGAGCAGGCCAGGGAGTTCCTGGTGAATGGACAGAAGTTCCTGCAGTTTGTAGAGGAGCAGTGGGAGCTGCACCGCATCGAGAAAGAGAATGAGAAACTGGAGAGGGTAAAGACATGGCCACTCATTTGAGGGCAGAATCCTAACTTGAGAGATACAGTATTGGTCCTCTTTCCTGGACCCAGATCAAACCTAGTCCTGGACTAAGAAGTATGACCAAAGAAGTGTTTTTCAGTCCAGGATTATGTTTCATTTGGATCTGGGAAACCGGACCTATCATCATTTGTTATACACTTGTCTCAAGTTAGGGTTAGGTCTGTGTAGATAAAAGCTTACTTTGTTACAATACTTTGATCTATATTTTATTGTAACAGCAACTGAAAAAGAGCAAACAGATTGAAGTGGATATGCTGTATGGGACAGCTGTCCGGACGCCTACCAAAAGGAGATTCCTTGGCACAACTACCCCCAGCAAAGCACGAAAGGTACCACTCCAGTAACTTTGATGCTGCTCTTTCTAGCCTTCATACTCATGGAACAATTGCATGGCCCAATCTTAGCCTGGGTATCCAGTCTGTTTCTGGACTGCCTACGTTTTTATGACCAAGGTGGCTAAAGCAGAAACAAGACTGGACACCCAGGCTAACACAATCACTGGCTTGTGTTTTATATATTTCCGCATTAATAACGTGAGCTTTTGGCATCACTAACTAACTCTCTGTTTGTGTGTTCTCTCCAGTTCAATGGCACCACCTCCAGCCTCTCTAGTGCCAACTCTAACAGCACCATGCGATCAGCCTATGGCGGAACTGTCTGTCACTCACCCTCCCGCCCCCCTCTGTCAGTCAACAAGGTCAATGCAGCATGTTTGCACAACAACTAACTACACTGAAAAAATATATATAAATGCAACAATTTTACAGAGTTACAGTTCATATAAGGAAATCAGTCAATTGAAATAAATGAATTAGGCAGTAGTCTATGGATTTCACATGACTGGCAATACAGATATGCATCTGTTGGTCACAGACACCCTAGTAAAACAGTCAGTATCAGGTGTGACCACCCTTTGCCTCATGCAATGCAACACATTTCTTTCGCATAGAGTTGATCAGGCTGTTGATTGTGGAATGTTGTCCCACTCCTCTTCAATGGCTGTGTGAAGTTGCTGGATATTGGCGGGAGCTGGAACACGCTGTTGTACACATTGATCCAGAGCATCCCAAACATGCTCAATGGGTGACATGTCTGGTAAGTATGCAGTCCATGGAAGAACTGGGACATTTTCAGCTTTCATGAATTGTGTACCGATTCTTGCAACATTATCTTGCTGAATGACACGACAATCGTCACGGTATCTCTGCATTCAAATTGCCATCGATAAAATGCAATTGTGTTCGTTGTCTGTAGCTTATGCCTGCCATTACTATAACCCCACCTCCACCATGGGGCACTGATCACAACATTGACATCAGCAATCCGCTCGCCCACACGATGCCATACACACACCCTGCCTGCCATCTGCCCGGTACAGTTGAAACCGGGATTCATCCGTGAAGAGCACTTCTCCAACATGCCAGTGGTCATAGAAGGTGAGCATTTGTCCAATGAAGTCAGTTTCGATGCCGAACTGCAGTCCGGTCAAGACCCTGGTGAAGAAGCTGGATGTGGAGGTCCTGGGCTGGCGTGGTTACACATGGTCTGTGGTTGTTAGGCCGGTTGGACGTACTGCCAAATTCTCTAAAATGACGTTGGAGGCAGCTTATGGTAGAGAAATTCACATTAAATTCTCTGGCAACAGCTCTAGTGGCATTCCTGCAGTCAGCGTGCCAATTGCACACTCCCTCAACATGAGACATCTGTGGCATTGTGTTGTGTGACAATTTTTTGAGAGAAATAAGCTTTTTGTGCATATGGACAATTTCTGGGATCTTTTTATTTCAGCTCATGAAACATGGGACCAACACTTTACATGTTGCGTTTATATTTATTTTCAGTATACTTAGACGTTATTGAATTACTTCTCAATTTAGACCAGTCATTTGGTATGGGTAACATGCTAATTTTTGGCCAAACCCTGACATTCACTCAAAGCAAACCATCTGTTGCGTTTTCTGTTCCCAAGCTTGGAATACAAACTGATGCTGTTTCACCATTGTTGAAGTGATGGGGAAATGGAATATGTCAGTTCGGATTCCAGGCTTCTTTTTCTCCTCATCCATCTTTTCTCTGTGTTTTCCCCCATCCAGGTCCCATCGGTACGGACCCCAGGTCGCAGTAAGCCCCCTCTTGCGGGACTGCAGGAGCGCAACAAGGAGAACATGGGCCAGGTGACCGGACTTGGAGTCCCTCTTCAGAGCGGTGGGTTAAAAACCCTGGCTAGTCCGCAGCGTAACTTCAGCATTAACTCTGTCGCCAGCACTTATTCCGAGTTTGCGGTAATTTGTGTTTTTTTCTGTGTCTTATTTTCCACATTTTACTGATTCTTTGCAGCAACACACGGTCTAGCCATGAGGGGGGGGGGGTTTGAGTGGAGAATTGTGGCTAATTGATAAATGTATTCTGTTTTTAGACGGGCTTAATCAACACAGTAATCGAATCGGTTCAATCAAGGTTTGTTTGAATTGCCCAAACTAAAACCATACACATCAAATAATTCTTCCTGTATCCAAATATATGCATGTCATTAACCACTAAGATACATTCTTTAAAACGCTTCATCCCTGATTTATGTTCCCAGGTAACAGTAGTGTACCCTCTCTTGTTAGTGTGTCCTTCTAAACCCTCTGAGGGCTCTCAGGCTGGGCTGTGTGTCGCTATTTACTGATGTAACCTTTTTACAACCACACTCCTAATACTCTTCAGTCTTTCTCTGTCTGTCACTGTGGTTGTTTCTGCCTTTTAAATCAAAATGTATTTGGGAAATGTGCAATTACCAGAATTGCATATTTTCTAGATTTGTGTTTATTTACTGTGAAGTGAAAACTGAGGTAGTGTCCAATGCTATTTGTCGCTACTCAATTTGTTACCACGGCACCTTGGTCATGTTCATTAGGATATGCTGTAGCAAAATATTTTGCATGAAAATTAGCATTTTCTAATTTAGATCATACCTCCCCATTATACTGTTTTGTAAATATTTTTTTATGTTTCGTGCCAACTGAACACTAGCCTGTTGATGTTGGGTGGGAAGAGAATATCTATGCTTATCTCTGTACCTTTGTCCACAGCGAGACCTCTCCAAGGCCACTAACACCAAGAGCAAGCCAGACATACTGAACTCCACCATTGCTCACCTTTGACCCCCTGACACCAGACAATGACGCAGTTGGTTGAATGACATCCTGTGTTTGTGTCCCATCAAGTCGCCACCAGCTGTCATTTTAAAGTGGATCACTATCCTTTTTTTTTGTCTGCGTTTCTATGTAAATTTAAGGTAATACTATACATATATGTGTGTGTGTGTGTGTATATATATATATATATATATATATATATACATGTGTGTATATATATGTTGTCGAAATAAAAAACCTTACAGGTCATGTTATGAAATGTATCATATTGTAACAAACACATTTTTTTAAGCTCTAAAATGGCACGGATGACTGTTCCTTGTATGTAAGATGGAGCAGACAGTATTACCTGCAATCTCGTGCTCCAGATGGTTTTGGTGAAAGAGGCTTGGGGTAGCCAGTATTCTTTCCTTTAAGCCAGGCTTTCACTATTTTATTATACTCAAAGCATACTGATCATGAATATTTTGCACATGTTTTCTATTGTATATTAAATCATTTATTTTACACTCATGAGTTATGCGCCGTCATCACTTTTTTCCCCGCAACTGTTGATTTTCTATGTATGTACAGTACCAGTCAAAAGTTTGGACACGCCTACTCATTCAAGGGTTTTTCTTTATTTTTACATTGTATAATAATAGTGAACACGTCAACTATGAAATAACACATGGAATCATGTAGTAACCAAAAAATTGTTAAACAAATCAAAATATATTTTAGATGATTCAAAGTAGCCACCCTTTGCCTTGATGACAGCTTTGCACACTCTTGGCATTCTCTCATCCAGCTTCACCTGGAATGCTTTTCCAACAGTCTTGAAGGAGTTGCCACATGCTGAGCACTTGTTTGCTGCTTTACCTTCACCCTGCGGTCCAACTCATCCCAAACATCTCAATTGGGTTGAGGTTGGGTGATTGGAAGCCAGGTCATCTGGGTTTGGCCGGAGTAGGCCGTCATTGAAAATAAGAATTTGTTCTTAACTGACTTGCCTAGTTAAATACAAAAAAAATAAGAAATCTGATGCAGCACTCCATCACTCTCCTTCTTGTTCAAATAGCCCTTACACAGCCTGGAGGTGTGTTGGATCATTGTCCTGTAGAAAAACATGATAGTCCCACTAAGCGCAAACCAGATGGGTTGCTGCAGAATGCTGTGGTAGCCATGCTGGTTAAGTGGGCCTTGAATTCTAAATAAATCACTGACAGTGTCACCAGCAAAGCACCATCACACCTCCTCCATGCTTCACTGTGGGAACCACACATGCGGAGATCATCCGTTCACCTACACCTACTCGGTTGGAACCAAAAGTCTCAAATTTGGACTCATCAGACCAAAGGACAGATTTCCACCGGTCTAATGTCCATTGCTTGTGTTTCTTGGCCCAAGCAAGTCTCTTCTTATTATTGGTGTCCTTTAGTAGTGGTTTCTTTGCAGCAATTTGACCATGAAGGCCTGATTCACGCAGTCTCCTCTGAACAGTTGATGTTGAGATGTGTCTGTTACTTGAACTCTGTGAAGCATTTATTTGGGCTGCAATTTCTGGGGCTAACTCTAATGAACTTATCCTCTGCAGCAGAGGTAACTCTGGGTCTTCCTTTCCTGTGGGGTCCTCATGAGAGCCAGTTTCATCATAGCGCTTGATGGTTTTTGAGACTCCACTTGAAGAAACTTTAAAAGTTCTTGAAATTTTCCGGATTGATTGACCTTCATGTTTTAAAGTAATGATGTGCTGTCGTTTCACTTTGCTTATTTGAGCTGTTCTTGCCATAATATGGACTTGGTCTTTTACCAAATAGGGCTATTTTCTGTATACCAACCCTACCTTGCCACAACACAACTGATTGGCTCAAACGCATTAAGAAGGAAATAAATTCCACAAACTTTTAACAAGGCACACCTGTTAATTGAAATGAAATTAAGCTGTTATGTTGTGTTGCTACCATGCTGTGTTTTTATGTGTTGCTGCCATGCTATATTGTCGTCTTTGGTCTCGCTTCATGTAGTGTTGTGTTGTCTCTCTTGTCGTGATGTGTGTTTTGTCCTATATTTTTATATTATTTAATAATATTTTTAATCCCATCCCAGGAGGCCTTTTTCCTTTTGGCAGGCCGTCATTGTAAATAAGATTTTTTTTCTTAACTGACTTGCCTAATTAAATAAAGTTTTAAAAGAAGAAGAAAAAAAGCTGGTTGAGAGAATGCCAATATTGTGCAAAGCAGTCATAAAGCAAAGGGTGGCTACTTTGAAAAATCTAAAATATATTTTGATTTGTTTAACACCTTATTGGTTACTACATGATTCCATAGAAAACCCCTTGAATGAGTAGGTGTGTCCAAACGTTCTACTGGTACTGTAGTACTTACAATTCAGTTCAGTTTCAAACATTCACTGACTTGAATGCCTGCAGTCTGTATGTTCCTCCTGGCAATTTTGAGATACAATGTCGTACAGTAGATCATAACAATCATATTGTTTTCTAGCCCAATGGCCGGCAGATGGCGATATTGAGTTTCATGTTAAAAAATTTTTTTTTTCTTCTTTAATGTCCAAAGGCATTGTTTGCAGCTGGCTATAAACCTGTGGCCGGTTCGTACATAAAACATTCTCCATTCAGGCTGAAAAGGCGTCAATTTCCTCCTTAATTTGATTTAATGGTGAGAAAGTTTGATTTTTTAAATATTGTAATGAAACAGCAAGGAGCAGGTCTCGAACCCTCGACCTTCTAAGCCCGAGGTCCGGCGCGCTATCCACTGTGCCACAAAACCCCAGGGTTGTTACAATATATATATATATATATTATAATATAATATTCTTTATGAAACACCATTTTCCACCAACATGCTAGAGTGGCTAATGCTACTTCCTGACACTGCATCCCCTTTTTCAGCCAGTGGTAAACAACAGACTGCTGCAGCCTAAATGGCTAAAGGCGATATGCACATCTGGGACTAACGTTCCTAGGTATTATGCTGCGTTCATGTCATGTCTGAAACTCAGGACCTGTGACTTAAAATGAACTAAAGTTATTTGCGTAAAGCTTCCTATTGGTTGATTCTGGTAAAAACCGAAGTGGGAAACTCAGGATCCGATTCTTCCGCCTAGGTTAGCAAGGGGAACATTTCAGAGTTTCCAACATGAGTGAACACGCATTAGCCACCCTAGCACGGTGGTTTAAAATTGTGTTTCATAAAGTACACATACTTTCCCTGTTTTTTTCGAGGAAAAATGGAAATTGACACCCTTGCAGCGTGAATGGAGAATGTTTTATGTACAAACCTGACCATGGGGGATACAAGTGTATAGCTGGCTGCATCGTCATCTGCTGGCCTTGAGGTTAATTGTTCTCATTGTAATTTCGTTAAAATATATATATTTAATGTAATCCACCATATCAAAATGAGAAAATGACTGTTAATTGTAATTCTAAATCTCGTCTAATCAACAAATACATTTCTATGCATTCATTCTTTGTCTCAAGTGTTATCTTTTTGCATAGCCTGTCAAAGGTTTGTCTCGGTTACGTTTTAGGTTCTTGTTATACCTTAGTGCACATATGTCAGAGTCAAGGCCCGCGGGCCACATCCGGCCCGCGAGAAGGTTTTTTACGGCCCCTGGGATGATCTTGATTTATTATTAGAACCGGCCCGCAGACCGCAGCAAGCCGGCAGCCCGCAGATCTTTTACACGCACCAATACTACATTTCCCACAATGCAACGGTGACGCACCGAGCAGTAGGCTGCTTCATTTCAATATTTATTGGCACAGCAGTCGTCAGCATCACAGTAAAATTAACTTTCAGATACCCATCAAAAATGGCAAAACGGAAGGTGGACACTGAGAACCGGGGGTTTCAAACAAGGTGGGAGTCGGAGTATATGTTCACGGAGGTAGCTGGAAAACCTGTGTGTCTTCTGTGTGGAGAAAGTGTGGCGGTACTGAAAGAGTATAATCTGAGACGACATTATGAAACGAAACACGCGGACAAAAACAAGAATATGGACATGGAACAAAGGCTACAAAAGGCTAGATTTTTGCACTTTATTTTATTGTATTTCAATCCAATTATATTTTAAAAATATTTCAGTTGAGTGGATGATAGAAAATTGCTATTATTGTTTTTTTCTTTGAAGTAAATTTAGCCCACTTTTGCTAAAATAGAAAATATAGGCTACTGATGGTGCCTTGAATACCGGTTTCTTTCATTTAATGTTCATGTTATGGGGATTTTTATATAAAGGAAATTTGTCTTTTGTGTCTGTTGAAAATTAAAGATTACTGACAGAGCCATAAGAAAATATTGCTTTATTTATCTGATCATATTGGAATATATTTGTTAGGTTTTCAGTAGGTTCAATTAGGTTCACTAGACTATATGCGTCATTTAAAAATTTTTCAATGAACATTCGAACAGTCCGGCCCTCGGCTTGTAGCTAAATTTTTTATTTGGCCCTCCGTCCATTTGACTTTGACACCCCTGCCTTAGTGGTTTTATGTCGGGCAGAATTCGTGGAGTACCAACATCCGGTTGAAACAATTTGATTTTGTAGTTCAGAAGAAAACAATTGTGCCACACATCGGCAGGGACGGCAGCAGTAGCAAGCTAGTTATGCACAACATTACTCTTACTACTATTTTCTGCATCGTATATTTTAAATGGATCACTTCGAGGAAGATTTAGTCGCTGCATTAAGAGAAATTGTCAAAGACGGAAACTGGCAATGTGTAGGAAAGAAGTGTGATTTTGACTCACCATGCACAAAGTAAGCAGTCCAATTAGCTAGAATAGCAGCAGCTAGCTAGCTAACTGTTGATCCCCCCAATGTATATGATTTATACACATTAGCTGCCCTTGCCTATTCTGAAAAGTGCATGACTTCTCTACGTTTCCCCAAGGCTGTACTCTGAGGATGGTGAACACATTGTTCTGGTTCACACAGAAGATGACAGATTCTGGGCTATGGATTCATCCTGTCCCCATGAAGGTATAAGTTAGCCTAATTGATGGCATGCAATTAATCACTCAGCACTATGCTATGGTAGCTTGCTGTTATGATGATTAATTCATAAACAACTATGTGCCAACGTGGCTATAGGATAAACTAGAAGGATGAGAGTATGCTATAAGAAAGAAATGGTCATGTTCACCATACTATGATGTCTTTCATCATTACAACCACCGTCTTGGCGCAGGAGGCCCTCTTGACCTCGGTGACATTGAGGACCTGGGAGATGGGAAGAGGGTGCTGGTCTGTCCCTGGCATCACTTTGACTTCTGCCTGGAGACAGGTGCCTCTTCCATGGGACTACAGGTAGAGAGAGATGGTCTCCAACAGAGCCTATTTATTGGTAGTATTCTAAATCGAGGTTTCCTGAAACAGTGTGGTAAAGGGAAGGTTGATATGTATTACCACCATCGGCTTCATACAGAAGTCAATGTGGCATTTGTGTGTGCTTGGGGGCGAGAGACAGGCATTTGGAGTTGCTTAGAGAAAGTACTCACACCCCTGAGACAATCAAGACGTCTTGAATTCTTCTTTCACTTTGAGAATGTGTAGTCGGCTGTGTAGATCACAAGCGGATAAAACAATCTAATTGAATCCCTTTTTATATTTACATAAGGCATCTACATGTGACAGCTTTGCAAGAGGTGTGAAGACATTCACTAGGCAATGTACTGTATGTGTTATTAGAATTTGGTCATTGAATAACAGCTTATTAATCAATAATACCATGAGACTAAAATTAAAGTTTGTTTTTCTGTCTACAGAACCAGGTGTATGAGGTCAGAGTTGTCCAAGACATGATTTATATCAACACACAGAATGAGCTGTGTCTAAGTCCCATCCCAGAGACAGACACATCTAATGGTAAGGCGATAGTATACCTAATGAACAATGTACACCAATCAAAGTTTTTTTTACAACTACATAAAGGAAAGTACTGTAGCCTGGGTGGCAGTCTGTTTCTGCACTCTTGCCATCTCCTTATGGAATTTTCATGCCAAACTTGTTGGCTTGATGATGAGCAGGCAAGAACACAGGCTAGTAGCTAAGATATTTTGTTCTGGCAAAGCTTTGAATGATGTTAAGTACATTAATAAGAGATCTCTTTTTGTCTCAGGCAAGTTGTCAGTAGATGATGTTGAGCCATCACCCTCTGAGGACACACTGTGCTTCTGGGCTACAAAGATCCTCTGCACACCGGACCCCAAAGAGAAGGCAAGCCCCATTAACACTAACCACCACATGAAGTGGTTTAACAACAGTTTAACAACTGGGAGGGAATGAAGTGTTGGGTTGTGTTCATTAGGCACAAAATGAAGGAAAAACATGTCTGAAACAGGCAGAGACTCCCTGGACTTTCCATGGCAAAACATACAAAAATAGTTTTTGGTGGCATACACAGATTTGCAGATGTTATCGCAGGTGCAGCGAAATGCTTGTATTTGACTATAGTGTAACGTTGATGATTTGTTCAACCCTGCATATCTCACTGGCTCACTGACTTTGATCCAATCCCTGTAGGTAGCCATGACGCTGGAGGTCCAGGAGAGGTGGAACAGTGGGGAGATAACAGAAGTGGGTCAGGCTACACCACCTGTCCAGCCAAGCAGGAAGGAGAACCTGACCGTACTGCAGCCGGGCAAAATCAAGCGTGGCAAAGGTGGCACACAGGTCAGTGTTAAGAACACCCTCTAATCACTCAGACCAGACAGGTTGACAGTATGAACTAACAAGTTCAGAATCTTTAAAATCCCCAAAAACCAAGCCTAAAATCCCATTGAACTATAGAGGGATTATTCTCATTAGCACTGTATGTAAATTGTAGTCCTGCATCCTAAATAACAGGCTCTCTTCTCACTATCTAGAACTGTCTGGTCAGCTTGCTGATGAACAGAATGGCTTTAGGAGAGCCAGAGCATGTATAGACCAGATCTATACTGTCTCTACGGTGGTCCGGGCTAGAATTCAAGAGAGAGAACCAACTTCTGCCTGTTTTATTGATTTTATGAAGGCTTTCGATTAGGTAAATAGAGACCTAATTGCTTTTAGACTGGGGTAAATCCATTTCAATTCAATCACTTTTTGACAACACCCTTTATTCAGGAGCATGTTGTGTCTCAACCGGGGACACAACACAAAAACCTCAGATGATGTAAAGTAGGGTAGAAGCTACAACATGCGAATATGGAAAAAATCGGAGTTTACGAGTTTTTACATATATAAAAACTAATATATATTTTTAAAATTTAGTTTGACAACCCTATTTGTTGTGAGCTTTTGAATGATATCAAACTCAACCGTTTCTCTTTTCCAGTGATGATGACATGGATGTCTCATGGTATGGTGGGGTTTGCAAAATGGGTCAACTTTGAGCACATCTTATCTCCTGAATGTTTTGCATTCAGGTCCAAAAAGTCACTTTCTGACCACTTCTTCCATGAGCAAACATGTATGGAAAGTTTTGTTTAAATCAAAAGGGAAGCTGTCAAAAAGTGATTGAATTCATATGGATTTAACCACTAATTAAAATGGGAATTGATGGAAGATTCTCTGATGTTATCAAACCTCTTTATCTGGCTCCAGTTGCTTGTGTTCAGGTTAATGACCTGGTTCCCAACCCCTTACTGTGTATAGCAGGGAGACGTACTCTCACCCACTTTATTTACTCTATATGTTAATGATTTAGACGAAATGAAAAGGACCTTGGTTACTGTGCTTATTCTCAACTGTATCAATCCTGTGTGTGTCCAGTGATGACTATGCTGCTGGGGTATGGGGATCCAAAGTACATACTAATTGTAACAATGTTCAAAACAGAGCAATCCGCTGCTTTCTTGGTGTGCGTAAGCTGACTCGAAACCTGGCCATCTGTGGAGATATGGGTTGCGAAGTTAGTTAAAAAGGTGACATGGTACGTCTATGGATCAGACTGATGAATATGCCAGAACACAGAATCACAAAAAAAGGGTTTGACTGGGACCTAGATAATTACCTATTTTTTGTGAAACTGATTTGCAGTATATATTCAGGAACAAATTACCATGTGGTGTTAACCAAATCAAGGACAAGCTTTTTCTGATCCACAAGGGAAAATGGGCAGCTGATATATGGTTTAAACCTAAAAACTTAGAACATACTGTCATCAAAGAGAACTATATCCCTGAACCATATGTCCTCCTGAAACTAACAAAAAGCATAAGGTCAGTGTGTGCTCAACTCCCATCCGGCCCTCTCCCTCTGGCTTAGAGAAGGGGAGATTTAACACAGTGCCTAAAGAGGAGATCATTTGCCTACTGTGTTGGGAAATCAAAAACGAAATCCATTTAGTGTTTTATAGCCCTTTGTATGACGATCTGAGACATGTTATTTTCTGTGAAAATGTTTGGTGCTAACCCTGAAGTATTCTGGTTACGGACAAGCAGGGACTTGAATTTTGTTTCAGGCAGAGTGTTTGAGATTGCTCAGTTTGTTTACACTGCCTGGAGAAGGAGAATGTACTCTTTGTGTAGCTGTACTGTTTGTGTAGTGTACTGTTTGTGTAGTGGGGCTAGATGGTAGCTGTACTGTTTGTGTAGTGTACTGTTTGTGTAGTGTGGCTAGATGGTAGCTGTACTGTTTGTGTAGTGTACTGTTTGTGTAGTGGGGCTAGATGGTAGCTGTACTGTTTGTGTAGTGGGGCTAGATGGTAGCTGTACTGTTTGTGTAGTGTACTGTTTGTGTAGTGTGGCTAGATGGTAGCTGTACTGTTTGTGTAGTGTACTGTTTGTGTAGTGGGGCTAGATGGTAGCTGTACTGTTTGTGTAGTGTGGCTAGATGGTAGCTGTACTGTTTGTGTAGTGGGGCTAGATGGTAGCTGTACTGTTTGTGTAGTGGGGCTAGATGGTAGCTGTACTGTTTGTGTAGTGTGGCTAGATGGTAGCTGTACTGTTTGTAGTGGGGCTAGATGGTAGCTGTACTGTTTGTGTAGTGGGGCTAGATGGTAGCTGTACTGTTTGTGTAGTGGGGCTAGATGGTAGCTGTACTGTTTGTGTAGTGGGGCTAGATGGTAGCTGTACTGTTTGTGCAGTGGGGCTAGATGGTAGCTGTACTGTTTGTGTAGTGGGGCTAGATGGTAGCTGTACTGTTTGTGTAGTGGGGCTAGATGGTAGCTGTACTGTTTGTGTAGTGGGGCTAGATGGTAGCTGTACTATTTGTGTAGTGGGGCTAGATGGTAGCTGTACTGTTTGTGTAGTTGGGCTAGATGGTAGCTGTACTGTTTGTGTAGTGGGGCTAGATGGTAGCTGTACTGTTTGTGTAGTGGGGCTAGATGGTAGTTGTACTGTTTGTGTAGTGGGGCTAGATGGTAGTTGTACTGTTTGTGTAGTGGGGCTAGATGGTAGCTGTACTGTTTGTGTAGTGTGGCTAGATGGTAGCTGTACTGTTTGTGTAGTGGGGCTAGATGGTAGCTGTACTGTTTGTGTAGTGGGGCTAGATGGTAGCTGTACTGTTTGTGTAGTGGGGCTAGATGGTAGCTGTACTGTTTGTGTAGTGGGGCTAGATGGTAGCTGTACTGTTTGTGTAGTGGGGCTAGATGGTAGCTGTACTGTTTGTGTAGTGGGGCTAGATGGTAGCTGTACTGTTTGTGTAGTGGGGCTAGATGGTAGCTGTACTGTTTGTGTAGTGGGGCTAGATGGTAGCTGTACTGTTTGTGTAGTGGGGCTAGATGGTAGCTGTACTGTTTGTGTAGTGGGGCTAGATGGTAGCTGTACTGTTTGTGTAGTGGGGCTAGATGGTAGCTGTACTGTTTGTGTAGTGGGGCTAGATGGTAGCTGTACTGTTTGTGTAGTGGGGCTAGATGGTAGCTGTACTGTTTGTGTAGTGGGGCTAGATGGTAGCTGTACTGTTTGTGTAGTGGGGCTAGATGGTAGCTGTACTGTTTGTGTAGTGGGGCTAGATGGTAGTTGTACTGTTTGTGTAGTGGGGCTAGATGGTAGCTGTACTGTTTGTAGTGGGGCTAGATGGTAGCTGTACTGTTTGTGTAGTGGGGCTAGATGGTAGCTGTACTGTTTGTGTAGTGGGGCTAGATGGTAGCTGTACTGTTTGTGTAGTGGGGCTAGATGGTAGCTGTACTGTTTGTGTAGTGTGGCTAGATGGTAGCTGTACTGTTTGTGTAGTGGGGCTAGATGGTAGTTGTACTGTTTGTGTAGTGGGGCTAGATGGTAGCTGTACTGTTTGTAGTGGGGCTAGATGGTAGCTGTACTGTTTGTGTAGTGGGGCTAGATGGTAGCTGTACTGTTTGTGTAGTGGGGCTAGATGGTAGCTGTACTATTTGTGTAGTGGGGCTAGATGGTAGCTGTACTGTTTGTGTAGTGGGGCTAGATGGTAGCTGTACTGTTTGTAGTGGGGCTAGATGGTAGCTGTACTGTTTGTGTAGTGGGGCTAGATGGTAGTTGTACTGTTTGTGTAGTGGGGCTAGATGGTAGCTGTACTGTTTGTAGTGGGGCTAGATGGTAGCTGTACTGTTTGTGTAGTGGGGCTAGATGGTAGCTGTACTGTTTGTGTAGTGGGGCTAGATGGTAGCTGTACTATTTGTGTAGTGGGGCTAGATGGTAGCTGTACTGTTTGTGTAGTGGGGCTAGATGGTAGCTGTACTGTTTGTGTAGTGGGGCTAGATGGTAGCTGTACTGTTTGTGTAGTGGGGCTAGATGGTAGCTGTACTGTTTGTGTAGTGGGGCTATATGGTAGCTGTACTGTTTGTGTAGTGGGGCTAGATGGTAGCTGTACTGTTTGTGTAGTGGGGCTAGATGGTAGCTGTACTGTTTGTAATTTACTGTTTTTGTATTGGGTCTAGATGGTAGCTGTACTTGCCATGATTATTGTACAGTATATACATATAATTTGTACAATCTTATTTTGTTTTGAGTACAAGGAAAATGGTACTGTGTTTAGTAGTGTTTTGTAAACCCATGTGGGCTGGGCGCCAGTAAATACTTAAATAAATCACAATCAATCATGTAGCCTAACAAATAGAAGACCAAACATGACTGAATGACAATAGACACAGGTAATGGTACTGTTGAGAAAAAGGAGGGAACATATGCCATGCCAGTATTGAACTCCACAACCCCTAGATTACCAAAATGGGCATGCTAACTACCCACTGTCGCAATAAAATAATCTCTTCGGAAGTCAAATCAAAGTTTATTTGTCACTTGCACAGGATACAACAGGTGTGAAGCAGTACAGTGACATGCTTATTTGCAAGCTCTTTCCCAACAATGCAGTATTCAATATAAAGGTAAGAGAAATAATAAGAAGGAAAAACAGAAGGAAAATAATTAGATTGTCAGCTCTATAGAGGATCAGCACCATCATTTCAATGTGCAGGGATACTGGAGGAGTTGAGCTAGATGTGTAAGCAGGGGTAAAAGTGACTGTCAGCAGTATAAATAATAGAATACATAGCAGCAGCGTAAATGGTGTGTGTGCATGTGTGATGTGTGTGGCATTAGCATTCGTTGTCATGGTATTAGCATTCGTTGTCATGCCATTAGTACATACAGTACGGACGAGGCTATAGAACTGCAACATTCCATGCTTCATCAATGATGATTGATATGAGCGTGTGTGTTTACTATGTGTCTGACCAGGCTAGCAGGATAGCCCTCCTCCACTCCCTGGCTAACATAGAGCAGTGGGCTATAGACCTGTCCTGGGACATCATCGCTCGCTTCTCATCGGTCAGACTGGACACTGGAGAGCCCATGCCCCGCCAGTTCTTCAGCGACTTTGTCAAAGTGGCCGGAGACGAGGCCAAGGTCAGTGTCCTAACATATATTTAATTAATGTGGTCTGTTACGTGTTGTTTTAAGTATAGTTCACTTTCTGAAGTTTCAGATTATTTCTTTTAAACAAGCTGAAACAAAAAAGTGGAATAATCCACATGATTGTTATGTATGTCTGTTGTTCAAACGTCTGTACTTCAGATATTGGTAGTCCAAGTATATTTAGTATGTTTATATTTGTATAATACTGCCAGACAGTGTTCCTCAAGGAGGATAAAAAGTGGTAGTACTGTATCAGTTGTGAGTAGTGGATGGACTGTTACCCTGGGAATACAATGAATTTCTACTGTTCCAACAGCATTATCACTTACTAGAGACGAGGATCACAGAACTCGACAGCTTCTTTGGCGCGTTACCTGTTCATAATGGTGGGTGGTTCGCTGGCTTCTCCAGACTAAGGCCGGGGTTCAATCCGATCTCTTTTGTAGACAATGCGTCTTTGGAAAGGCAATGTTCCCCGTGTTCGTGGAGATCGAATTCACAGTAACACTGCATATGTCGGCTCAATCGGAAATGATCTTTTAAGTATCAAGCGTGCTATAATGCAGATTGGATTGAATCCTGGCCTAACTATTAATATCATCACAGTTGGTTTTCTGAAAAAATACATGACATTTTCAGTGCAGCCAGCGTAAGTGTAGCTTCCTCCGCTCATCTCCACAGGACTGTGGCAGTCAGCAACGGATACGTCCCACGACCTTCTGGCGAGGCTAGCCATTGTGCATATGGTACATGAAGCCAGGTACAGCATTCACCTGAATTACAGCACCAACAGAATATGATTGTTATCAGTGCAGTGGAAACATTATGGTCCCTATTACCTTGACACATCTTCTAATACACCCACGGGGTTCACATTATCTGAAAGGTTTGGATATTAGTGAGAAATGTCACTCCTCCTTGGCCACAAATAACCACAGGATGGCTAAAACAAAAACTTGGTGAAATTCTTTGCTTTTCTATCCGACTGGGCTCGGGGAAAGTACATCTACCTAACTCCCTCTCTCCTCCTGCAAGGGGCCTGGATGTGCACCCCCAGACCCTCTCCCGCTTCGCTGCCCAGGGGGACTGCAGCTCTGTGGAGGTGCTGGAGGTTATCTACCGGGATGAGATCACTCACGTGGCCGCCGGGCTCCGCTGGTTCACTTACATCTGTTCACAGGAAGAACGGGTATGGCTATAAGGAGGCCATTATTTAACTATAGTTTAGTAGACTGAACAGTATATAAATAGTTGCCTCTTTATAATGCACATTGTTGAAGAAATGTTTCAAATAAAATCACTGCCACATTACAATTGGGTTTATGGTAAATGTAGTAAATCACTGGCCTGGTAACATCCACCATAGTTGCTGCAGCTGTGCCTCGTCTAAAATTACATCCAAAAGTAGAATACATTTTGGAAGCTAATATTCAGCGTTCCTGATGCTCTTTTTAGGATTGCTTATCTACTTTCCATGACTTGGTGAAGCAGCACTTCAAAGGTTACCTGAAGCCTCCTTTCAACACAGAGGGTAGGAAGACAGCGGGGATGACAGAGGAGGTATGATGACACCCTACACACATTCACACTCGCTAACGGCAGCTTTATGACTAAAAGGAAACATGCCGTGTCAGTGTTCCCCAACCCTCTCCTGACCACCAGACATGTTGTTCTACCACTTCACTGATACATCCTTGTCACTCACTAACTAGCCTGCCAAGCACTTGACTAGTTGAATCAACAGGGCCAAAATAAACATGTAGTCCTCCTCGAGGGGGTTGGACAACACTGGTCTAATTCACACCCACTTTATCAAGTTAAGTGAATAAATACATTTCCTTCAATGTTTTGTTTAAAACTTAGTCAGTGAAATGCTACAATTCTGAACTTTCTTTCTCTCTTCCATAGTGGTACGTGCCTCTTGTAAAGCCTCCCAGTTAACAGACAATGTCCCCGAGACCAGCATGCTGTGACAAACACAATTGCTGCATCCCAGCGGATGAGGGAAGCAGTTTCACACCAAATCTCATAACACCTGGATAAAGGTCAAACTGTTACTATTATAAAGGTTTAAACTCAAACATGTCAGTAGCCGTATCAATGTGGTATTGCAATCTAATATCTGAGCCTAATGTAGATGACGTGGCATTCGATAATTTGTGCAGCGCGACTGCAATGTAGTCGGCCTGGAACGGCACCATTTAGTCCCCTGGAAAGAGTACATCTCTAAAACAGACCCCACCATCTCTACATTACTATCTACATTACCATCTCCCAATTTGTAAGTCGCTCTGGATAAGAGCGTCTGCTAAATGACTTAAATGTAAATTACTACAAAGTCCAATGCATAATATGGTAATATATAATGTCAGAGCAAATTACAAAGGCAACAGAACCTTGTAAATGTTTATTTATGTAAATACAACAGTTATTTTGGTAGTCTAACGGGTTTGAGGGTTTTGCATTCGACAACAAACTACTCACACAACAGCCTCTCCATGATATCACTATTATTACATTCATGTGTTCCATAGGCTATCAGGAACTAGTTTCCAGTAGGCGTAAAACAAGAGAAAATGTTTTTGAAACAGAGGGTACTACCTGGACTTGAACAATAAGAAATGCTCATTTTTAGTTTCTGTTTCAAAACATTTTGCCAAGGTGTTCCCTGCTGAACACTACTCTTGTCTGTACTCTTAAATATGTTGTCTTAAAACAGACATAGTATAGATCCTTCATGTTTTACAGGAAATGTATCTAATCAAATAACATTAAAGTAGGTTGTTTTGTGTTTAATTACCACATCATGGTGTTTTAATGCACAGCGTGTAGCTGTGTCAATGAGTTCTTCTCTCCAGCTGAATGCAATTCAGTTCTGTCTCTGTTACTGTGGAACAGACACTCCTGCTTGGGAGGGCCAGATCTGTTCTGGAAGCTCTGATGGAGATATCCGTTGTAGAAGTCTGCTGCCGACAGTCTCTTCTTCAGCATCACCGCCTTGAATCCCACCCAGCCATCCTTGACCACCGAACACACAAAAATGCTTGTCATCATTTTTCTATGGGATCCATCAAGTTAATTATTTGTATTATGCCATGATACATCAGGAAGTGAATTATTTATTTTTAAATATTAGACATTTCAATAAGACAAAAATGGAAGTGTTTTGATATAATAGTAAACCATGGAAAGTGTCAAGGATGAAAAGCCTGGCTCACGCACCTTACAACAGACAGCCAAGGTGTTGGATTCTTTCTGATAACTCATAGATCCTGGCACAGGTCTCCTCCCTCGACCTGTCATTAAAACAATCACAACCTTTCTCAACCTAAACTATTCTAAACGGATGTTACCAGACATTGATTGTCTTCGCAGCATGTGGACTCAAGCACTACTGGTGCCGATCCACACAGCTACTTACCGCATGCTGATTGAACTAGCTGACTGAGTCAACCACCATCTACCACCAAGCAGTGTTGGAAACAATGAAGAGTCCTGATTAAAAGATGTAATTACCTGATAGTGAAATGTTGCATTTGCCAGAAAACTCCAGCAGCTTTATGGTCTTGCCCATCCAAATTGTTCTCAATGGGATCTAATGAGAGAGAAGAGGGCATTATTTTAACACTCCTGGACAATGTGTTTAGAGGCCGGTCACAGTAAATCAAGGTCATGTTAAGTATGCACAAAATTTGAAAATCATCTTGAAACAGGTGAGGAACGGCCTAAAATCGCCCAATAAGACTGCTCACTTTAGTTTTACGTTTTCTAGTTTCGTGCCAACTGAACATGACTGGTCTGTCTTATTACCCGGGATGCGATGGCACGAAACAGGCGGTCGATCTGGACACAGGTCTGCTCCTCCCATACGATCCAGCTCATCGATGTGCTGATTTTAGGGGCTGTTGAGAAGAGTCAACTCTAAGCTGAGGCATGAATGGGTGCTTAGAAAGTACTTGCAGCTTTCACCCTCCTGTAAGTTGCAATTTTTGCTGATTGTTTATCATTCAAATTGTAATTACTACTAGCATCAAATGTCTGGTTGAGTAAATAAATGTTCTTACCTAAAGTGGCACCGTCTTGAGCTTGCTCCCTTCGGTTTGTGATTCTCTCTGGAAGGGTCCTTAATGTGTCAATCAACTGTTCAAGCAAAATAATAAAGGTCCCATATAAGAGGGCTTACATTAACCATGACTGGTTTCTAACAAGCCTCTTCAAATGGATTGAGCTCTGTGGATGTACGTCCTAAATGAGTGAGCTCAAATCACACCCTATTCCCTATGTAGTGCGCTACATTTGACCAACAGAGTCACATAAGACTCGAGCCACGTAGTGCACTAGATGGGAATAGGGTGCTATAACTACACAGTGCACTCACCAGCTGGGCTCCCTTGGTGGCCAGAGTAGCTCCTAGCTGGTCAGCTGTGAAGTTGTCTGGGACCTGGTAGATCTCCTGGTGAAGAATAGGACCCACATCAAACCTGTAACAGAGACCAGAGACACACACTGAGGTTTACTGTAACAGACACAATGAGGTTTACTGTAACACAGACACACCGAGGTTTACTGTAACAGACACACACTGCAGTTTACTGTAACAGAGATCAGAGACACTGAGGTGCAAAGGTTTAATGATCTTTGACTTGAGGAATAGCAGTATGCGCTATTACAGTAGTAATAGTAGAGTACATACAGTAGTAGAGTACACTATTATATATAGGCCTATTGCAATCTGGTGGCCTCTGGAGACTATGGTCCAGTTTCCTGGACCCAGATAAAGCTGTCCTGTACAGGACTATAACACATGCTCAATGGGGAAAATCACCATTAAAAGGGCTTTTCAGTCCAGGATTAGGTTGGGAAACCATCCCTAAATATGCACTTGAACAAACAACCATCTGCTAATGTCATCCCTCACTTTTGCTTGTCAATAGTAGGTCCATGTTACTGGCAGATGACTGGTCTCTTTCATGACTTACCCTTCCTCCCTCAGCACCATGAGGAAAGTGAGAGAGGAAAGGGGACAGAAAGTAGCTCTGGGTCACGTTAGACTACCTCTTTGGTCGTATCTGCATGACGCTGACCCCGGTGATAGTGTCTCCGTGTAGGATGGTGTGGAACACTGGGGCGGGGCCGCGCCATCTGGGGAGAAGGCTGGGGTGGACATTCAGGATCCCACTGGAATAGAGGCAACAGACACACATGCTGCAACTCTCATAATCAAACAGATTGGACACAGTCAGGATTGGACACAGTCAGGATTGATTGGACACAGTCAGGATTGATTGGACACAGTCAGGATTGATTGGACACAGTCAGGATTGATTGGACACAGTCAGGATTGATTGGACACAGTCAGGATTGATTGGACACAGTCAGGATTGATTGGACTCAGTCAGGATTGATTGGACACAGTCAGGATTGGACACAGTCAGGGTTTGACTCCTGGGAGGTGTTCATAAGATTGACACTTCTTGGGGAGTCTGCTGCTTGTGTAGCTGATATGGAACATAGTAGCTACCATGGAGCAAGTGATGTCGCCCGCCCTGAGATCTACAAGTACATTCTGGGTCAGTGGTAATGACAATGCTTCTTTTGGGGGCGAGTCAGAGTTGTGTGCGGGTCCCTGGTTTGCACCAAGCTCGGGGCACACAGGGACGGAAGCTATAATGTTACACTTGTATTGCATGAGTCACTTTCAGAGAAGTTACTCACCATGGAAACTGGTTGATAAGTCCTTCCCGAAGCAAGCAGCCAAACGACACCACCACCCCGACATCGAACCGCCCTTGAAGATCCCCGAGAGGCCAGATATGAACGGGCAGTTTGCTTTGATCAGCAAACTTCTTCACAGGGACGTCATTGGATAGTGTGACAACCTCAAGTGATTCCACAACTCGGTCATTGGAGTCCCTGCGACAAATAATGACAGCAAACAACTGACATTAGGCGACGAGAATTCACTCTAGCCTGGTCCCAGATCTGTTCGGACTGTTGCTCCAACTCCCATGACACAGCACAAACAGATATTGGACCAGGTTAAAGTTACTCACTGCAAAGACTCTCTCCTCTTTGCTCACTGGCATGTAAATTGTTGTGGGTGTCATACCTAGACGCAGAGAGCAGCTTGAGTGATTCTACAGCAAAATCATCTGTCCCAAAGAAAAGGACCCTCCAAGGTGGTTCTGTTGATAAGTAGTTCCTAGTGGCAAATAGGCGGGTCTTGCCAGGGACTTGTCCACAACGTCTATGTTTCTCCGGCGTTCTTTTGACCCACACGCCAACAGATGCATGCCTCTGGGTGCAATAATTGCAAAAGCCATGGAGTATTTTCAGACCCATTACTTTTGCCTTGACATTGTTCCACATCTTCTGTCATTGGTCGGGCGGGCATCTACCAATGCCACCAGTGTGTCAAAATTAGCTAGCAATGCTCGAATCCAATATGGCTAGTTTATTCGTCAAGACAAGCTCAACAAATTACACGAGGGGCCCCTCTAGAATTAAGATTTATTCGTGTGACACGCTTACCTTTAGCGTTAATGAATATTGTCCAATATTTAGCTTGATTAATGTCAGCTATAACGTTAAGGTATTTATACATATGGGCGCCGCCATGTTATTTCTTGACATACACCATGTTTCCGGTTCTATCGAAAATAGTTCTCCCTTCGTTTGATCAGACACTTTTAGTTCCGACTAGACAGTGACACCTTGATCACACCGATAGTACACCTGCGCAAAATAGAACGCAGCATCATCTGGATATGCGTGCAACAAAAGTTCAACATTCACCTTCTGCTACCATTTCTGTCAAGTCGGCTACGCATACAGTTTGACGCATACATTTTTTAAATCCTATGTTTAGCACCACATAGAACGCATTGCAACTGCCTCTGCAAAGCAGCGTTCCATTGGAATGAATGTACTTCTGGAGTCACGGAATGAAGGACACTGTCAGTGGGATCGAGGCGTGAGTCCTGTGCAGAGAGGTATATTATGTGGTCCAAACCTTTAGAGATAATCAAGTTCTCTCCCATGAAACTGAACTGTTAATTTTTTTCCTCACGGAGAAGGGATATTATAAATGTAAATAATTGACTTTATTCCAACCACAACCAATGGGACTCCCAAAAAACACACCACTTTGAAACAACTATGACCAGAAGTTACTTTTCGTTGCAGGTTATGATATGAGAGCATTTTCGCTAACCCAAGCCCTAACCCTTTTCCTAACCTTAATCTAATTATCCTAACCTGCTATGTTGATTCTAATTACCTGCTGCGTAAATTCTCCTAACCTGCTACAAAAAGTCACTTCTGGTCGTAGCTGTATCGAAGTAGTGTGTTTTTAGGGTATCTTCACAACCAACCAACAAAATGATTTGTTATTTGAGTATCCTCATCCTGTTGATTTTTAAAGTGTTGGCAAATAATGTCTTTGTGTTCACAAAACAGTTTAACTCACTCACTTAAAAGGCCAGCCTACTTCTTTCTCCTCTGCTAAGGTATGGTAGATGACCTGGAGGTCATTTACCTTTAACTGTAAAACATACTTGTCATAAAGAAATAAAAATCCTTTTAAGTCTCTTGTTTAACAGACAGATATCACGACAGTTCCACATGTGCCAGATGTTTGACCAAACACAGACTGTTTTCCTCCCATGTCTACAAACTGCAATGGCAAGGTCCCAGCAAGGCTAACTAAACAGTAACCAAGCAACCCTGGCCACTGACCTTGTCGATGCAAGGATAATGCCCCCCCAATGTAGAGTTTAAAAGCTTGAGCACAGGATCGATTCCATTCCATTGAGTTAGGAGAAGATTGTAATGAAGTAGGCCCAGTTATGGTGCAGTGCACTAGGCAGTAGTTTACAGTAGCCTAATGAAGCATTCACAACTTCTTATCATTGAGAAAGAAAAGACTGCCACCACTATAAGGAGGCTGTTTCACCTGTCTCAAAATGTCTCTCTAGCAATAACATTCCCAACTACTTCCAGACTATGCATTCTTTAATAAATGAAGAACACGTTGCACCACATAAAAAGTCCCCATATCCCCAGCTATAAAGGGAACATTTACAGACCCATATAGCCATAATCAAGAGACTCAATGAACCAATCTCCTCCCACATGCACTTTGGAAAGCCTCTCCTCTGCGTTGTGTATGTTCAACAGGTAGAATCATGTTCCCTACTGCACTACCTCCCTTCTCCGAGTCAGGCTGTGAGAGAAACAGCCCCTGGTAAGTGAGTAAATTGTTTTCATTACTTTAAAGCTACTGTCTGCAATTGGTACATTAATTGTTTTACTTTTAAATGAATGATATATAGCCATTGGTTAGGAGGACTTGTAGTGTGTACTTTTTTATTTGGATTGTTAACGCTTATAGCAACTTTTATTGATAGGATGTTTGGATCATAATTAATAGGATAATTGGGGTAATAAGATTGATAACCATCAGCTTTTGATGTGTACTGTACACACAGAGAGTCAACCATTAGATTATCTACATTTACATTTGAATTTGTTTATGGGATAGGAGTATGTTTCGATTTAACCTCTAACATTTTATTGGCGCCTCGCTATCAGCCATAAAAGTGCAATGATGGACAACTTTTCTAAATAGTTTACTTGATGATGAGTATTTCTCTTCAGGACCAAATATTGTAGCTTAAAACATACTAGTACAGTACATAATGGAATATACATGTACGTAATGGAATTAGCAAGGTGCAATGCCTCTACATACTTTCAACGTTGTTTTGAGTGTAGAGATGGAATTGCGGCACAAAGAAGGCAGTGCTTTGGATAAACTCTCCGTTTATAAGGAGGATGTGTATGTTTCCCTTTGGTCCACTAATTCAACGCAGACTAATGCTTTGTTTTTGACGGTTGAGAAGCCCAGGAAAAATGTGTGCTGGATACTACCATCCCAGGAATACTACCATACAACTTTCTAATGTGAACCAAGCCATAATAAAAGTTACATAACTATGATTATTATTATGTGTAAGTGTTGATCTTGTATTCTTGACTAAGGGAATACATTGTCATTCTGATTTATGTCAACAGTCATTGCAGATTTAATCCACTTCAGACATGCTTTGTGTGTGGATCAAACTCTGTCTCCTCTTGCCAGGTAATGCTATCCCTTCACACGTACACCTTTCTCTGAAACATCAAAAATCCCCTGATTCATTTTGCCATAAAACCACAACAACAAGTGGAAGCATGTTTTTGATTTGTCATAACACTACGCTCACTACAATGCCTGTCCACTATACTGCACTTCCAGGGGTAAGTAGCTTCATGATCCACAACACCCTCCACAGCCTGTGCTTGGAGGACTTCCCCAAGACGGGCCTGGTTCAGCTGAAGAAATGCAACCTGGACTCAGTTCTCCAGCAGTGGATCTGGAGGGACCAGAGTCTCCTGGAGTGTGTGGGGACCTCCAGGTGCCTGTCGGCCCACCACTCTCACCCCATCCAGACTGTACCCTGTGAGGGGGTAGAGGATGGGGGACACAGGGGTGATGGGGGGCTGCGGTGGGGGTGTGAGTTGAACAGGCTGATCAGTCAGAACAGTTCTCTGGAGCTCTCCACAGACGGGAAACGACTGACGCTGTCCCACAGGAGCAAGCAGACCAAGTGGAGGTCTCTGGATGAAGGGGATATATGCCAGGAGAGGCTCAGTAAGTGATTGTTGTTGCTTCAATTGTTTTTTTAACGCTTAATTTACATTTAAATTCACTGACTGTGTAACAAATCCTCATGGCATGAAATTGGATCTTTGTGTAAATTGACTTACATGAGTGAAGCTCTAGAATGAGCCAAATAAGCACTCAAGATGTTGAAAATAATGTAACATTTTCATCTCCTTTTGAATGATTGACTTCATCACAAGTTAGCAGTTGTTAGATTGGGGCTTTGTGTGAATTGATACAGTATGGGCCTCTCAAACCTAGGCTAGAAGATATTAACTCAATGTCCTTCCACAATAGTCCCTCAGTCCACCTTGGCCACATGGTGCCACTGTGGCCACCATTTTGTCCGCATAAAAACTAACACAGGGGATGGTGATGCAACATGTGTTTCTATATTTGTATTGGCACCTGCAGGATCCAAAAGGGCATCGAGCGATCCCGATGAGTTTGAGGTGAAACCTGCGGAAGAGCAGAAAGCGGGGCCTCCTGGTATGACCGATGAACAGAAAGAATTTCTCAGATGGTTCTATCGCACTGAGGACCGTAAGTGCTGCTCCTTATTGTACCTTTTTCCCACTACCGAGCTGAGCCAAACTGAGCTAAGCTGTTCTGTGCCTTGCTGGAAAGGACAATGAGGAAGGAAAATAGCCAAGCCAGCACAGTACAGATAAGGTTGGCATGATAGTGTGAAAAGGGTATTATTAGTGTTGTATTAGGTTAATGTTGTTTCAGGGTAGCGAACTGATCCATGGCCATTGTTTGGGAAATTACAAGTAAAATAGACATGATTGGATTGTTCTTAAGTAGGCTATTTGTTATGACAGCTCCATTATGTTATCCAGCTCCATTATGTTATCCAATTCCATTACATTATCCAGCTCCATTACGTTATCCAGCTCCATTACGTTATCCAGCTTCATTACGTTATTCAGCTCCATTAGGTTATCCAGCTCCATTATGTTATTGAGCTCCATTACATTATCCAGCTCCCTTATGTTATTCAGCTGCATTACTGTCACGATCATCGTAATAACATTCGGACCAAAGCGCAGCGTGATATGGGTTCCACATGTTTATTGTGGAACCAATAAAAAAATAAAAAATAAAGAACGAACGAAACGTGAGGTAAACGAAGTGCTCACAGGCAACTACACATAAACAAGATCCCACAAAACACAGTGGGAAAATGGCTGCCTAAATATGATCCCCAATCAGAGACGATAAACAGCTGCCTCTGATTGGGAACCATACCAGGCCAACAAAGAAATAAACACCCTAGATTACCCACCCTTGTCACACCCCGACCTAACCAAAATAGAGAATAAAAAGACTCTCTATGGTCAGGGCGTGAAAATTACGTTATCCAGCTCCATTATGTTATCCAGCTCCATTACGTTATCCAGCTCCGTTATGTTATTCAGCTCCATTATGTTATTCAGCTCCATTACGTTATCCAGCTCCATTGCGTTATCCAGCTCCGTTATGTTATTCAGCTCCATTATGTTATTCAGCTCCATTACGTTATCCAGCTCCATTGCGTTATCCAGCTCCATTACGTTATCCTACTGAGCAGTTTGTTCTTACAATATATACTCAGTTAATCAGTTTTCACTTTTCATGGCACTGTAGTGCTGGTGGTGTCATTTATGTGATCTGATCCCAAAGCCTCCATAAAGGGATTGGTTATAGTGAAGCACTTTTTCTCTTAGTCAGATTTACATGGTAGTAAACTTTTATTCCCGCCAAGGCTCCAAGTCTGTAAAAAAAAAAAGCTGTTAAGTGCACACTTGGTCCAAGTTCCAATGTTTTGTCTTTGATCACCTCTGGAATTTCCTGTGGGGTTATAACGGTGGGAAGATTTTCCGCAGTTACAATTGTGTGTTTTTGTCGTCACAGCAACTTCCTGGAAGTTTGCGATGCTGTCTCTGTCCTTCGCTGCCCTTCTGCTGGGCTGTCTGCTTCTGGGAATGGGCTCCATGGCGAACAAGTAAGCCCCTATCTGACACTTACTCAACTTAAGTAGACTAATGTCTACCCACTCAACTTGAAAATACTCATGTAATACACTGTAATTCTAAACAAGCAATATCCCATGTGTCTTCAATTATGAAACATGGTGTGGTGAAGATACTTCTGGTCAACAACAGTAAATGATCCAAACAAAGTGTTCATCCCAAATAACACCCTAGCCTTATGGCCCCTGGTCAAAGTAGTGCACTATGTAGGGAATATGGTTCCATTTGGGATGCAACCAAAGGCTCTGTGGAACCTAAATACAGGACCTGTTATGGAAGAAAACGAAAGCAATCGCCATATTTGTGCGTGCTGGTCTGGCCATCTTTATTTACACCACAGTGACTACATTTCCCATCATCCTCCACACAGAAACAGGAATAAGATAGCCAAGTACAAGGCGGCGGCTCTGGCCATGAAGCCGGAGGTGGAAGAACTACAGGTCATCGTCCCGGAAGTCAGAGGTCAAAGAACTAACTCAGAGGTCAAACCCGTCAACAGCGCCTCTGTCCAGGTCAGTATGAGCCAATCTGAGATCCCAGTGAGCCAGGCCAAGCCCCTCCAGGACAACAGGGAGGTAGAGGGTCTCAAACCGGGGGACATTGTGGTGACCTGGAATGACGGGAACGTGTCCAGCCTGTACCCCGAGCCTGAGGGGGAAGTGGAGGTGTTGGCGGAGGTAGAGAAAGAGGAGGTGGTTGAGGTAGAGAAAGAAGAGGTGGTGGAGGAGGTAGAGAAAGAGGAGGCAGCGGAGGGAGTGGTGGGATGAATGAGAGAGATACAACAGCCACGTTTCTCAGTACTGCTCCTCTGCAGAGGCAGAACAGAAACTCCTATTTACTTAGCCATAACTGTCATTTTAAGTTGTTTTATTTTAACCTGTAACTTAAACAACCACTGTCTGTTTAATTACTGTAATGCCCTTTTTACACTACTTTGCTGAGCCAGACCGTACTGTGCTGGCTCAGATATTTTATTGGTGGATGCGTAACCATGCCAGCGCAGTACAGCTCGACTTGGCTCAGTAGTGTGAAAAGGGTATACAACTACTACAAATAATGCTGTGTACAAGATGTGCAGTATCACAGTCATCATTCACAAGTACTTTGGAATATACATCTACTGTAAACATTGCTGGCCGTCGAAACATCGCAACCAACTATTTGAGATACCAAATAGTTTGTAAATGTTGTTTTTTGGTCATGAAGAAGTGCAACGTGTTGTTTATAGTGCAGTGAAAAGTTTTCCTATGTCACTTGACAGTATGTAGGAACACGTATAAACCATGTGTCATAAGCTATTCAAATGTAGTCTACTTGGGAAACACTAAAAGGCAACTAAACATGGTCTGAGATAACATTAAGATTGGAAGATCAAACTTCTCTTTATACATCTCTTTTGTAATTCTATTTGTAAAGTCTTTTTAGTTATAATGCTGGACACCAGGAAGATTAGCCGACGTCATGGCATCAGCTAATGGGGATCCTAATATAATCCAAACTCGAATTATCTTGCTGTGAGTTTAGTGGAAAGCTCTTGTGAGAGAGTATTCACATATAGATGTTTCGGACAGAAAACAGAATTCAGTGGGTTAACTTTTGTCATCATACCACCTCTCCATATGTAAGATAGATTTTCATTGTGTTATGAAAGCATTCCACCAATTGTAGTCTTTACAATAAGGAAATAAAACTGTTCATATCAAAATAGTTGTGTTTTGTAATTTTGGTTGGGATGGCATTAGCATACAATAGTATAAAAATGTGTTTTAAGTTACAAAAAATGCAACAGTTGTTACACTGATGAGCCTGAGGAGGGCGCCCACAACTCGTGAAAACGATGTATATATGAAGTTAAAGCCCCAATGCAGTTGTTTTGATATCAATATAAAATCATTACTGGGTAGCAATTAAGTACCTTACTGTAATAGATTTCCATTAAAATTGGTGCACGTCACCATGGAAAGCCAAAACTCCCGGCCATGCAAACCTGCTGATTAGAAACCAGCAACTATCAGGAAATAACACTGATCACATTTTTTCACACTTTTAGAGTGTTAGTTTCATCAACTGTTGTACAATATAATATAAAACACAGAAAAACTGAATTTTGACTGCACTGGGCCTTTAACTCAAAGATTGAATTGCTACTTTGTGTTACAACATCAAATAACTTAAAACATGTCTCTACATTAACAAAATATGTCTTCATTCGATCAAATTAGTTTTCCTTTAAAGCTCATTAAAATGTATATAAAAATACATGTGCATAGTGTTATCAATCTACACTACAGTGAACATACCATCACCGTCATAAGCACTCCAATCACCACAATACATTTGGCAACTAACATAACTTTGTCCCAGTAACTGACTTCAAGACAAACTTTGAAAACTTTGGCAATATAAATTCAACATTCACAATGACAGTTTAAACACCAGTCCATTACTGTCCATCTCTCAAGGAGCTCTGATAATTACTGTTCCTTCTCTTCACTTGAAGGTGCAGTAAGTCATCATGACGTTTTAGTACACGCTCCAACTTAGTGATGGTGATATCCACCATGACAGCTTCTGCTGCATACAGTATGTTGATGGCTTGGTTGTATGTTATTCTGTCTCCATTTTGTTCTGCTTTTCACATTTGACACAGTCCATTGTCTCTCATAACCTATTTCACAGTTCTCTCACTTGTCCATGTTGTAAGCCACTATGGCAGACTTGTCAATAAGTCACTTTAGGAAAGTCCAGGTTGAGTCTCAAGTCTTCGAGCATGAGACACTCAGAGTCAAGTCTCAAATCTCTGAGCACAAGTCCAAGTTAAGTCTGAGCACAAGTCCAAGTTAAGTCTCAAGTCTCTGGCACAAGTCCAAGTTAAGTCTCAAGGTTTGAGCATAAGTCTCAAGTCTTTGAGCACAAGTTTGAGACAAGTCTCAAATTTCCAGTCTTTAAATCTGGTCTCATTCTCCATCGACTCATCAGAAGATCTTGAAGCCCTTGAGCAGCGTCAGCGTGGGTGCTCGCCGTTTGCTCTGTGCCCGCGACGACTTGACCGTCACCAGCTTGGCGGTGGCGGGCACTGGGAGCTCCTTGTAGCAGGGGGTGGTGAACGGGGGCACGGTGGCGAGGCTGAACAATGGCTTGTTATCCTCACTGATGTAAAGGGGGCGTAACGGGGGGCTCCTTTTGCCGCCCGCCTGCCTGGCCTCCCTCACGGCTTCATGGAAGACCCGCTGGACAGACAGGAAGTCCAGGCAAGCAGACACCTCGAAGAACAGGCAGCAGAAACGGGAGGCGAGGGCCGAGCCTTCCAACTTACTCACCTGCCTGAAAGACAGAGTGGGAGAGACAGGGTGATGGGGAGTGAGGAAAGAGAGAGAGAGAGAAAGAGAGATAAGGAGTGAGTGAGAGAGGTGATAACAGAGAGAATGAGAGAGAGGGGGAGAGAGAGAAAGACAAAACAGGAGAGAGAGAGGGAGAGAGAAAACAGAAGCCCTTTAGTTTAAACAGCTCCAAAACACACTGACCACTATAATCAGTACTATAATGTGCCAACTTTGCACATATCATTAGTCAATCACACACCCTACATCCTTAGCTAACAACAAACTTTCCCACAACTTTAGAGAGCGTTCCCTTAAAAGTCTCATTAGGTCATAAACTAACGTTTTCATAGGAATGTTCCAAGAGATTATTCCATTCAAATATAACTTACCCAAAACTCGGTGACCATGTTCTCAGAACTTAAGATATACATTTTCTAGACATGTTTCAAGGGAACGTTGCAAGAACATTTACATGTATGTGTCCAGTTTTCTGTGGGTTTGGAGAAAATTCCATCGATGTCCCACCAAACATACACAGAACATGGTTGCCATATTCTCCGAACATAATATATTGATGTTCTAGACACGTTTCATGGGAACATTGCAAGAACATTCATGTGTCCAGTTTTCTGAGCGTTAAGAGAATATTCCATCAACGTCCCATCAAACATACACAGAACATGGTTGCCATATTCTCCAAACATAATATATTGATGTTTGGGCCTCCCAAGTGGTGCAGTGGTCTAAGGCACTGCATCGCAGTGCTAGAGGCATCACTACAGATCCGGGTTCGTTCCCGGGCTGTGTCACAACCGGCCGTGATCGGGAGTCCCATAGGGCGGTGCACAATTGGCACGGCGTCGTCCGGGTTAGGGGAGGGTTTGGCCGGGGGGGCTTTATTTGGCTCATTGTGCTCTAGCGACTCCTTGTGGCAGGCCGGGTGCCTGCAAGCTGACAATGGTTATCAGTTGAACAGTGTTTCCTCCGACACATTGGTGCAGCTGGCTTCCAGGTTAAGCGGGCGGGTGTTAAGAAGCGCGGTTTGGCGAGTCATGTTTCGGAGGACACATGACTCGACCTTCGCCCCCTTAGCCGGTTGGGGACAAGTTTCATGGGCAACGTTGCAAGAACATTTCTGTCTATCTGTTGTCAGGACATCACCTGATGGAACCAAAGAAATGTTGTTCCACAAAAAAGGTTAATTACACATCATGCCTTGTTACTAGCAACATGACAACGTCTTACACCTAGAAGAAAAGAAGGTGTGTTGGAGTGGCTATAAGTCTGCTGGACATTATTGCTTCATACATTTATGTACGTTATATGTTTTGGTTAAATATAGCAACATGAAGACATCTTACACTGGGAGACAAATATAAGTGGTTGGAGTCTTGCCATGAATCAACTTTACTGGAAGTGCTTCAATAAACATGAGTCTTTCCATAAACACCAGCTAAGAGGGCTTGGGTTGCCACACATGCAGCCAAATAAAGCCCCTCCGGCCAAACCCTCCCCTAACCCGGACGACCCTGGGCCAATTGTGCACTGCCCTATGGGACTCCCGATCACGGCCGGTTGTGACACAGCCCGGGAACGAACCCGGATCTGTAGTGATGCCTCTAGCACTGCGATGCAGTGCCTTAGACCACTGCACCACTTGGGAGGCCCAAACGCATTAACATTGATGTTTCATTTCAGGCTTTCAGATGATTACCAGAAGTAGGCCTAGAGCTGCAAAACACTTTGGTGTTATTTGAGAGATTATGGGCCAAAACAAAACTTTGCGAATGGCATCACTCCTCCTGGAAGCACTGTCGGCCCGGACCAAGACATGCCTTGGCTTTTGGAGTATGTTATGTCGTTGTGGTGTGGATTTGAATCGCAGGTCCGCCTTGGTGGGGATGAACCGGGTTATATTGAGAAGTGTGCATGTACAGAAAGCCTATTTCTAATTAAATGCACCTGTCTCTTAAATGTCCACCAGCTGTTTCTCTAACAGTCTTAAACAGACATCTTGGCATGCAAGACTTCTGCACCGGTATCTCTCCATGTGTAACTACTGTGGTATGTATTGCTGCTACTGGCTCTGCTGATATGAGCCAGTAGTGAGCTCTGAGCGCCTGCAGCAATACTTGGTAGCTATAACACCGGAATCTCATCAAGACATTTGGACCTCTTGGTATAATGTCTCAGGCATTACACTAACAGAAGAGTAGTTGCAGGTTTGAGTCCCACTCGGACTTCCATCCACCCCACCAATTCGCTACACACCTGTATCTCTCCATGTCCAGCTTGTTGCCCAGCAGTATAATGGGGGTCTTGGGCTGCAGGGCCTTGGTGTGGACCGTGACGGCCTCCAGGTACTGTTGGCAGCCCTCAAAGCTCCGTCTATTGTCTATGCTGTAGACCACAAGGAAGGCACTGGCCCACGAGAGGTAGCGCTCACAGTTCACTGGGCCGTCCTGACGGTAGAGACAGACAAGGGGAAAAGGTCATCACTTCAAAACAATTTGTGGCAAAGGCTTTAGAAGAAGTATCAATTTATTTCGAATAGATCTTCAAATGGTATTCATTTGCACAGAGAATCTGTCATTGTGGCCCGGCTCTTGTAATGGTAATGCCCCACACGTCTTCAGGTTTGAGTCCGACCTACTGCCCTTTGACACAAACTCTATCTTTCCTCACTATCATCCTCTGTCTCTTTCAAAAAAGACTATTCCCACCTGGTCAGCTGTGTCCATAACTTTCACAACGACAGGCTGTTGGTCCACCATGTCCTCAGAAGAGTAAGTATCCTCTAGATGGCAGTGAACACAACATGGAGGTCACAACATGGACCCAACATCACAATACAGTCATTCATGTGTCAATATGAACAAGTTTATTGTACATTTCTCTGAAAGTGCATCTGCCGATTCTTGTATAGTTAGTGTACACAAACTATTACAGAGGTGTTCTAATGTCCATACTAGCCTACCATAAAAGGCATTCCCAATGCACAGCGTGATTCTAAATGGTACTAGAGGGGATGGTAGGACAGAGCCTAAATTATTTATTTAACAAGGACATTTCTTGACAATTGCATTTTATTTCAGAAGGTAACAAATGGAAACTTACCTAGATTGGGGTCATATTCACTGATGAAGCGCTTGGTGAGAAATTTGACAGTCAACGCTGAAAAGAGAGAAGGGACTCATTCACTTCCTGTTTAGATTCAGCTCTTTGTTGTCAGTCTGTCACATTGTACAATCTAGTGTCCCAAATGGGGCATGGGAACCCTGTTTTTATATAAACACTCCCATGAAATATCAGATAGGAGTAGATTGCTTTTCATGAATAACAAACTATCAAAACTGGGACTATCGAAACTGGAATAAAATGTAAACAAAACTGGGATCTACTCCACTACAAATACTAGAGATGACAAATCAAGGCAAGTTCCTAATGTTGGGTTTACTCAGTGTATATTAAGTGGCAGAACACAATATGAAACCAACCTAAACATCACTAATGTTTTAACAATAAGCACTAAATCAATCCAATAGCATATGAAGGAGAAAGGGGAAAAAGATGGGGGGGGCACCTGATTTTCCTGAGCCCCTCACTCCAAGGACGACCACATTGACCTCAGGTTGTCCCCCCTCAGGGATAGCAGAGAAGTTACAACTCCTTGCTTTCCCAAACATCAGTGACATCTTTAGACTAAAACCCAGGAACACAAGTTATCAAAACAGATCCAAGTAACAGGATCTTTATACAGTGCCTACATGCATTATTCAGAATATTATTAACAATAAAAAAAACATAACATAACCAAATAATATAAATGTTTATAACGGTATCATAAACACTAATATTAATGCATATGGATGATAGGCTACTATGCAGGAAACACAAATAACGCCCACGTTGAACGTTTCCATAACGTTTCAATATAACCTTACCTTAAAAGGTTTTCTCAGAGTTAAAGACTGGGGTAGAAGTGAATCGGCTAGTTGGTTTGATGTGGTTAAAAAAAAATCTGTATTTCATTTAAAATCATATGAATCCAAATGCAATAAAAACATCCCAACGAGTTTTAGAACGCGCTCTTAAATCCTGTCCGATGATGAGGATGCTCATACTCGATGGTGAAAGAAGCCCGAGCTGCTCCGTGAGTGCGCAGCTGGTAGGACCTTGCGTCAAGTAGACGAATCGGTTAACATTTGCTGAAGAATGTTGCTGCTTACGCATATGATTTACTGCCAAACTCCATTTAAGGGAACTGAGGTGAGGTCTCATAGTTATTCTACATGCAGTCAGATATGATTTGGTAAGGTAGGCCTTTCTCATCTCCAACTAACTTCATTGACAAGAAACAAGGACATCAATAAAATGGTTATGTCAGTTGAGATGGTTGGATTGCATCCAGTGAGTGAATGATTCTGTTGTCTTCATGCAGCATATTTTCCTTCACAGATAATCACATAACTTCACAGTTAATACTTTGCACATGTTAAAGTAATTGCTTGTGTAATAGATTCAAATCTGACATATTTGAACAGAAAGAACAAAGAAAAGGTACCTTTTGACATACTGGACTTGGTTTCCCCCTTTACCCTTTAATGAATGAGAACTCCACTTCCTCCTCATTCTCTACATTGGTGGCAAAGGTGGTCTCTGGCCTCTGTTGGAAGAGCGCCCCTGTTTGTATTGGGGTTTGCGTGGAGGACAGAGAGAGGAGTAATTATGTAGCCTTGTGTGTAAACATTTACATGATTTTTATGAGGGGTGAATGATTTATACTACAGTAGGTGAATCCGTCTATGTGCATGTAAGTATTTGCACAGGTGCCACGACTGTATTGGAACAAGGACTGGTAGCATGCTGTTGTCATGTACAACAGATCCCTAACAGACAAGGTTACTAAGAATTTAACTGTTTGGAATAATAGTCTCGTATAACAAATGTGACCTCGGGGAACAATCTATTGTTGTCTCTCACCTTTGCCCAACCGCTCCAAGGCCAAGAGTTCTGACATTTTCCGCTGGCACAAACTGTCAGCCTCACAGACAAAGACCAATAAATCATCAGCATAACTGTACTGCTGTGCCCATCCATTCGCCCACCCGCTCCCATCCGACCCATCTCCCCTTTCCAGCAGGTCAACACTAGATTCCTCTCCGGCTGCATGTCACCATAATGTATTATAACTGTGCCACACGTTGCCTAACTGCTATCTATAGCCTCTGCTATTCTCGTAGCTGTGAAGAGCAATACAAACAGTGGATACCCTGTCAAGTGCATCTGCTCTGCACAGAGGAAAGGAAAGGGGGGATTCGGTCTAGCTGCTACTGTACCTAAAGGAAATATCATCATGGATAAAATGTCATGCTAGGACATGAGATATTTTGATCTGACTCAGCACTTCGTCACTCTTGACAAATGCAAATGTGCTGTTTGAACACTTCAGTTGAGGCGATGGAGCCAAGCAGCTGCCCTGGCTCAGGGGCCGACAGTGACAAGCCTGCCCTCGGCAAGCCTTTGGACTCAGGGATGGACAGTGACAAGCCTGCCCTCGGCAAGCCTTTGGACTCAGGGACCGACAGTGACAAGCCTGCCCTCGGCAAGCCTTTGGACTCAGGGACCGACAGTGACAAGCCTGCCCTCGGCAAGCCTTTGGACTCAGGGACCGACAGTGACAAGCCTGCCCTCGGCAAGCCTTTGGACTCAGGGATGGACAGTGACAAGCCTGCCCTCGGCAAGCCTTTGGACTCAGGGACCGACAGTGACAAGCCTGCCCTCGGCAAGCCTTTGGACTCAGGGATGGACAGTGACAAGCCTGCCCTCGGCAAGCCTTTGGACTCAGGGATGGACAGTGACAAGCCTGCCCTCGGCAAGCCTTTGGACTCAGGGATGGACAGTGACAAGCCTGCCCTCGGCAAGCCTTTGGACTCAGGGATGGACAGCCTGAAAGTGAGAGTTGACGGGAGCGTTTTTGTGGTGAACAAAGCCCTACTCGAGCAGCACTGTGAGTACTTCCGAGCCCTCTTCCAGTCGGGAATGCGGGAATGCCAACAGGATGAGGTCCATCTGCAAGGGCTGAGCGCTCGGGGATTTGTGTTGGCGCTCCGGGTCCTGGACGGGGATCGCCCCATCCTGGGTGGTGACGAAATCGTGGAAGCCATAGAGTGTGCCACCTTTCTACAGGTGGAGTCTGTGACAAAGCACCTGACCAATATCATCAACTCAGAGAACTGCTTGTTGATGTACCACACGGCCGCGACCTACGGTTTATGGGATCTGTCCCATCAAACTGCTTTATTCATTAAAGACATGTACTCGGACCTGAAGGAGGATGTTGTGCGCACCTTACCAGAAGACCTAGTGGAGTACGTTGAGTCTCTCATCCCCAGTCGGTACGTCACAGTCTGCAGCCACTCTCCTACCGTCGAGCAGCTCCAGGACTGTCAGAGGACGGTCTGCTACCTGGATGACGAAGATAGAGAATGGAAGGTGCTGAGTCACCTACCCTTAAACACAAGCACCACTATGGCAGGTGTGACCGTGCTAGACAACAAGCTGTACATTATAGGAGGCGTCCACGACGTCAGCAAGAAAGTCGTGGACTCTGGCTTCTGCTACGACCCAGAGAGTGACTCCTGGTCCACTATTTCGAGTCCCCAGCAGCCACGCTACAACTTTACGTTAGTGGGCCACGAAGGCTGCCTCTACGCCATCGGTGGGGAGTTCGACCGTAAGTCCATGGCGTTGGTGGAGAAGTACAGTGTCTCCACGGCCACCTGGCGCTTCGCCGCTAATCTCCCCTGCAGAGCCGCCAACGTGGCCTCCACCAAAGCCATGAGCCGCATCTTCATCTGCCTCTGGAAACCCAAAGGCGTTACGGAGATCCACGAGTACGTCCCTGAGAGGGACCAATGGGTCCTGGTCACCACGCTAGTCTGTGACCAGAGCTATGGCCACTGCATGGTGGGCCACAGGGACAATTTGTATGTCATGCGCAACGGGCCCTGCGAAGACTTCCTGATGTGCGTGATGGACTGTTACAACCTGACTACGGGTCAGTGGACAGCCTTGCCGGGGCAATACGCAAACAGTAAAGGAGCCCTGTTCACATCGGTAATAAGAGGAGACTCAGTGTTCACCCTCAACCGCATGAGGACGACGGAGTTCGCTGTGGAGGAGTACAGATGGAAAATCAAGAGAGAGACCAAGGGCTTCGGGCGAATCGGCTCCATGTACACGTTTCTCATGAGACTGCCCACGACCAAGACTGTGGGAAACACTGAGGTGTTGACAGACGGGCTGGAGTTTGGGAATCGGATCGACTACAGACGCAGAGACTCTCTGCTACAATGCTTTGACTGACTTCCTGTGAATAAGTTTAGTCTTTTAATATCTCCTGACAAACCAACAACAGGACAATGAACTAGAATGCTTTGACTGACTTCTTGTGAATAGGTTTAGTATGCTACTTGGGCCACTTTTAGTAGGCAAACTTGGAATGTTGCAGAAAGAAATGTCATGAATATAGCTGACGATTCCTTTTTCTACATGTCAGAGAGGCATGTTTGTTCTTCATAGCATATTTCTATCTGAATATTACACAGCGTTGTGCCGTTCTGAATGTACTCTTGCGGTCTCTCTCTACAAATCAACAAATGAGCTAAAGATGTCAATGTCAGAGACAACAGTAATTTGTAAACATTAAAGTTTGCTTCATTCATGACAAGTTGGAAACTCGGAACCTCTGAGTTAAAATGAATTAACATATTGGTTGATTTGGATACTTTCCAAGTGGGAAATATCAGTTTCCTAGTTTTTCCACATGTCATGAATGCAGCATATCTTCCAAGAATAATTAAATAGCATTTAAGAAACTCTATAGTAATATTGTCTTCTATAGTTCTTGAGAAATGTGTTGCCTCAAGTAGACTTCTGGCTAATTTGACTCTGTATCCAAGTGTAGTGTACTATAAAGTGTACTATAATCAAGTGATTCATTACATTGAGTTGACACAGCCCTTTCAGAGAGCTCTTTCCATGAAAGCCAAACACATGTTCAGTAATGTACGTAAAGACTGAACTCCTTTCCTGTTTCTACAACAAACAAACCATTTCTAACCCAGGCTCAGGTCCCCAAACCATTTCTAACCCAGGCTCAGGTCCCCAAACCATTTCTAACCCAGGCTCAGGTCCCCAAGGCATTTCTAACCCAGGCTCAGGTCCCCAAGGCATTCGTTGCTAGTGAACAGGGTAAGATAAGGCTGGCAGTGTACAATAAAACATTTCTGTAACGAGTGCATGTTTGCTGCTGTTTCGGGACAGGTATCCCTTGAAGGAGAGATTTGTATTCTCCATGGGATCACCTGTGTAAATACAGGATGATTGAGGAATTCAAATGAATAGATTGTCTTTGGCAGAAGATATATGAAATAATTGTCGTTTTAATTATCAAATAAAACACTGTTCAAATAATGTGTTAATGGGTGAGGAATGTTGCTAATGATGTGCAGATTTTCCCACTTATATAACCATTCATTTCCCCTACAGTTAACAGGCAAAAATCTCCCCTGATGATATAAGAATGGTTCTGTCCCTCATTCTTTAGCCTACAGCAGTGGAGACTGGTGAGGGAGGACGGCTCATAATAATGAATGGAATCAAACAAATGGAAACCAGGTGTTTGTTTTGTTTAAGACCATTCCATATATTCAGTTCCAGCCATTACTATCAGACTGTCCTCCCCATTTAAAGTGCCACCAGCCACCACTCGTCTACAGTCTGTTAACAGTCTATGAGTGAAGTTCATTAATAGCAAAGTGATAAAAGAAATGCTCTCTTGACCAAACATAGAGGACCTCTAAAGCTCTCCCGGTCCATCAACAGAAGATACACATCTTTAATAGATGCCGACTCTTCCCTTTGCTTCGCTGCTCCCATCTAAGTTCTGCCGTGGCTTTGATAGTCAAATAACAAACCTGTATTGTGGTAACCCCGTCCGTCCGTCCGTCGTCAGCGGGGAAAGCATGGCAAAAATGTGGAAGTGTATCCCACACATATCAAGACCTAATATGATGTGGGTGACATGAGTATGATATTACAAGTATATTGAATTTTGATTCATCAGAAATGTGTTTTTTTAAACATCTGAAAACAGAAATCTCAATTCTCATACGCATGTGATCTGTACACAATAGTTTTGTATCGTAGGCAAAAACAAATCAAATGAATACAAAATTTTAATTTAATTTTAAAGTGCAAGTTACAGTATGTACAACTTCAAGTGGGTCATTTCAGACAACCTGCGATATAGAAAAAGATTTACAAGCTTCTTTCAGGTTTCGATCTTTTACCCCGTACACACACCCTACAAATACAGATAATGACTTACCAGTAACACAGGTCGCATCCCAAATGGCACCCTATTCCCTATATAGTGCACTACGTTTAAACAGAGCCTATGGGCCCTGGTGAAGAGTAGTGCACTATAAAGGGAATAGGGTGCCATTTGGCATGTAACTATAGTCTACTGAATTTTATAAAATTTTATTACAGATCGAACTTAAGTTAAAAATACTACATGACAAATGCTGTGACACTTGAAATTGACAAAGAAAATTGACAATGGGCAAATCACATCAAACATTGTCAAAACCTGAAATGTAATAAAACTATGTAATAA